>NW_022900928.1:30789850-30799394 GCF_012274545.1 Fukomys damarensis | reverse complement strand
AAAAAAAAAAAAAAAAAAAAAAGAAAAAGAAAAGGACTGAAGATGTAGCCCTGTGTTGTGGCTTGTTTAAAAAATTCCCCTAAAGCCTCATACAGTCATAGGTAGGGCTTTTTGGAGTTGGCCGGATCTAGAGTGTGTATTGTTGGGATGAAATGTGTAAAGTTGAGGTTATGGTGTGTGATTACTAAATTAGCTCACTAATTGGTTTGGCGTGATTCTGGCTGTGGGTAATGGAAAGCCTCACCCTGGGTGTGTGTGCCGCTTGCCCTGAGGGCATGTATTTGCTGCTTTGCTACCTTGCTGTTTGCTGCTTTCTGCCTGCCACAAACTGTTTCTCCTCCATGATGCCCCTCTGCTATGCTACCTGCCTTAAAGGCAGCCAATTATGAACTGAAGCTTCTATAAACTGGGCTACGATAAACTTTCGCTCTTTTAACTTTGGGTGTTGGGTATTTTGTCTCAGTAATTAGGAAAGTAACTAAGACACCCTGAGTTCAATCCCCAGTACAAAAAATGTGACAGCGTGGACTTTTCATGAAGCTTTTATTTCACTGGCATAAGTTAAAAAAAAATTAATATACATTTCTGTATAGAATTTAGTACTTCCCACAGATACTAATACTGTTGTTACAATTAGAGCTACTATGTCCATGACTTAGCTTTCATGTACTGTGAAATTATAATCTGATTGTTGTGTGCATTAGTGATACTTTCTTAGCAATTTTATTTTTAACGAATCTTATTTTGTGTGTATTTGTTTTCTTATTTAAAGGAAAGAACGCTTGGTATATGTGGGTATAAGTATTGAAAACATCATTCCTCCACAAGTAAGTTTATAGTTTATAGTACTTATAAAGAAAAGGCTGCTGTGATTGTTTTAAAATTTACTGTATCTTATTTTACGTGACTAGTTTTAAATATATACCTGTTTTATTAAAATTGGAAGTTTAAGACATTAGATCTCCCATAGTCTCATGATTGATATTATGTGTATACCTAAAACTGTGATATCACATCCAAACTAAAATTTATAGCTCATTTCTTTGGAGAATGTGTCTTGTTTTTTAACCATAATCTATATAATCTGTGTTTAGCTTTTTTGTGTATTTATGTAAAATGACTTTCTGTTTATTTGTTCATTGAGACAGGTTCTTGTTGTTTCAGGCTGGCCTTGAATCAGTATGTAACTCAGGCTGGCCCTGAACTCAAGGCAATCCTCTTGCCTTAGCCTCTCAAATGGTAGGATTACAGGCATGTACCACCATGCCCAGGAATTTATGTAAAATGATTAAAGGATAGTTGAGGAAGAGCTGGCTTTTTATTCCTTGCTTTGGGAGTAATTGAAACTTTAATTTGTATTCCTACTCATACTTTGGTTTCTTTCTTTGAAGGATTACAGTTGTCTTGCATTTTTGAGTCTGTAAATACAAAGGGTATTAGTGAGTGAAAATACTTGAATCATAGTTTCCCACTTGAAGATATTTTCTTCATAAACAGTTTTGTTCAGGCTTATTTAATCAATTAAATCATAGGCTTAAATAGCTTGTCAAGTTATTTTCCTTTAGAGTAATTATGTCTTTTAAGTCAGTTATTTAATTCATTCAGTATACACCTTGAATATCCTAAGTGTGTCAGTTATTGGTTAAAAAGTTTTATTGGTGAAATAACTTCATTCTGGTCATTGTTAAGCAGGTAATTGTAATGTCATAGTAATGCAAGAATTTTAATACAGAAGTATTTAATCCTTTGATCACAACTGTTCTTTTTTAGTCTATATAATAATTAGTATTCCCATGTATATTCAGTTTGGGGAGGGTCATCTCAAACTTTTTTTGATACCGGGGATCAAACTCAGGACCTTGCAGTAGCAAGGCAGGCAATGGCACCACTGAGTTAAATCCGCAGCCCCCATCTCAAATTTTTTTCAAACCTTAATATTGCTGCCTAGATGGATATTACAGAAGTATTAATTCCAAAAACTTTATTCTTTCAAATCTATGTACTTACTATATTTTTAAAGGAACCAGATTTTTCTGAAGATCAAGAAGAAAAGAAAAAAGATTCAAAGAAATCCAAACCAAACTTGCTTGAAAGAAGGTCAACAAGAACACGGAAATGCATAAGCTACAGGTATGAATTATATGGAAATGGCTATAGTCAAAGAGTATAAAATATTTTTACAATTAACATGACCCCAAAACATTTGCCTTTTCCCTTCACAGTGATTTTTAGTAGTTGTATATACAAATATCCCTTGGTATCTGCTGGAAATTGATTCTAGGACCAGTGGTGGACTGTATGTTTGTTCCTTAGCACTGCAAAGAAGAAAAAAAAATCCAGGATTCCCATGCATACCAAAATGTGCAGATACTCAAATCCCTTGTATAAAAATGTAGTACTCACATATAACCATCACATCTTCTCTTATATTTGAAATATCTCTAGGTCACTTATAATACCTAATACAATGTAAATGTATCAGGCTTTACTGTATTGCTTAAGTAGTAACGGGAAAAAATGTGTAGATATTCATCAATTTTTCTCTTAATATTTTCATCCAGCAGTTGGTAGAATCCGTAGATGTGAAACATTTGAGTACTAAGCATTCATCTATTTATTTCTTACGTTTGATCTTTAGTGTCACACAATTTTGGAGCAGTTATCTTTTCCAAACTTCAATATCCTCAGGCCAAGGTAGAAGGATTACTATGAGTTGGAGGCTAGCCTGGACTACCCAGTTCAAGGTCAACCTGAACGCAAAAAAAGAAAAGAAAAAGTCTGCAGTGCTCCATTTAGTCTTATCTTTATTTCCTTTCCATCTCCACTTCATCCACATTTTTCTTTGCCCACTGTACATTCACTACACTGTCATTTTGTAGACTCTGCATGTGATGTTTGCTTTGTCTGCCATTTTCATCTCATTTTTACTTTGTTAACCTTTGCCAGATCAAATTTCACCTTTGTATACCTTCATAACAACCAATTCTTCCTTTGAAAGCACTTTCATTTATATCATGTGTGGTTAAAATTACTTTATTAGTTTCTTTCCCTCACTAGACTGTTAGTATAAAAGGTAAAGACTATGGCTTATGCATCCTTGTATACCCTACACCAAGCATGGTGTTGGCAAACAATAAGAGGCTAAATAGTAAAAGAATTAACAAATGTAATCTGGTTTCCTTTTGTTGACACAGATACCAGAAGGAGAAATTTTTTCCATTATCACTCTGTTTGTAGCTTAGTCTACTATTAAAACCTTATCATTTGATTGTTTCCTCATTCAGTGTTCTTTCCACTAAATCATACTGTCTTACTCAAAATAATAAATTACATTTTTTATTATTTAAAGAGAAAAGCAAATGCCACATGCCTATAATCCCCACATTTGGGTAGCTAAGGCAGGAGGATCACTGTGACTTTGCGGCCAGTCTGGGTTATATACCAAGTTCAAGACCAACCTGAAGTATACAGTGAGACCTTGTCTCAAAAAAAAAAAGGGGGGGCTGGGGATTTAGCTCAGTGGTTCCACCACTTGCCTCAAAAGTGCAAGGTCCTGAGTTTGATCCCCGGTACCGGAAGGAAGGAAAGAAGGGTAGATAAAAATTTTTAAAGGATATAAATGTAATAAAAATGCGAATGATGTAATATAAATTAAATGATTAAGAAATCCATAAATACAATAAATGTTTCCTTTAGCTTTGAAAAATGTTTGTAGAAGTGGAGGGTGACAGTTTGTAAATTATAATGTGGGGAAAGAAGCATTGTCTGAAATCAAGCACAAATGTTTTAAATTATTTTATATATTCCTATACAGCTCTGTTCCGCTAGGTGTAGTTTTCTGTATTTACCTAGTGTGTCTCACAAATCAAATAGTACATTAGCTACTGTAAGATAACATGTTCTGCTTGAATTGTTTTACATCAGTCACACTGAACAAATTTGCATTTTCAAAGCAAGCACTATAGCAGAAATGAGTAGTATGTAGTCCCCTGATCCTGTTGTAATTGTGGATAGAAAAGCAGAGATGTTATTAAGAAATTCATCACTGTCATCATTTAATAATTGTGTGTGATTCTTAAGAGAGCATTAGATTGAGGATCAAAAGATTAAAAATATAGTCTTCAATTTGCCACTTACTGGAGCATGTCTTTGAGTGATCCCTGTCCCTTTTCTTGGTTGCCACATCTGTGATGATTGATTATCACAGATGATTTCTTTCAGGTCTAAAGTTATATAATGTTAATATAGGAACTTAGAGTAAACCATTTTTTTATAGCATAAAATGTATTATGTGGTACATTTCCATAGTCTACCTACTACTCAAAAGATTTAGGGAAGGCGTATAACCTTAGTATAGGGAGTAACTTGAAGCATAACACCAAAATCAGAAACAATAATGGAAAAGATATTTTAACCTTAGTATAGGGAGTAACTTGAAGCATAACACCAAAATCAGAAACAATAATGGAAAAGATAATGGAAAAGATTACATAAAAATTAAAAACTAAAAGGACTCAGACAAAAGCATTTACAAAGGAAAATGTGTACAAAATAGTTAGAATTTCAAAGGAATGGCTTTTGAACTTAATACAATTCATGAATGTTTTTTCATAGTGGAAATACAGTCTTTTTAGTCATGTGATGATTACAAGTAATTATCACATACATTCAGACAATAATATTGCTGAGGATAAGGATTTCTTTTCTGTTATTATTGTTGCTATTCTTGTTGTTATAGACTCTATTAGTTAAGAAAAGGTACAGTTTCAATTCTTCTACCCCCTCCCTATTTACCAACTCTGTTTCCATTTTTTCCTTTTCTCATATTTATTTTTTTATTTTGTCTTGGTCTTTTTCTTTAAATCAGAAGAAAGGGCCCTTGAGGTATAAGTAAATTTAACTAGTTATACAGTTTTAATTGTTGGTATATGAACTTCCATAATAATAATATACATTTCAGATGCAGTAATAATCCTAACAGTATTATTTGTAGAACAGTAATTTTATTCAATTTATGTTGTGTGATTTGTATAATTAAGGACAGTCTATAGGCCAAATCCAGTTCAGTGCTAGTTATTGTACATCCTGTGACCTAAGAATGGTTTTTACTTTATAATAATTGAAAAAAGAATAAAAATAATAATTGCAATAACTAGGCCTAGCAACACACTCCTGTAATCTCTCCATTCTGGGAGGCTGAGGCGGGAGGATTGTAAATTCTAGCCCAGGCTGGACAACTTAGTGACTTAGCCAGACCCTGTCTCAAAAGAGGAGAGGGGTGCTTGGAGTTGTAGCTCAATGTAAAGGTCCTGGGTTCAATCTCCAGTACCACAAGGGAAGGTAGTGTATGAGACTAATAATATTTTATGAAAATTACATGTAATTCAAATTTCATTGTCCATAATAAAGTTTACTTAGAATACAGCCATACTCATTTCCTTACATTCTGCTTGTGCCTGCTTCTCCGTTACAGTGGCCTACTTAATAGTTACAACGAAGACTGCATAACCTTACAGCCTAAAATATTTAATCTGTCCCTTTTGGAAGCTTTTTTTTTTTTGTACCAGAGATTGAGCTTGGAACATTGTGCTTGCTCTCTTTGCCCTCTTTTTATGAGAGTATTAATCTAATTCTTGAGGGCCCCACTTCTCAGTACCATTGCTTTGGTAGTTAGGATTTCAACATTTGAATTTTGGATCAACACAGTTATACCATAGTAGATAGCTCATTTTTAAAAATAAAAAACCAGATGGGTGTGGTAGTGCATGCCTGTAATGCCAGCATTTGAGGTGCTGAGTCAGCAGGATTGCAATGAGTTCAAGGCCAGCCTGAACTACATAATGAGACCCTATCTCAAAAAAAATGCCCAAACAGGGCTGGGCATTTAGCTCATTGGCACTGCGCCTGCCTCACAAGTGCAAGGTTCTAATTTCAATCCCCTGTATCAAAAAAACCACACACACAAAACTAAAAGTCAGAAAAACACGCTTCTTGCCTCGCAAGAGCAAGGTCCTGAATTCAGTCCCCTGTACCCCCACCCTCCCAGAAGTCAGAAAAGAGAGCCAGGCATGGGATTGCACACTTGTAATCCCAGCATTGAGGCAGGAGGATTGGGAGTTGAGTCCTGGACAACTTACAGACTGAGAAAGACTTTCAGAAAAAAAACTTTGTGATAGCTCAACCTGAAGGTCCTATGTTCACTCCCCAGTAGCACCAAAAATAAGTAAATACATACATACACACATATAACATTCATAACGTACATTCCAGGACAGGCTGTAATGTGGTTGTTGTGTATATTTTAGATTTGATGAGTTTGATGAAGCAATTGATGAAGCTATAGAAGACGATATCAAAGAGGCTGATGGAGGAGGTATGAGTTTATTATTTTTTGTAATTGCCAACACATTATTTCAAATTCCCAAATTATTTACTGTTTCCAAATAGAATACTAATGAAACTTTTCTTATGTCTTTTGAAACTACAAAGTCTCAAAATAATCAGATAATCATCATAATTAGAATTTGAAGGGTTTATTTAAAATAGCGTATTAAAAACTCATTTACTAATTTCATATTCTTCAAAGATGACATTAAAATAGAAGTGATTTAGCTCAGTGGGTTCCACCAACTGCCTCTCACAGTCTCAAGGATCCAGAGTTCTATCCCTGGTACCCCAAAAAAAAGGTATTTGAAGGAATTTATCGATTTAAGAGTCTGTATAGTTTGAAGGTGGGGAGGGGAGGAGGGGGGGAAGGGAGGGTGGGGACAAGGGAAAAAATGAGAATAAAAAAGGTATTTGAAGGAATTTATCGATTTAAGAGTCTGTATAGTTTGAAGGTGGGGAGGGGAGGAGGGGGTGAAGGGAGGGTGGGGACAAGGGAAAAAAAATGAGAACCAAGACCTGGCATGTAAAGGTACAAGATCCTAGTAATGAATGCAACTGTACTGTATACCTAGAATGTACCAATAAATTCAATTAGAAAAAAAAAAAAAGAGTCTGTATAGCTGAGTACCTCTGCTCTGAAGTGGAAATATTCTTGTTTCCACTGGGTTATGATGAAAACTCTGGAAAAGATTAGGTAGGATTTTTGTGATGGAACCTGTTTTTCCAGAAATGTCTACGTTACTTATATCCTTGCCCACCTTTTCTGTCCTGCAAACGTGATTTAGGATGAAGAAAATGATTTGACATCTTTCTTGAGATTTTTTTTTTGTGACTGCTAATAGGTAGTAGATTTCTTTTTGGTAAAATGAGAATGTTCAAATTGCTTAGTGGTGATGGTTGCACAACTGTGACTGTAGTAAAAACCTCTGAATTACATATTTCCAAGTGCCACCAAAAAAATATTGTTACGTGAATTAGTACAAAAAGTAAGAGGTTCTCTACATTATGAGTTTTAGTAGTATAAACAAATTCTCTCTGTCTTGACAGTTCTGTTACCTGAAATTGTGAGAAATCAGCATATTTGCAGGAAGAATTCAAATGAATGACAGTCTATAAATTAGGTGCAAGATTTAATAAGCACAGTTATTTTTCCCCCTCAGGAGTTGGACGAGGAAAAGACATCTCTACCATCACAGGTCACCGTGGGAAAGACATCTCTACTATCTTAGAGGAAGAAAGAAAAGAAAATAAACGACCCCAGAGGGCAGCTGCTGCTCGACGGAAGAAACGCAGGCGTCTAAATGATCTGGATAGTGACAGCAACCTGGATGAGGAAGAGAGTGAAGATGAATTCAAGATCAGTGATGGGTATGTGGTCTGCCAGTGACCTTGTTTTCTAGATACCAGTTTCCATAGACCTGAGCAGGCAGAAAGCCTTGGCCATGCTGCAATATATCTTTTGCTTTTGCTGTACATAGGTAATCTCTGTTTACTTTTAGGGTGTTAAAAACAGATTCAGAATGCTGATTCTGGTTCTTTTTTTAGAGTAAAATAAAACCTAGTTTTATGGTTGCTTTAGCATTTAATGTTATAGCTGGGCATGACGGCACACACCTGTAATCCCAATACTGTATGAGGTTGTGGCAGGAAAATTACAAGTTCACTGTGGAGCTCTGTGACTTAGCAAAACCCTGTCTCAAAAAAAAAAAAAATTTTTTTTTTTTTTTTTTGATGCTGGGGATTGAATTTGGGACGTTTCACCTGCAAAGCAGGCAGCGGAACTGCTGAGCTAAATCTCCAGCCCACCCTGTCTCAAAATTGAAAGTACTGTGGATGTAACTCAGTGCAAAGGCCCTGAGTTTATTCCCTGCAATCACCAAAAGAAAAAGTTTGAAATTATACCCAGCCATGATAGTGTGTACCTATAATCCCAGTATCCTGGGTGGCTGAGGTAGGAGTATTGTAAGTTCAAGCCCATCCTAGGCAGTTTAATAAAACTTGGCAAGATCCTGTCACAAAGTAAAAAATAAAAAGAACTGGCCATGCTGCTAAATAGAAGGCCCTTGGTTCAGTACCCATTAAACACACACACACACACATGCACACATGCACACACACACACAGTTAAGTTTAAGTACAGTTGAACTTTCCTTTTTTGAGAGTTTCCTCTCTATGTCTGTGCTACTTTTAGCTACTGAGTTAAGAGGGCATTACCATTCAGATGTGAGAAGTATACAAGTAATTAATATCCTCTGGTGAGGTTGGGAATGGGTCAAGTCATCCATTGTGGAAGGTTAGGGAAACCTGAATAGAGTAGGTATTGAAACAGTACTGCAGACTTGTACCTTTCAGATTATTAATGGAGATAATAAGCATATAAAACATAGAAAAGTTATTGTACCCCTGAAGTACCTGTAAAACATAAATGAAAGGGTACTAAGAACGATTAGTTCAATCCAAGGAGGTCTGTGGAAGCTTCACAGTAGATGTAAAGCTTTGAATATTTGGGCAGATCAGTGAGTTTAAGATTAGAAGCAAGCTAAGGAAAGAAGGCTTTCTAAGCAACAAAGACACAAGGTGGCTTGCCATTAAATGTCGTGGATTAATTGGGAAACTCCTGATGGCTCAAGGATATCAAGAATATGGGGATGAAATAGAAAATGTCCTGGTGGATCTTTAAAAAAGAACCAAATTATGGAGTGTTTTATTTGTCATGCATTACATTTTTGGCTTTGTCCTGAAAATGATGAAAAGCTACTGAAGGGTTTAGATATAAGAAATGCAAAGGGAGCTGGGGATTTAGCTCAGTGGCACCGCATCTGTCTTGAAAGCGCAAGGTCCTGAGTTCAATCCCTGGGATCAAAAAAAAAAGAAATGTAAAAGGAAAATTTAGGTTAAATACAGTTACCAGATTTGTGCTTTTAGTTACTGGATAGTGATGATATCAGATACCAATCTGAGAAACAGAAGGAGTATGTTGGGAAATAATGAGTTCGCTTAGGACTTGGCTGAATTTTAGTATATGGGGGACATCATAGGAAGCTACTGTAACTTAGGTATAAAAAATCAGCATCGGACCGGGGATTTAGCTCAGTGGTTCTGCTGCCTGCCTCACAAGCACAAGGTCCCAAGTTCAATCCCCAATTAAAAAAAAAAA
>NW_022900928.1:30780211-30789747 GCF_012274545.1 Fukomys damarensis | reverse complement strand
TCAGCCAGATATGGTAGCACACACCTATAAATCCTGCACCCAGGAGGCTTAGGCAGGAAGGATCACAAGTTTGAGGCTAGCCTGGATCTATAACAAAATTTGCCTCCAACAAAAAGAAAGGGAAAAAAGTTATGGATTAATCTTTACAGCTGTATTTGAGATAGATAGGTAGCAAAACATGTTTCCATTTTGTAAAGAAATATTGATGCCATAATTCAGATACATTGCATGAAATCGTTCTTAAAAGTTCACTGAACTCACTAAAATTTGAACTCAGCGGTTCAGAAATATGTTTTTGGTTCAGCCTGTATCATCATAATTTATCTTTTTTCCTTGGACAGATCTCAAGATGAATTTGTTGTATCTGATGAAAACCTAGATGAAAGTGAAGAAGATCCACCATCTAATGATGATAGTGATACTGATTTCTGTAGCCGCAGACTAAGGCGACACCCCTCCCGGCCAATGAGGCAAAGTAGACGTTTGCGCAGAAAGACTCCAAAGAAAAAATACTCTGATGACGATGAAGAGGAGGAATCTGAGGAAAACAGTAGAGACTCTGGTAAAAATAACTTGTATCCATTTTATACCAAGTCAGTAAATTTGTATGACTTCTAGAATTCATAAATTCTATCAATTGTAATAAGCCTTCTGATAAAATTTTGCATCCTTATGACACATTATTAACTATCTTTTTTTCATAGAGTACATTAAGAAAAATACTTGTTGATATATTAATTTTATACCAAATTCATTTAGGATATTGGTAAATCCCTTTGGTAGTATTCTCATGCCTAACCTTTAGCTTCATAATTGAATAGGGAGAAACACAATCGCTGAATTAAAAGACAGGCGTGCCTTATTTAAGTGTCAGATAAGTAGTCGTCATCTTACTGAAGAAGTGCTGTAAATATGAGTTCTGTATCTCTAACTCTGGCCATACTCTGTGGGTTTTGTTCCTTCTTTTGTGTATCTTTTTCTAAACTGTTTGAGTAAATGATGAAATAATGGTTCTTTATCAGTGATTCTTTCAAAAAATTAGAAAATTTGGGCTGGGGATTTAGCTCAGTGGTTCTGCTGCCTGCCTCACAAGCGCAAAGGCCTAAGTTTGAACCCTGGTGTCAAAAAAAAGGAAAATAAAATTTTCTTATATAAGCCACAGTACAGTTGCCTAAATCAGAAATTTTAACATTACTCATTCAGATTTCATCAAATATCCCTACATTGTCTTTTATTTATATCTATTGTTTTCTAATCCAGAATCTAACCTAGAATTACACAGTCCATTTATTCATGTCTGTTTAGTCTCCTTTAATCTGGAATATTCCTCAAATTTTGTTTTTCTAATCTTGACTTTTTATCGAAGTGTACTGGGGTGAACCCAGGGCTTCCCACATGTAAGGCAAGTGTCCTGCCACTCAGCTACATTCTTTACCCCCTTTTATTGTATTTTTAAATTTTAAGCCACATGCCCAGGCATCCCATATTCTGAACATTTCAGAAAGTACCTGATATCTTTAGTTATGCTCCTGTGGCTAATTCATTGTCCTGAGTTGATTCAAAATGTTTACTTTTCATGTCATTTTGACTTTAGGGAAGAACCAAAAGTTGCACTATGCCAGATCCAGTGAATAAGGTAATTGAGGACACTCCAGAATGTCTTCATGAGCCTGCTTTGCCTTTGGATTGTGTATGGCAACAGCATGTTCTATAACTTAAAGATACTCACAAAAGTTATTTGATTCCCAGTACCAAAAAAAAAAAAAAAAGAAGCAAACCTCCAGAACTTCTTCAGAATGTGGCATGAATGATGGGGGCTGTGTTTGAAGAGGGATGAATGTGCTTTTATTGTAAAAATTTTAAAATTTAAATAGTCACTCTATATTTTGTTTACACCTCAAATTTAGCAAATTTGTCAAGCTTTTTATATGTATTACTGTTCTGTAAGGAAGAATTTTCTTGCTCTTATATTAGTATATACTTGGGATTCATTTTTTTTCAGTGGATAACACAATATTACCATCCATTTTGGATTTGGTTTATCCAAGATTTTACCAGTAAAACCACTTTAAACTGTTTGCTAACTCTTTTGAAGTGTTTGCAATTCATTAGAGGGTAAGAAGGTAGAATATAATAATACTGCATAATTTGTAAACACTTGTGGAAAACAGCTCTTAGATAAAGCCAGAGTCTTATTCTGTTTTATTGATCAGCAATGACAACATGCTATTTACCGATGCTCTGAGAGGTAAGCAGCACTGTGTGCTTTACTTAGAAGATTTTCATTCCACACGGAAAAGAGTAAATAATGTAACTCTAATTTTGAACTTCTTTGGAATATGTAGGCTTAGGAGTTTTCTCTGGGTAGAGGGTTATATTATTAGGAGAGTAGCCCAAGTAGGATCAGCTGATTGTCTGGACGAAGATTCTGGTGACTCTTTACCAATAAGAGTTGTTAGGTATGAACCTGCCCTAGTAACTCTAGGGTAAAAAAATTTTTTTTAATGTATTAAAACTTTTCTTTGTGTTACTAGGGATCAAGCCAAGAGGAATTGCTAGTGAAGGGTTATATCACTGAGCTACACATTAAAACATTTTATTTTGGAGATTAACTGGTAATAGTATATATTTGTGAGGTGTTTGGCATTAAAGGCCCCCACAGATTCACTTAAAAAGAAACTAAGATTTTTTAAAGTTTTTGTTCAGTTAGGTATAGTGGTGCCCACTTGTAATCCCGGCTACTTGAAAGCAGGGCCAGGAGAATCACAGGCACTCACAGTCCAGGCAATTTAGTGAGACCTTACCTCAAAATAAATAAGAATTGAGGATGCAGCTCAGTTTAAGAGGGCTGTGTTTAATCCTCAGTATGATCAGAATAATTATTTTTAAAAAGCTATTTATTACTCATTTAAAAATTTTTCGCAAACATGCTTAGGTCTACATTTTTTTCCATTGAGTTTATTGGTAATTTTTAGGTATACAGTGCAGTACAGTACATCTTGTACCTTTACATGACAGGTCTTGGTTCTCATTTCTTCTCCTTACCCCTGCCCTCCCTCACCCCCTAGCTTTACATTTCTTATAGCCTATGCTACTTTTAATTCTACTTAATGGACTTAAATTTTGTACTTCTTTTTTCTTTTCCTTATTTTTTTTTTTTAATAGAAAGTGACTGTAGCGATGATTTTAGTGATGATTTTGTAGAAACTCGGCGAAGGAGATCAAGGAGGAACCAGAAAAGACAAATTAACTATAAAGAAGATTCAGAAAGTGATGGCTCCCAGAAGAGTTTACGACGTGGCAAAGAAATAAGGCGAGTTCACAAGCGTAGACTTTCCAGTTCAGAGAGTGAAGGTAAGCAATAGACTTCCTACTTACAGAAATATAAACAAGGCAAAAATAGACTTCATAATAATCAGAGTAGTAATTATGTACTTTAAAAAAAAGTCATACATAAAATCAGAGTATTGTTGAGTAAATCTCATTTTGTTCCCGGTCACTAATAATAGTTTAAATAGATATCACATGGTAAGATTTTGATTTTGTAAGAACTTCATTCTAACCATTAATTTTTTAAATTATTATTTTTTAATTTTTTGAGACACAGTCTTCCTATGTAGTTCATGCTGGCTTTGAACTCACAGGTAGACCAGGCGACCTCAAATTTATGGTGCTCCTCTTGCCTCCGCCTCCTAAGTACTGGGATTACAGGCATGTTCCACCATACCCAACTACCCGACTTTATAAAATTTCCATTGAAACTGAAAGTCTTAGCAAATTATAATCTGCTTTGTGGTTTATTCTGTTCCCCCCTTTTTTCCCTTCTTATTCATGTCCCTCACTTTGAAATAACCTACCTTCCCCATAGCTGAACAGTTTCAAACCAAAGTGTCTACCATCTCTCTCTCTCCACCTTGCCCGTCAGTAACTGCTTTATGTAATAGTCTGGTCTTTGCCACATACCAGAAGAATAGGGGAAGCTGTAAAATACTAACTTGTGATATCCATTTAGTCTTTGTAGTTACTACAGAGCATCTCCCAAGTTTGATTTTTAAATGTTTTTCAAATTTTAATTTTTGTTTTGTATATGTTTGCAATACATACTTATTATGTTCATCATGGGGTGTTGGATCCCAACCCTTGCCTTTCCACCTTTGTTTTTTATGCAATCCATCATTATATATGATCTATTTAAACATCATTTGTTTTCATGAAATAAGAGTTTGAGTGCAAATGCAAGCCAGGAAAGAAAAGGAGCTACATATTTGGGTGTGGGAGGATATAAAAGGAAGGTGAATGTCTTTTTGACCATTTCCTTATGTTCATGTGTCATAAAGACCATTAATTTGACCATTAAATATGGTATTTATTGAAATAGGCCCTCTTTTTAGCACTGGGAATTTAACAGAGAACAAAATTAAGGTTCATGTAACTTAATTTTCAGTAGGGGGAAAGGAGACAGTAAACAAGAGTAATATGGCCTGGGCATAGTCATGTACACATATAATCCTAGCACTTGGAAGGCTGAGGCAGGAGGATTAAAAGTTTGAGCCCCACTGGGCCAAGTTAGTAACTTAGTGAGAAATACTCTTGCGAAATTTTTAAAAAGGGCTAAAGATGAGGTTTAGTTGAACACCTTCATTCACTCCCTAATATTGGGGAAAAACAAAGTGATACTAACAGATAGAACAAATGTAGAAGCCTTGAGTCACTTTTGTGCCTGGTGTCTTTAGGGAACAGAAGAGTATCCAGTGTTGTTAGAGCTAAATAAGGGTAAGAAGAATGAGATGAAGAATAGAGATCATTTGGTGACGGATGGTAGAGAACAAATCAGCAAGCTACCCTCTTGTTTGCATAAACTTTTTGCAAATCAAGTTTTTTTGATAGATGGCCATGACCATCTTTTTTTTTTTTTTTTTTTTTTATGGTACCAGGGATCAAATTTAGAACCTTGTGCTGGCACCACTGAGCTAAATCCTTGGCCCAGCCATGACCATCTTAAGTTGAGAAATTCTGTCAGAGATGATAGAGCCTGCTTTTTACAGGAAAAACAAAAACAACAGCAACAACAAAAACACGGAACTTTTGATGATAAATTTCTGCAGTGATTGGAATATTTTATATCTGTGCTGATGAATACCATAAGCATTAACCTCATATGCCTATTGATCACTTGAAGTATCGCTGGTGTGACTATGGACCTGAATTTTTGTTTAATTTAAATTTAAAATAACTGCATGACTAATATCTACCATATTTGATAACACAGAGTAGAACACTGCATAGATTGGATTTTATTCAGTTAGAGGATTATGATCAAAGGAGTGACATGATCTGTGTTAGGTTTTAATTTGTTGTGAAACTTGTGTTATGAATCAATTGATGGGGACAAGGGCTGAAGCTTGGAGACCAGTTAGGAGGTTACTGAAATAGTCCAGGTGAGAGATGATGGTGAGCAGGACTTAGACAATAACAGTAAAGGGGTGAAAAGTTGGCAAATTACAGATATTTTAAAGGCAATCCAAAGGATTTACTTATGGGTTAGTAAAAAGAGAAAGGAATCATAATTCAAATGAGTACTTGTAAGAATAAATATCCCAAAACTAAGATGCTGGAAATCACATTGCTTCAGGGGGCATTTTGGAGTTCAGTTTTATTTACATTAGATTTGAGTAGCCTGTTATGCTATTCAAACATAGTTGTTGAGAAAAGAGTTTTATATGGAGTCTAGAATTTAGTGATTACCTAAAAAAGAGAGTCACCAGTAATAAATGTATATGCAAAGCCAATAGACTAGGTGAAGTCATGTGTGATACAAGTATAGACAAAGTAGAGAAGATACTCACAAACTACCATGGGCATTTAATAACATGTGAGTTGCACAGTGTTTTAGATGTACAGAGTTGTGTACCCAGTGTAAAACTCTCCTTTTAAGTATATTTATGTGATTCCTTGATTGTAGGCCTAGTGGGAAAGAGTTTCCTAGTTTTTGTGATCCACCTTATCTTAATTTTAAAGATTGTCAGATTTCTTTCCCAGGAAATCTGCTGTTTCCTAAAACCACAAGTAAAGTACACTATGAATCATAATGGGTGGTATTATGTTACTGAGAGAAATCAGTCCAGTTATTGAAGGGAAATATTCATGAGGTACATGGGGTAAAAGCAGGACATGAGGTGAAAAGGGGCAGAAAAAGTGTATGGTTAATTCTGCCAGTGGCTTAAATGTGCTGTTTTTTCTAGAGAGCTATGCATCCAAGAACTCTGAAGATGATGAGCTATCTAAAGAATCAAAGCGGTCAGTTCGAAAGCGAGGCCGAAGCACAGATGACTATTCAGAAGCAGATGAGGAGGATGAAGAGGAAGGCAAACCATCCCGAAAACGGCTACATCGGATTGAGACAGACGAGGAGAGCTGTGACAATACTCATGGAGATGCAGATCAGCATGCCCATGACAGCCAGCCCAGGGTCTTGCCCTCAGAGCAAGACAGCACCAAGAAGCCCTACCGAATAGAAAGTGATGAGGAAGAGGACTTTGAAAATGTTGGCAAAGTAGGGAGCCCTTTGGACTATAGCTTAGTGGATTTACCTTCTACTAATGGACAGAGTCCTGGCAAAGCCATTGAGAACTTGATTGGCAAGCCACCTGAGAAACCTCAGACCCCCAAGGACAACAGCACAGCCAGTGCTAGCTTGGCCTCCAATGGAACAAGTGGGGGACAGGAGGCAGGGGCACCAGAAGAGGAAGAAGATGAGCTTTTGAGAGTAACTGACCTTGTTGATTATGTCTGTAACAGTGAACAGTTATAAGACTTTTTTTTTTTTCATTTTTGTGCTAATTTATTCCACGGTAGCTCTCACACCAGCGGGCCAGTTATTAAAAGCTGTTTAATTTTTCCTAGAAAACTCCACTACAGAATGACTTTTTAGAAGAAAAATTTCAAGTCCTTAAGTCTTTCTGTGAAGTGACCAGTTTTGAACAGTTTTGAATAATTGCTGTAAATTCCTTTTGATTTTCATTTTCCAAGTTCATGGTCCTTGATAATTTCATTCATGGAAAAAAAATCTTATTATAATAACAACAAAGATTTGTATATTTTTGACTTTATATTTCCTGAGCTCTCCTGACTTTGTGAAAAGGGTGGATAAGAATGCATTCCAAATCTGTGAGGGCCAAAAATAGAATTTAGGGGTGGGAGAAAGCACTTGTGCTCTAGCTTTTCATATTAAATATATATTATATTTAAACAGTCATGGCATAGATAATGATTAACAGACCATCTAAAAGCTCAAGTCTGAACTGTTGCCTCCTTGAGAATTGTAGATAACATCATACATAAGTCATTTAGTAATATCCTTCGTGAAATCAACTTGTTTACTATTGGAGTTACCACATTTTAAATAAAGAAGAGACCGTGAACATACCATCGTTTAAAAAAAAAAAAATCAACCTAAGTTTCTGTTAAAGTGGAGTTTCTTGTTAACAAAATCATCTGAAAAGCATTTGAACAGTAAAATCAATGATGAAGCTTTGACAACCAGATTGTGCTAGCAACAAAGTTTTTAAAAATAGCTTTATGGACTGGTAAAAGGTGGCCTTTATATACTGTGTCTGATGGGGAATTAGTGAAATAAATGTGGTCTTTCTTAAGACCTAGATGGACTATAAATATTGCCAATAATATAACTCTTGTCTTTTGGCCACTTGTGTTTAAATATCTGAAGTTCATTTTGAAGAAATACATCTATATATAACATACATGAAGAGATGCTAAGCTGACAATGGTATTTTAGCACATTTGAAGACTGGGAAGAGATTTTCAGGTGAATTTTAACTGGTCTATTCTTGCCCGTAGTATCTACTTCAAATTGAAGTCTACAAACAAGCAGTTCCTTTGGGAGGTTTTTAGTTTGAGTTTTAGCGTGTGTGTGTGTGTGTGTGTGTGTGTGTGTGTGTGTGTGTGTGCGCGCGCGCGTGCGCGCACATGCGTGCCGGCGTGTGTGTGCATGCACGCTCGTGTTGTTTTTGAGTGTGAGTGTGTGTGGGTATGTGTGGGTGTGTTTTGGAATTTCCTATCTGCCTGAATATATTAGCAGGGTCTGAATGTAGTTTTGGCCTTAGGTCATTAGTCTTCTATTAAAATTCATTAATAATCACACAACCAGATAGAGTTGAAGGAGAACCACCACTATATTTAATAAGCACGACATCCATTTTAAACATCTCAACACTTTAAAGGAAGGTAAGCCCTTTCTTTCAAGAAAAGGTGGTTTGTAACTAAATATCTAACATGATTGACACTAAAATATGAACTTTATCTTTAGTTTCTGTTACAGCTGTAAAATTTCAGGCAGAGCCATAACACTGTACAGAGTATAGCACTTGTGATTAATCCTTGCTTGTCACATTCTGAAACCTTCACCCATGACTTCTGTGAGTACTGTTGCCCTGGGATTTAGGTTTTTCTGTCCCAGTGTTGTGTCTGTTGCCGGCAATGGACACACTATCTGCTGCTGGCCCAAGGAATTTCATTTTTCTTTCCAAATGAAGCATTGTATGTGCTAGTCAGTGTATAGTAAAGCACTTCTCTTATTTTACAAAGCTGGCATTAGACTTGCATATACCTCTGTAGAGTCTTTATCTTCCTACTTTTCCTTCCTCAACAAGTGTTACCCTTAAATCTTATCTGTTGACCTTGAAAGTTTATAGCTGTTGTTTTTCAGGGTTTTTTTTGTTTCACTTTAGTTCTGTAGCACCTGCCCATTAACATTTTTGCTTTGATTCTAGCTATGTATATGTATCTGTATAAAAAATAAAATGATGAAAGCAGCCTAAAAATAGGATGCAACAATAACATGTGGTTCCAAGTAACTTGTGATTTTTATTTTGAGATAATGTTCCACTGGAAGGGAGGGAAGGGCTTGCATTTAAAGGCAGTGAAGCAGGGCTAAAATGGAGCCACATTTACTTACTAATCCCACTTTCTAGCTTGTTTTGTTTTATTTATTTGAAAAGTCAGCTAAGGATTTTAAACCTTAAAACAGCATAAGGATTCCTACTATGTAGTGTAAGGTAAGTGGTTCAAATGTACAAGTGGCCTTGCCTGCCCCACAGTCTCCCTCTACTGTTTTAGTCCTGCATCCAGTTAAAGCCACTATGATGTAGAGACTCTGTGCCCTATCTCTACCTCTGGACACATCAGCTCCTGCTTCTGCCTATACTTGGTTAAGCAGGTAATCACTAGTATTAAATGGGTAGGTAGTTTAACAGGATGCTTAACCTGACATGGTATTCTTTTAATCCTTCTGCTCTAGAAAGTTCCAAGTAATTTTTATAGTCAAGACTGAGTATTCCATTTTGCAAATGTCCAGTGATGGGTTATGAAACCACTTGTGCTGCCTGGTAGTTCCCAAACCTAAGTGTTTACCAACTATGGTTTATCTACCAAGAATACAATTCAGGAAGCTAATAAACACACTATGCAGATAGATACAGTTCTGCTTTTTTTTTTTTTTTTTTTTTTTTTTTTTGTGG
>NW_022900928.1:30776820-30780195 GCF_012274545.1 Fukomys damarensis | reverse complement strand
GGTGGTGGTGGTGGTGTTGGTGCTGGGCACGAAACCCAGGCCGTCACCCATGGTAGGCAAGCACTCTCCCAATAAGCTAAGTCCCCAGACCTGTTTAGTGTCCAGATTCAGTCCCACAGAGTCTATTATTCCTCAGATATAATTACTCTGAAAAATTTTGTTAATGTTAAATAAAATTATTAAAAATGTTCTGTATCCAAAGACACAATACATTTATTAGGAAAATAAAGGAAAACTAATTCATGTAGAATGTAGACCATTTTGGATTCTTGTTAGGGTACGAGCCATGGTTTTAGATTCACAATAGTTGCTATATAATAGAGCCCTTTAATAATATAAGTTTTTTAAAAAAATACAAGTTGGGCTCCCAATATGGAACTCTATAGTCTACAGCAAATGTATTAAGAGATGTAGTTTTAGTATTCAGACAATTTAGTCTGCATTTTCTCAGATTTGATAATTAGCCAGACTTCCACAATACAGAACTGAATTGAAATATTACATGAAAAGGACTCAGACTGGTTCTGTACATTTGTGTTGATGTTAATGCTTAGTGTAAAACATTTTTCATTGTTGGCACATTACTGCAAAATGACACCAGACATATTTTCAAGAATATTGAGGTTGGGTTGCTTTCTAATTGGTCAAGGTTGAAGATTCAAGAAATAAAAGAGTTTCACTTAGAATAAACTCATGTCTACTGGTAGTCTTTTTAAAAAAGTAATCTGCCAAAGCCAAAAATTTTGAATGCTAATGAAGGTGTGGAGGAAAAAACCCTTAATTGTAAAGAATATTACTATCCAATTTTCACCTTCTGCTTGATAGAACCTATCCTATATTTTAAAAATGTATTTTATTAATGCATATTAATTTTACAAAATATTTGTTCCCATCCTATATTTAAGCTAAGTACATGATGTTAAGAAAAATGTGGCCATTACTTGTTTAATTTGAGATTCAATATGATGAGAAAAAGTTATTTTTTAAGTGGGAATTTTGTTTGTTGCAAGGAATTCATAATTATCTTGTTTATGGGAATCAGAGATGCTGTCCATTCACCAGCTTGTTCTACCATACAACTTTAAAGAGCCAGATGAATGTAGAAGGTTAATATTCAGAAAAAAGTGTGAACTCTATTCTTTACCAACACAGTGCAATAGGTATTTAATTCATGGTATTGCCTCACATCTTCTGGTATTCAAAAACCCAAATCTTTTTTCAAATGGAATATACATGTGTGTGTGTGTGTGTGTGTGTGTGTGTGTGTGTTGTGTGTCTGTATCTTTGTATGTGTATATATACATATATATGTGTATATATACATTTTAGAAATTAGAAATAATCCATTAGTAATTTCTTATAAAAAGAAATGAATTGCATTGAAAATGATATAAAATTATGAATATCATTTGATTACAGAAAGTCTAGAGTAAAATAGTTTTTCTTGTTGGTTTGACATTCTCAGAATTTATTCCTGGTTCTCCAAAAAGCAGAGAATGCCAAGACTGAATACCTGCTGTAATCTATCTGGTCCTCATTCTGCTTAATATGCTTATAGGGTTCAATCTGTTCCTACTTTATCCACCATTTCCAGTTTGTACCTGTAAGTCTACCTTGGAAGAAGCAAGTAAACTGATTTTTTTTCTTCATCGTTTTTATACTAATCCCAAAAGATAGGCCTTTTGCAGTCAGTGTGTTTATATTGGGTTGTGTTACTTGTTTACTTAAGGAACATACATTTTGATAACATTTCACTCCAATAAATTAACATTTTTTTGAGTGCCAAGAATTGCTAAGTAACTGTAACACTGAAAAGTCACTCCCAAGTAAACATACATTCTAAAATAGTAAATTTGTTATACAACCAGACTGTACAAGTAACACTTTTCTTTTACTCATGTAGACCCTTTCAGAAATTTATTAGAATATGGTCATGGTCACCTTAGTGGACTTTTTTCCCTCATTTTGGTCATGTGAGTTCGGTATTTTAAATTTTTCATATTTATACCAATTTGCTTTGGGAAAGGCTATAAACCCAATTCTGGCACATTGTAGAGGTTTCAGTTAATGAAGAGGTTACTTTTACCTTAATGACTTTAAAATATCCTATATATATATTATAGGAGAGGGCATAAAAAATCATTAGATGGGTAGAAATTTATTAAAATCTTTAGATATTATGAATTAAAAATTTTTTTTACAGGAATTCATTTGTGTTTTTTGCCAAACCAGATGAGCAGGAAAATATGCCTAGGACTGAATAACCTCCCTTGTTCTTTTTGCCACTGGATTATGTAAGTTAAGAATGGAATTTTTTACCCTAACTATATATTTTCTTGACTTCTATTAGTGTCTAAGGAAATTAATTTTAAGTGTTTAGGGGTTTTGTTTGATCTGTATTTATTGAATTCTGGTCATAGACCAGGAGCCTGCATGACATACTTATTAACAGCCAGAACACAGTCTTTTGGGAACTTAATGGCTCAAAACCTTCTGAATAGTTTTAACTTATTTTGTATGTTGCAAAAAAAAGGAAAAGTTTTAAAAAAAGTTTATTTTGCTTGAGAGTCACATTTTTTTATAACTGTACAGCTTTTAAGGGATAGGATGTAGATTTTTACAATGTGTTTATGCTAGAACATCTACAGGTGCATTATGTAATTAAACCTAAAATTGTTTAACAATCTGTGCCATGGTCTTTTTCATTCTACTGCCCTTTAGTAGAGTGTTGGTGCATGACAATATTGTTATATGTACAAGCCTTCAAATTAGACTAAACTCTATCTCCAAAGCTTTAAAGTCATTGCATGAAAATTATACCCAAACATACTTGTAGACACGTATCTATACACACAGAATGTTTGTATTAGTGTAAATGGATTTTCAGGATCAGAAGAGCTATAGTAGTCCAAATTTGACACTTAACAGGACATTCTTTTCATTGCATGATTTTTCATGATCCTAACTAGGGTATTCTCAATGTTGGTCTGGTATTCTCTTATCAAAGTAGCTTCTTGATCACAGTATTTGAATAGTAGCTTACCGAAAACTGCCAGGAGGTTTTATGAACACTCTGAAAGGTATCCTGTGCTAAGATGGGGTGCGGGTGGGGCAGGGCTTGGTTTCTTTTGTGTGTATAAAAGAAGAAAAATACTAGAACTGCTCAATTTGGTCATTCAGTAGATTTAATTTCACAGAAATGAATATTTACTGAAACATAAGAGATCAGTTTAAAATTCAAATTTCCTCATTTGACAAGTATTTTTGAAATCTTACAAAATTACTAATTTTAGTAGCCTTTTACATGGCACATTTTACCATGTTATCAAGTGATAACTTTTTGAAATGCCAGTAAATTTTGCCATCAACGAATTT
>NW_022900928.1:30772538-30776672 GCF_012274545.1 Fukomys damarensis | reverse complement strand
ATTTCTTTTAGTATACGTATATTCTTGTAAAGAGTTAAAATCATCTAAGTGTGTCATAATTTCTAAGCTGTTTTCATCTATTATTAGCTAGTGTGAGAAGTCAGTTTCTTTGCTATCTTCACCCATTCAGAAGTGCGGGGACTGTGAATTTCCACTTGCAGAATACAAATTCCAGATAACAATTCTTAAATTGTCTATTTTAGAATTTTATTTCGATTTTAAAGTAATAATTGGGATCCAGGAAGCATTTGATTAGAACACCTTTTGGATTTTCAGACATGCTTATACAAAATGCTTTATTTTCCTATACATAAAAAATATTCCTGGAATAGGTTCTCACAATTTTTTTTCTAGCTGAGAACTAAAACAAAACTCCAAGATTAGCATAAAACTAACTCTGGAGTTAATCAGGACCATGCTGTTAGTCAAATAGAAGCTAGAGTACTCTCTGTCACATAATAATGTACTGCATGTATGAAGGGAAGGGGGAAGATAACTGGAAACATGATTCTGATAACACAAATTTTGTGCATAAAAAGTATGGAAATTCCTGACTGCTTAAAGCTTCAGGAGTAAACTGCAGTGTATGAACACCTAGTGTGTTCTGTTAAAATTGCAGTACACCTAGTGTGTCAGAATTGCAGTGCATAGTTGTTAAAATACAATATTCCTTGTGACAACCAAAATATGTTGTGGCTGGTGCCAATATTTTTGTTAATGCAATGTTCAATGTCTCACTACAGTCTGATCAGAATTTTTAGTGTAATATGCCAGGCCTAAAGCCATTTTATAGCTATTGGCCTAATTGTGTAACTTTTTCTTTCAAAATGTTTTATTATAATACTGTCATTTCTTTCACTTAATATATGTCAATTGTCATAATAAAGAATTTAAATAATTTGATGTATTTAGCATGTGTTTGCAAACTTAGTTTATTTTAAATTTTGTATCATACAGAAAGCTAAGAATTTTCTATAAGATTCATAAAAGTTATGGGCCGGGGATTTAGCTCAGTGGCACAGCACCTGCCTGGCAAGCACAAGGTCCTGAGTTCAAACCCCAGTAGTCAAAAAAGCAAAACAAAAAAACAAAAAAAAACTTTGGTAGTAAATTCTTGCAAAGAATGTTTGGATATAGGCTGAGCTGCATACCATTCAGCGGATGTATAATATCAACACATTCAAAAGGTTTGGACCAGATGACTAGTAGACCTTCCAATGCTGAATATGATTCTCATCAACAAATTCTTAACTTGATGGATTTTCTCCTTACTCTTGGAATACAGTAAAATTCAATCTGTACTCAATTTTTTATGAACTAGTAAAATACACTACTTGCAGTTCTAATTAAAAATATTAACTGAGAGCTTTTCAATCAGAATGTCACTTAATGGACTAAAAGGTGGTCTACACCTCCAGGAGAATGGTGAATTATGGTGATTCTCAATAATTTATCTCAAAGTTTCACTTAACAGTCAAATGGAGGTGCCATGTTATATTGGAAGCCAAAGATAACAGGATCATAGCAGCCTCAAAAGCAGAGAGTCTTCTGGAGCTGCCATGACTCCTTGAACATGGTTGTGAACGTATACAGCTCATAAATTATGAGACCAGACTATGAACCAAGTTCTTTTAAAAAGTGAGAATTGGTATAAGTAAATGGTGATCATTTAGCAGAGCTGGAATTAGAAATAGTAAAAATATTATAATGAAATTAAATGTTGGGGGCTGGGGATGTAGCTCAGTGGCACTATGCCTGCCTGGCGAGTGCAAGGTCCTGAGTTCAATTTCTGGTACTGGGGAAAAAAATGTTTGGATCCTCTAGTTGAGATGAATGCTTGTTGTATCATTTTAATTTTTGATTCTGCATTAGCTTTTTAAGATCATAAAATGTCTAAATGAAAATCGAAGACAACACTTTTTTTGTTCTTTCAACACTGGGGATTGAACCAAGGCCCTTTGCACTGAGTTACAGCTGCAGGCCATTTTTATTTTGAGGTAGGGTCCCTCCAGATCTCTAAATTGCCCTTGCTGAACTCAAACGTCTTCCTGCCTCACCCTCCCAGAGTGCTGGGATTATAGCATGTGCCATCATACTCAGCTTGAAAAGAAACACCCTTAAGAGATGTTGTGATATATGTAACATTAGTTTAGCACATAAAGTCATTTCCCCATTGGAACTTTAGGGAACCTACTAGTTGATAGTATAGGTCACTGGTAACTTTCTTATCATTCCTCTTGCCCATTTCAGAGCCACTTTATCCATGTTTCAAACATCCATCCTCCCAGCCTGTGTCCAAGAAGAAGGTATGTCCTCTTTTTACAGCAACTTGTCTGCCTGTACCCTCGATCTGGTAGGTTTCCTATTATCTCCTTTGCATCTTTCAGGTCTCACTTGTCCCTGTCTCTGATCTCTTTTATATTCACTCCTTTCTTTACAAAGTTATCCCCTCAAGGAAAAAAAGTTTGATACTGTCATTGGTTAAGTCTCTCCCAATGATTTATTAACTACCAATATTTAAGCATACTACAATAATGTTAAATTGTATTCAGAAATGCTCACTGAAATGTCACAAATCCTGAGGGCATGCTCCAGGAAATTAGCATTCTTCTTGGCAACAATAATTGAACTCCATCATTAGGGACAACTGTTAAAGAAACCTGAAACTCACACCAGTGGAGTTATTCCTTCCCATCTCCCTGCATTTGTTTCATGTTTTTCTGTTGAATGTCAATTTGTCTGCTCTCTGGCATTATTACTTCTTAGTGAGATGTGACTGCAACAATTAAACAGCTTTTACTTTATGTTGGCTCTATATTTGGAACCCAAAAGAGAAAGGACTTGATTAATAGAACCTTATTAGAATTGTGCTAATAACAATTCTAACCATTCTAATAATGATAAGAATAGATTTATTGGACACTTAATTTTTACCATTATCAAAATTCAGGACTCTTTATAAGCCTTTGACAACTAGTTCAGGAGGTGAGGACGCTGGACTTGGAATAAAAAGGCAGGGATCTGATTTCTAGGTACTTGCAACCTTCAGCAAATCATTTAATTTCTCTGATCTTCAATTTTATGTGTAAAGTGGGTATGTAACAGCCATTGCGCACTTTTTAAAAAGTACTGCCTGAAAACCTAGGTTAAATTGATATGAAATTATTAGATAGGTTTGAGCCAATTTTTTCCGTGTAGCTGAAGGATTCCTTTTCTGAGTAAAGCCAGCCACAGCAAATTGCCCACAAATAAATGTCCTAGGGGAAGCCTCAAACTGGTCATTTCTCAATTTAGGTTTGTAAACTACTTTCAGTACCTTTTTCTCCTGAATTCTCCTCCTTGGAGAAGTGCTATAGCTACTTAATCTCTTAAACTGGAATTTTGCTATGGAATTTTTGAACCTCTTTTCATCTACCCTGATCTTCAAGACCATCTTCCTCTTAAACTATCTCTAAATTATAAGGGTTTTAGATAGCTCTAGAATCTTTCCCCAATCTTTCTGTTCTCAACTGCAACTTTCTCACCTACGTTGGGCTTCTTAATCTCCCCGTCTCACTACCAACAATCTAATCCGGTTTAAAAACCTTAACACTCCTCTAAACTGTTGTGAAAATACAAATTAAACTACCCCACATGTCCTTCATCCAGCCTCAAACAGTCCTACTGCATGTATCTTACAATTAATCTTAATAAACAAGAAAAGTGGGACTTAAATTCCACTAGATCTCTCACGACTAAATTCTGGCTTTAATGCCTCACATCTGTAAAGTTAGATCAGTAACAGAAAAGTTCTGCTTATATTTGAAATAGAGAAGAAGTGGGGTGTAGTGGTGCATGCCAATAATCTTAGCACTTGGGAGGCTCACGCAGGTGGATCTCACTTAGAAAAGAACTTGGTAAAGTGTCTCGTTTGTGGGACATAACACTCGGTTAACTTTAGCTACTCCCACTGCTATTTTGTAAATCTTTGAATCGAATCTCCTTGCAGTCCTGCGGGCTCTCCGCCCAGTGTTACCTCGTGCTTTTGCCTGCCTGACGAGTGGGTAGAGGTGGCTGGGGCCATACATTGATATCTGGTTCGCGTGTGAACCTCATGTGAGCTAGCTGGGTGAGGCGGGAGGTGGGAAAAAAAAA
>NW_022900928.1:30769068-30772511 GCF_012274545.1 Fukomys damarensis | reverse complement strand
TTTAACGGGGGACCGAACTCAGGACCTTGCGCTTGTAAGGTAAGACAGGCGCGGCACCACTAAGCTAAATCCCCGGTCTGGAGGAGAAAAATCTTGAACTCTGACACAAAACTTCTGGGCTCTAGACTTCTGGTGCATCCTCAGTCGAGGGACTCCTTGTCTGAGGCCCCTTTCCACTTTCGTAGAAAAGGGGATACTAATATTTATTGTACTTCCTTTTTCACAGGTGTGCTGTGACGACTCGGGATAGCCTAACGAATCTCAGCTAGCGAATCAGAAAGTGGGGGGGGGGAGCGGGACTGTCACGTGACAAAGTCGCTGGGCCCTCCAAGACTTCCGAGCGCTTTTCCCAGAATGTCTCATCTCTATGGTTGATGACGTTCAAAGTCCTGTATAGCGTAAGTTGTTCTTCCGGGTTGATTGCCACACTTCCGGGGCGGGCCGCTGTGAACGGCGATTCCAGTGTTTCGGCTCCTTGCGAACTTGTGTTTCGATTCTCCCAGGTGCAATGAGCTTCCTCAAAAGTTTTCCGCCGCCGGGTCCGGCAGAGGGGCTCCGGCACCAGCAGTCAGATACCGAGGCTGTGCTGAACGGGAAAAGCCTCGGCATTGGCAGCCTTTACATCGCGGAGAGGTAAAGCTCCTGTTTCCCAGCGCAGGCCTCCTGCGCCCAGCCTTCCCTGCCGGTGCTTGTGGTGCGGTAGAGCTGGGCCAGACCCGAACTCGGGGCTGCTGGGAACGGGGGAGCGCGTGCGGTGGTCGCTTGGAGGTCTCCTCCGCTGGGAGCAGAACTATTCCAGCGCCCCCTCCTTTGAAGCCTTTGTGTCTCTGTTCTCACGGATTGTACTTTTCACTGGCCTGTTTAATGAACCCCTGTTGCGTGCTTTGCTTTCAACTCGTCACGTTTTGTGGTTTGTTTTTGTTTTGGTACCGGGGACCGAACTCAGGTCCTTGCGCTTGCGAGGCAGGCGGCAGAACCACTGAGCTGAATCCCCGGCCTTCATTGTCACGTTTTAAAGTGATTCATTTTGTTTTGCTTTTGCTGTTCTCGGGGTTCTGGGGATGGAGCCCAAAACTTCACACAGGTTAGGCAAGTGCATTATCACTCAACTACATCCCCAGCATCTTTTAAGATTTTGAGTTTCTAGATCCTGAGTTAGTCTTCCATGTGTGAATTTGGGAGGGGTGTGTTGGCTTGAGCGGGATGTGTAGGTTCAGAGCAAATTGTAGAATGAGGTTGAAGCTTGGTTAAGGAATATAGCTTTCCCCCCACCAATATAGTTTTCCTTAGGGTGGATGGGGAAAAGTGCATTCTCACCCCACGCAGATTGGTGTCATGTCCGAAGGGACCTGACTCCGGTTTTGAGACCCTGCAGAGAATTCTCTTTTCGTTTAGCTGCCTGGAGCACTTTGTACCTTCATGACCAGATAGGCTTGTCTTAAATATTGCAGTTGTAGAATAGAGGTCCCTGTTTACTTAACATGTAATTCTCTTCATTTTCCAAGCTAACAGTGACACATTGAATCCTCTTTGTCTTTCAGAGTGTCTAGTTTCTCCATTGCTACATTAGAGCCGAAGCTTTTAAGAGCTCATGTGATTACATTGGGCTCACCCAAATAATCCAGAAATTCCCTCTTTCAGTGTCAATTAAATATTATTAAGTTTATAGAGCCAGCTTCAACATAACTTACAGGCATGCCACGAAGAAATTAACATCTCTCGGCCCAAATTCTATCTTCTACTGAGTGTAGGACAAAAGTTGTAAAGACCCCTTGGTATAGAGGGGAATTTAGACACTGAGCAAAGTTTACGCTTCTGGTTAGTCACTGAGATAGGAGATACTGAAGAGAGCAAAAGCAAATTTTGGATGAAGGGCAAGCTAATGAATTTGGTCTGAATATGTGTGGAATGGTCGGACAGAGGGGTGTTTATTTTAGTAGTGTATTAATAGGAGTGGATTGGATAACCCAATAAGAGAAGGCTTGCCGATAACCTGCTTTGAGTGATGTCATGAAAGAAGAGACTTGGAAAAAGAAGAGGAAGGAATATTCAAAATCTGAACACCATCTATTGAATATTGATAAGATGATCTTCAGAGATATTGGGAGGACAAATTCTTTTAAGTAGTGGAGGGTGACACAGATATTAATTCTTTGCCTCTGCACAGATGTGTTTTCCTGTTGCTGGACAAAATACCTGGCACCCTCAATTTAAGACAGAGATGGTTTATTTGGTTCATGGTTTCAAAAGTTTCAGTCCATGGCTGCCTCTAAGACAAAAGAATCATGGTAGAAGGGCATGGTGGAGCAAAGCTTCTCACTTCATGGCGACCGGGAAGCAAAGCTCAGGGGAATAGTGCCAGAGAGGCAGAGCCCAGTGACCAGAGTCCTCATCAGCCTCCATCCAGACACAACCATAAGTGTGCTCAAGTAATCCCCTAGGTCGCTTTCAAACCAATCAAGCCAACAAGTGTAATCCTCACAACAGCCTAACAAATCTCTTTAAGAAAAATTTTTAGAATTGGCCATAGTGGGGACGTCTATAATCTCAGCACTTGGGAGACTGAAGTAGGAGGCTCACTGCAAGTTCCTGTGGGTGCAAGGCCAGCCTGAGCTACATAGTAAATTAAAGGACAGCCTGAGTTACATAGCAAGACCCTGCTTTAAAAAAAAAAAGGAAATTTTTTGTAAAGTGTATGCATGTATGGTTTAATGAATTATAAACACCTGTGTATCCACCCTCCAGATTAAAAGTGCAGTGGTACCCATACCTGACATCCTTTTACTCACTGTTAGCCTTACCTCCTTGATCTCATCTCCCCTGTTGTTCTTTCCCACCTAGCATTTCCAACTCAAGATGGGTTTTTGTTGCTGTGGATTTTTTGTTTTGGTTTGGTTTTGATTTTGTTTTTTTGAGATGGGTCTCCCTACATACTTCAGACTAACTTGAACCCATTATGTAACCCTGCTGGCCTTGAACTCACAGCAGTCCTTCTGCCTCAGCCCTGCAACCACTAGGATTACAGGCATGCACCACCTGTAAAAATCCATCACGATGGGTTTTGATAAACCAGTAAGACTTCCTGAAGATTGTGACAATGATTAACAGCCAGGAGTATGGGGTTGCACTGGGGGGAAATGTTCGAAACAAGGTGCTTAGATGCAAGAGTGAAAAACAGTACACTCTATGCCACTATATGTATGTGTATTTTACATAGACAACCATTTACATATATACTCAGTCTAACAGTTCTTCATCTGAGAAAATGAGAAAGAATAGAAAGAGACAATAAAGGTAGAGCGGAAGAGAGCTATGTTCATGAGCTTGGCTTGTATAGTAACACTTAGGCTTTAGAGAAACTATTTTAGGACTTCAGCCAAAGAGCAGTAGTATCAAATTTGGCTGGCTGTCCCTCCCTGTCCCTCCCTCGCTCTCTCGCTCCC
>NW_022900928.1:30731215-30768921 GCF_012274545.1 Fukomys damarensis | reverse complement strand
TCCCTTTTTCCCTCCCCCACCCTCCCCTTTTCTTGACAGGGTCTCACTATGTAGTTGAGACTGACCTGGTACTCACTATGTAGCCCAGGCTGGTCTCAACTCACAGCAATCCAATCCTGCCTCGGCCTCCCGAGTGCTGGGATTACAGGCGTTTGCCACCACGCCTGGCTCTCAAATTTGGCGGATCTGTATTTAGAGATGTAGAACTCTTGGGCTTAGTTTGTTTTTTGTTTTTTTAATTTTAATGGTACATTTACTGTATACAGTATAATGACATTGTTGGAAATGTATACCTTTGCATAATCAGTCTTGGTTCTTATTTTTTCCCCATTCCCCTGCCCTCCTTTCAACCCCTCCCTATCTACAAAGACTTTGTTTCCATTATTATTATTAGGTACCGGGATTGAGGGGATTGAACTCGCGTCCTTGGGCACCTGAACCACTGAGCTAGTTCCTCAGCTCTCATTTTCTTTTTGGGGGGTGGGGCTACCGGGGATTGAACTCAGGTCCTTGCGCTTGCAAGGCAGGCTGCCGAACCTGAGCTAAATCCCCAGCCCTCTCATTTTTTCATATTAATTCCATTCCCTTCTTTCCTTTCCCCTATCCATCCATTTCCCCTTCCTTTTTATTCCTTTTCTTCCTATTTCACATTATCTATTATACCTTTTATTCCTTATTTACACTTTCAGTTTCTCACACTAGAGAAACTATTCAGTATTTATCAGGCTTAGTTTTTATAGGAAATTGACTTTGTACTCAAATATGGTAATTTGGATAATTTAAAACAGGCAAAATAGGTAATTTAAACCTGGCAAGTGCTGTCCTGTAATCCCAGCTACTTGGGAAACTGAGTCAGGAGGATTACAAATTCAAAGCCAGCCTGGGCAATTTTGTAATACCCTGTTTCAGAATAAGATAAAAAGGTCTGGACTGCAGCTCACTAATAGAGCATTTGCCTAGCATGTAGGAGGGTTCAACCTCCAGTACTACCATGATGGAAAAAAAAAAAAAAGAGAGAGGTAATTTAAATTTAGATATAAGGCCTTTTGATGTCTCATTCCAGGAATAATTTTAAGCCAAATATGCCAACCCAAATTCAAAGCTTCTCTTTACTGTCCTTTTTTTTTAACTCTATGCCAGGAATATAGAAAGCATTGAAATTTAGAAAAACATTAGTGTCCACGTTTGCTGGCTTTCTAATTCTGGTCTTTATCTTTTATGATGTATGTTTTTTTAGAACTGGATATAATAATATATTTTGGTCTTTGAGGGCTTTTCTTCTAGAATATGTGAAAAACACAAATCAGAACTTAATGATCATTGGGTTGGGGATTTAGTCCAGTGGTTCTGGTGCCTGCCTTGTAAGCACAAGGACCTTAGTTTGATCCCCAGTACCAAAAAAAAAGAAAAAAACTTAATGATCAAGTAAATATTGCATTTACAGAATCCCTTTCTATCTCTAAGATTCTGAGAGCATCATTGGAATGCCATGCTGAGGCAGCATCTGTCTGCAGTAAAGCAGTACAGAGCAGTTATTATGTGCCTTTAAACTAAAGGCCACAATTTGATAGGCACTGATTCTGTGTTTATTTTCCCATCTCTCAATTGAGTCATTTAAAGTTTTGTGGTTCTGGATATTTGAAATTATTATGGACACTTAAGTGTGGAATATTCCACAATTTAAATATTCTGATTGTATCTGAGATTTTTGAGGGAAGTAAAAGGCAGTTATTTTCTTTATAAGATTTTAGTGTTTGATCCCCGGTACCACAAAAAAAAAAAAAAAGAAAAAGAAAGAAAAACGATTTTAGTGGAGTGATTTTTGGGATCTGTGAACACTATTTCATCTCCACATAAAAGACAAGCAGCAGACAGGAAAGGCACATGCAGCACACAATTTAATTACCTAATGAATGTGTTTTCTTGGGAACCAGTGGGGATAAGTCATTCTAGAAAATGATTTTACTTTTTAAGGTTTATAATTTTTAAACTTTTCACATTTTCTTATTCTGTTGTCCTTTTTTAAAAATTCATGAACTTTATTGGTACATTTTAGGTATACAGTATGATGACATTCATCGTTGGTAATTTGTACCTTTAAATGATATATCTTGGTTTTTATTTTTTTCCCCATTCCCTTTCCTTCCCTTCAACCCCTCCACTCTTCCCTATTTACAAAGTCTTTGTTTCTGTTTTTTCCTTTTCTCATATTTATTCCTCTCCCCTACCCCTCTCACTTCCTCTTCCCCTTTGGACCTTTAACTTCCTATTTCGCATTATCCAGTATGCATTTTGATCCCTATTTATACTATTTTCCTTTTTTTTTTTTAACCTGTTGGGTTGACATCTTTGCACATGACAGTACACATTTTCCTGTTTTTAATTTTTTAAAGTGTCGATTAAATAAGTTTTAGTATATATATGGAGTTGTATAGTTACCACCACAATTTGGTAAAATGCTTTTGATAACTGGTCATGTACTATGGACATGGATCTCCCAGGGGAGTTGAGATGTAAAATTCAACATCTTGTATTGAATGTGGAGTGAGTTCAGACTTCTACCCTGTCATTGTTCCTTGACAAAAGAGGTCCAGGTTCTTCTATTGTGCTTTTTTTTTCTTGGTTAGAAGATGGACACTGGGTTTGTTAAAGTTTTACAGAAAATAGAATGATACAGAAGTGTTTTTAACTGCTTATTTATTTTTTTGGTGCTGGAAATTAAACTCAGAGCCTCATGTGCACTGTCTGTGTTCTACTACTGAGCAAATCCTTAACTTCTCTTTTAAATAATGGCTTTATTGAGGTAATTCACATAGCGTGCAGTTTACTCATTTAAAATGTACAATACAGTGGTTATTATCCCATTTACAGGGTTATGTAGCCATCACCACAGTCCAATTTGGAATATTTTTATTGCCTCAATAAGAAACTAGGGTCCCGTTAGCAATCATTCCATATTTCTTAGCCTTAGACAACCACTATACCGTATTGATTTTTTTGTTTGTTTGTTTTTTTATTTTTTTTTGAGACAGGGCTATGTAATCCAGACTGGCCTTGAACTCACCATGTAGCCCAAGGTGGCTTTGAACTCATGTCAGTCACTCCTGCCTCAGCCTCCTGAGTGCAGGGATTACAGGTGTGTGCCTCCTCACTAGACTGGATTGATTTATATTACATTAATTTTTTTGTGGTTTCTTCAGGATCTTCCCCCCGCCTTGATATGCTGTACAGTAGGACCTGATGTTTGCAGTATTACCAAAAATATTAGGCAACATATATTCAAAACTCATACTAATCTTAGGTGTAGTTTGCTTTGTTATACCAATAAAATATTTGACTCCTTTTAAGGGTAAACTAAACCTAGCTTATCTGTGGCTTTTGCTGAAAGCTGAGAGTAAATGAAAATCTTCATAGAATTTGTCTCTTAAGGAAGTACTAAAATTCCTTTCTGACTTGTGATTATAATTAACAATACAGCCATTTTGTGGATATAGCATTTACTGTAAGATTAGTGGAGCAGTTAGTAAATCACTAGGCGTTGATTGAATGATCACATGCTGATCATTATTCTAAAGTTTTTGAAGAATGGTAAATAATGTCACAGGTCACATTCAGCTGTCAAGCAGCAGGGTATCTGTAAGATTCATTATCGTAACTTTTTTTAGTTTAAATGCAGTTTAGAAACGAGATAACTTCAATTACTGAAGTAATTGAAAAGAGGCTGGTGCCTGTAGGTGGTTCAGCTAAGCATAGGCATAGGGCTGGTGATATAATTGAGTGGCAAAGCACTTGTCTGACAAGCACAAGGCCCTGGGTTCAATCCTAATACTTGGGAAAGGAGGGTGAGCACATAAGAGCCATAGAAACACACAGGTGACTTAGAAAAATTGCATTTCAGATTTGAACTTATAGCTTATCATAATCAAACAAAATTCATTTCCTTCTGCTAAATTTTTTTTTTGTACCTGGAATCACACTCAGGACCCTGTGCTTGCCAGGCAGGCATGGTGCCCCTGAGCTAAATACCCAGCTCCTGCTAAATTTTCTCTTAGGAAAATTTCTAAGCCATAAGCTTCAATTTATTCACATGAATAAAAGTATCCAGGACGGACTATTATGTAGGGGTATTGAAATAAGATTAACTTCTAAAAGTAATAACTTAAAACTTGTTTTTCAGCCGCCTGTCTTGGTTAGATGGTTCCGGATTAGGATTCTCATTGGAATACCCCACCATTAGTTTACATGCTGTTTCCAGGGACCTAAATGCCTATCCACGGGAACATTTGTATGTTATGGTGAATGCTAAATTTGGAGGTATGTATGGTATAATTTAATCTAGTCCTTCCTTTGATACTGTGCTTTAAAAAGCCATCTTTATTTACTCACTTACTTTTGAAGCAGGGTCTCTCTGTGTTGCCCAGGCTGGACCTGAACGCCTCAGCTCAAGTGATCATTCTCTGCCTCAGCCTCTCAAATAGCTGAAGCTGTAGATATGTGGCAGTATACCCTTCCAAAATGCAGTCTTTGATATATTGTAGTATTCAAGTTATTAATCCACTTTGTATAATAGTATATTAAGCAAAATTTTAGCACCATAAAATAATTTGTACCCTAGAAGTTGTTATAATTGACGTTTATAGGTATCTACTTTATTTTCTATATATTTGCACTTAGAATTGGTCTATTATTGTGGGCATATATTTGTACTTTTTCTTCTTGAGTTTAACTGTTTATTATCTTTCTCTTTGTTATTTGTCTTTCTCCTTGAGGCTTGGATCAATATATTTTGTGCTTCCAGGAATGCAGGATAGAACTGTTTTGTTTTGTTACAGTATTTGTTCTCGGTGGTTGGGTGGGGATGATTTTCACGCATTTCTACTCAAATCTCTATCCCCTGCATTTGGCAATGACATTTTGATCAGACAGAGGGAGGGGTGCTCTGGCATCTAACAGTTAGATCCCAAAGATGCTACTAACCATCCTACAATGCACAAGGCAAGCCACTACAATAAAGAATTATATCCAGTCCAAATGTCAAAAGTGCCAATGTTTAGAAAACCTAGTTACAAGTTGTGCTGTTGGAGATAGTTGCAAAGATTCATAAAAATCTAGCAAAAAATGTTTGCTTTTAAAATAATGAGTTGCTTTTCTTTCACATATTATATAACAGTCTGTGAGTTTGCCTCTTAAAATCGTTCTTCGAACTGAGATTTTCGTATGGTTCCAGTTATGATATGACCATTTATAGTCAGTTGTGACACTTAATTATTAGTTTTTAGGACTCTGGCAAGCCCTGCTTCATTAAGTGGTACTGGCTGATTCAATTACCTAAAAGTATTTTTGTTGTAAGATGTTTGATGTTTAAATCTTGCCATTGGGCAGGGTTCAAAGAGATAAAAAAATCTAGTGAGTAAACAGCCATTGACCTTGAGTTTTAATAAGTCAGTCATCTTTTTTTTTTTTTGGTACTGGGGATTGAACTCAGGTCCTTGTGCTTGTGAGGCAGGCAGCAGCACCATTAAGATAAATCCCTGGCCCAGTGATAAGTCTTCTTAAAGCGGTATTAGGCCAAAATTTACTCAGCATCTGAGTAAATGCAACTGTACTTTTAGAACTATGTTAGTGTGACAAAATACCAGAAATGGTCAACTTAATGCAGGAAAGGTTTATTTTGACTCACTATTTCAGAGGTTTCACTCAGTGGTCACTTGGCCTGTTGCTTTGGGCCTGTGGTAGTGTGGTACATCTTTGCAGGAGCACATGGTGAAGGAGGCCTATTTACTGCATAGTGGCAAAGAAGGAACAGGTGTCCTGAGATCCCCTTTTGGGGTGTAGCTCCTCTGACTCGACTTCTTTCTACCAGGCCCCACCTTCTAAAGGTTCCACCACCTCCTATTCACACCACAGACTGAGGACCAAGTTTTTAATATGTGGGCCTTCGAATAACATTTACAATTCAGACTGTACCAATAATGAAGAGAATTGTATGTTGTATTTAATTTAAAGCATTCAGGGCTGGGATTTAGCTCAGTGGTTCCGCCACTTGTCTTACAAGTGTAAGGACCTGAATTCAATCTGGTACCAAAAAACAAACAAGCAAAGCATTCATTCATTTATAGTAATCAAGACCTGAGTTTTTTTGTTAAGTTTTAAATGCTGGTATGAGTTTTTGTTTGTTTGTTTGGTTTTGTTTTACTGTACTAGGAATTGAATCCAGGCCCTTGAACATGCCAGACAAATGCTCTACAACTGAGCCATACCCTCAGAACCCAGAACCTTTTTTTAGCTATAAAATAACCATAAAAACTGAAACCAGGTGCGGTGGTGCATGCCTGTAACCTCAGCACTCTGGGAGACCGAAGCAGGAGGATCTCAAGTTTAAGCCTAGCCTCAGCAACTTACCAAGACCCTGTCTCAAAAAAAAAAAAAAAAAAAAAAAAAAAATTTAAGGGATGCGGATATAACTCAGTATAAAAGCCCTGGTTTTGATCCCCAGTACCCCCTACCCCCCAAATTGAATGGCAGTATTCAAATATGTCAATAAATATCTTTTAGGAATTTCTCCTAGCTTTTTTTTTTAATTAAATAAATGATATTATTAAAAAGTATATGTGCTGCCGAAGCAAGCACTGTAATTAAAAAGTTATTATTCCCTTTCTAGAAGAAGTAAAAGAATCTCTTGATGAAGAAGAGGAAGACAGTGATGATGATATTGAACCTATTACTGAATTTAGATTTGTTCCTAGTGATAAATCAGCATGTGAGTATTCTATAGTAGTCTATTCCTTTATGTACAAGCATTCCCCTTATTTTGTTTTGTGTTTTTGGGGTTTTTTTTTGGTACCAGAGATTGAACTTGGGACCTTGCTGCACTTGTGAGGCAAGCAGTGGAACTACTAAGCTAAATCCCTAGCCCCCCCGTTCTCATATATACATACATACCCTTACCCTTTACCTTTAGAACTATTACCTATATTCTGTTACTTTTCTTTTTTGCATCTGTAATATTTAGGACCAGGTACCTATTCATAGCAAAGATTGCGAATGTAGTGAGAGTATTGTAGATACCATGTTACCTGGTACATTTTGTGACTGAAAGACTCTGGTTAGTTTTATTGATTGATGCTGTTGACTGTGAGAATCTCAGTAAATGGATGGCAAAGCCACCGGGCATGGTGGCACATGTCTGTAACCCCAGCACTCGGGAGGCTGAGGCAGGAGGATCACTGCAAGTTCAAGACCAGCCTGGGCTACATAATGAGTTCCAGGGCAGTCTGAACTACATAGACCCTGTCTCAAAAAAAAAACCAAATAAATAAATAAATGGATGGATGGATGGCAAAGGGATTACATACTGTAATCAAGGACTTTGATCCTTTTTTTCAAGAAAACCAGCCAGCCATGAAGAGATCTTAGTAATAACTTGAACTCTTGTAACTTGTCCACTGTCTCATGCACTGTCAGGATCAGTCCACTTTGGAATTTCGAAGGTATATTTATGTTGCTATCCTGGATACCTTTTACCTACTCATTAAATTGACTTGCACTGATGCATATTTCTATTGTAAAATTTTATTGTACACTTAAATATTAGTTACAATTTAATGTCCTTGTTCAGTGGAGGCGATGTTCACTGCAATGTGTGAGTGCCAGGCTTTGCACCCAGATCCTGAGGATGAAGACTCAGATGATTATGATGGAGAAGAATATGATGTGGAAGCCCATGGTTAGTGAAACGGATCTTTAAGTATTTGTTTTAGTGTCTCGTGTTTTTTGGGCATTCATTTGTACTGGGGGCTGGGGCATTATTAGTTCTTTACATCTTCTTGAAGTATAATGGCTATAAATAAAAGTGAGCTGGGTGTGGTGGCGCACACCTGTAATCCTGGCACTTGGGAGGCTGAGGCAGGAGGATCACTATGAGCTCAAGGCCAGCCTAAACTACATAGTACACCCTGTCACAAAGAAAGGGGAAAAATACAAAAAATAAATAAATAAATAGAAGTGAGCAATACAGTGGCACTCAATAGACAAATTTGGCAAATTTAGAGGTGTTCTAGGCTTTTGAGGGTTGAAATAAAGAGATGTTTGGAGGGAGAAAGTGGATATCCAGAGACAAATGGAAGGAAAGCAAATGATAGAAAGAAGGTGGTCAGTAAAGTCTTCTAAGCTCAGATAGCTGCCCCCAGAAATCAAGCCACCCCTCGAGAGGCTGGGTCATCTTATCCTTCTTTGACATATTTCTTCAGTTTACTGCCGAGGTCATTTCTTTTTTCTTAGAACCATACTTCATTTATTTAAGAATGTTTCCCATTGCCTCCCCAGACCAGTATGTATTTGTTGGCCTGTAGAGTTGTAGCTTGAGGCACGTGCTGTTCTCCGTGCTTTTCCTCACACCATTCTGGGTGTCCAAAGCCCTTTCTTCTCTGTGTACCCAATTCCTAGTCTGAGACAGACTTATTTCTGGGATTTTCCTCCTTCACATACTGTATTTCCCTAAAAAGAAGATGGGATCTTATATTAATTTTTGTTCCAAGAGACACAGTAGGGCTTATTTTCAGGGGATGTCTTATTTTTTTATGTAATACAATTGCATTTATATCATGTATTACAGTCTACATTTACTCATTTATTCATGTACAGAAATCCGTTTTTATCCAAATATAGTCTTGTCATCATCTTCTGGAACAGTGTCACAACTCTCCAAACCCCAAATTCCAGCCTGAATTTCTTGTGACTCCATTTCCTGTAGAAACATTGGCCCCGTTCTCTCATGTTGAGTGGTAGAGCTATCCTTAAATGAATGCTTGCTGTCTATGTAGCCTGCTCATAGTGCATTGGCACAGCTGTCAGTGATTTTTTTTTTAATGGTGATAAAGTTTATTTGAAAAAGTAAGGGAGAGAGGGAGGGAGGGAGAGAGAGGGGGACCAGCTCTACATAGGAGCGTGAGCTGAGTAAAAGAGGGAAAAGCAAGATAAAAGTATACCCTGGAGGACACAGGGTGAGCCATCAGGAGGAAAGCCACTAAAACCAAGTATTGTGTTTTGTTTTTTTTTTTTTTTTTTTTTTTTTTTTTTTTGGTACTGGAGATCAAACTCGGGACCTTGAGCTCTCAAGGCAGGCAGTGGCACCACTAAGCTAAATCCCCAGCCCCATCATTGATTTTATTCCATGAGTTCTTCACCCAAGTCACAACCTGTTGGAGGCTAGAATTCACAGAGTTTCCATAAATCAAGTGTTAATTATGAGACAGGAGGAGCAACAAAACTGATGACAAGTAGGAATGATGGTCCATACAAAAGCAACAAAAAATTACAGGTACCACACCAAAATTCAGAAAATGTCTTTATTTCATGGGAGTGCATTAAGTATATCTGTTACAACACATGTTGTATTATGAAGATTCATATTAGGCACAGCCATGTCCATTCATTATCTAGTGTGCACATCATTCATGTGTTGTGTGTGTACTCTAATTGGTCATTTGGCATTAAGACTGGCAGTCATCTATTACATAGGGCTTTACCTCTTGTCTAAAGGCTCCCGCTTTGGTATTTATAAATACTTAATTATTGTTTATATTATCATTTTAAGTATTAATGTTAATAATATTGTTTATATTTGTTATTAATATTACTATTTGGTATGTCAACATGTACTGCCAGTAAATGCATCTCTCTGGCTGAAAAATCTAAATGTGGCTTCTTTTGGAGGTAGGACTTATGAGTATCCTGAAAAATCATGCTAGAATTTATTTTTCTAGTTAGGTTTTATTTGGGGGGAAATATGGTACCTAAATATGACCTGATCTTTTTTTGAGATTTTTGACTGATTTTTAAAAATCCTTTGTTTCCAGAATTTTTTTTTTCTTTTGTACTGGGGATCAAACTTGGGACCTTATGCTTATGAGGCAGGCAAAATCCCTGAGCCAAATTACTGAGCCAAATCCCCAGTTCCTATTTCCAGATTTTTAAATGAGTTTTATATTAATCAGAAAAAAATACTTTCCATACAGATTAGTATCAAATTAATTTTGTACTCATTTGTAAAATTTTGTCAACAGTGGCCTTTACAATAAATGTTTGAAGTATTTTCCCAGAAGTCTGTTTTCACTATACCTTATCTAGCATATTTTTTATTGATTGTTAGTTTTGGTTTTCTATTTATTATATAACAGCTTTAAAACTTTTTGTTTGTGTAGAACAAGGACAGGGGGATATCCCTACATTTTATACCTATGAAGAAGGATTATCCCATTTAACAGCAGAAGGGCAAGCCACATTGGAGAGACTAGAAGGAATGCTTTCCCAGTCTGTGAGCAGCCAGTATAACATGGCTGGGGTACGGACAGAAGATTCAGTAAGAGATTATGAAGGTGAGTATCTTTCTCCTCAGTGTGAACAAATGGCCGCTTGGGAAGTACTGGACATTGTAGAGAAACATTGTCTTGGTCTACCGACTGAGCTATCCAGGCTAAACATTGTCTTTTGGAAACTATAGAAAAAATATCAGAATTAATTCTTTATGGTGTGGGAAGCATAAAATAGCAATTTGTAATGGTTTTGTTAGTGAACTTCCCCCCCCACATCTGTACCAACTTCAAAAATAGTCTATGTTCATGGCCTTCTCTTTTGGTGGCAGGTAATATGTATGTATGCTCAAACCTAGTGCCTCACTATGCTAAGCAAGCATTGTACCACTGAGCCACATTCCTAGCCCCAAATATTTTTAAAATGCTCACAGGCAAAGAAGAAATACAAAAGCAAAACCAAAAATTATTCTGAGATATACCTGCTGTTAATTTTCTTTTGTAAATTTGTATTAGTTTGATAATAAAGTACACTGAATGGCTTAAAATATAAAAAATTTCTATGTAGGATTGGTTCTCTGAGGTCATGAGGGAAGGATCTGAATCAAGCCTCTTTCCTTGGCTTGTAGATGGCTATTTTCTCCCTGTGTCTTCATGTGCTTTCCCCTTTGTCCACATCTGTGTCTGGAGTTTCCTGTTCCACTAGTCCTAGTTCTTCAGAGAAACAACTGATTGTATCTGCCACACACATACATAGCAGGTGAACATCCCTGTATTTTATGCCTGCTTTTACCTTTTTTTTTTGTGGTACTGGGGATTAAATTCAGGACCTTGGACTTGCCAGGCAGGCGCAGCATCACTGAGCTACGTCCCTGACCCTGTATCTGTTATTACCATTTAACATCTGCTATTAAATGCAATAATCCTTCATAAGTGTAAAATATAGGGATGTTTCCTATATGTGTATATTATATATGCATCTGAAAGCATACATAGATAAGTAAATATTGAGAGATTTAAGAAATTGATCCTGGTGAAGACTGGCAAGTCCAAAATCTTCAGAGCCGGTTAGCAGGCTGGAAACCTAGGGAAGAGCTGGTTGAGTCAAAAGGTGATGGTCTACTGACAGAATTTCTTCTTGCTTAGGGAAAAATCAGTCATTTGTATATTATATATGCATCTGAAAGCATACATAGATAAGTAAATATTGAGAGATTTAAGAAATTGATCCTGGTGAAGACTGGCAAGTCCAAAATCTTCAGAGCCGGTTAGCAGGCTGGAAACCTAGGGAAGAGCTGGTTGAGTCAAAAGGTGATGGTCTACTGACAGAATTTCTTCTTGCTTAGGGAAAAATCAGTCATTTTTCTCCTGGGCCTTCTGCTTTACTCAGAAGTACTCTGATTTAATGTCAGCTAAAAAATACCTCCATAGAAACATCTAGAATAATGTCTGGCAAACTGTCTGGGTACCACAGCCTAGCCAAGTTAACACGTAAAATTAACTGTAACATCCTTTGTGGGTATGTGTTAGTAGGATTGAAGTGAGCTATATCCTCAACTCTTGTTTTTTGTTGTTTTGTTTTTGTGGGTGTTTTTAAAATTTTATTTATTTATTTATTTATTTATTTTGGTACCGGGGATCGAATTTGGGTCCTTGCACTTGTGAAGAGGCGGGGGAATCACTGAGCTAAATCCCCGGCTCTTATCCCCAACCATTTTTTATTTTTTATTTTGAAGACTTATTTAATTGAAAAATTCATTAGTAATTGTTTATTTGGTACTGGGGATCAAACACAGGACCTTGTGTTTGCAAGGCAGGTACAGTGCCACTGATCTAAATCCCCGGCCCCATTATTTATCAACTTATGACACATGCTTTACACACTTTTGGCTGAAATGATATTTTTGGCCTTTATGCCCAAACTTTATTAACATACTAGAACTGCCTATGTATAAGACTTCTTCATCTACACCATTGGTCCATCTTCTAAGCTTAGTAATTTTTTTTTAAATTTAATTTTATTTATTTAGTTAGTTTTGGTACAGGGATCAAATTCAGGACCTTGTGCTTCAAGGAAGGCACAGTGCCACTGAGCTGAATACGTGGCCTCTAGGCTCTTTTATTTGAGACAGGATCTCACTAAGGGACCAGTTACCTTTGGGGAACTGTGAATTAGTTATGTCTGGAGTTTGAGGGTAGTTTTATAGAAAGGTAAAGTAGTGAAATGGGCTATGTCTTAGAGGGAGTTGAAAGTCTAATTAAACAGCTCAGTGTAATGGCTCACATGTAAGGAGACCCTCTGTCAAAAACAAGGAAAATAAAAGGGCTGAGGATGTGGCTCAATGTGAAAGCCCTGGGTTCAGTCCCAAGTATCAGAGTGGGGGATTTACACATTACCCTGTGTCAGTGGAAAGCCATTAAAGAATTTGATTAATGTTTTAGATGATGACTTGGTTGCAGTATGGGACATTCATTGGAGAGGAAAGATACTGGAAGAAAGAGAAAAGTTAGGTTATGTAACATATATTAAGTTAGATTACAGATGTGACAAGTATAGACAGTGAATATCAAAAGATAACAGATTTAAGAGATTTAGGAGGTAGAAGCAATAGAAGTTAGAAATATGTCTGTGCTTCTGGTTTGGGCAGATAAGAGGTACCCTTTGGCCAGATGGGAAGGAGAAGTATTTTTACATTTAAAATGTGATAAATTACTTTAGATACATGACATTTGCATGTCCAGGTGATGGTATGGCAAGGGGCTTTTGGCAGAAGTTTGGTGGCTGAAGAGTTGAGGTACGAATAGGGATGAAGGAATAGAGAAAGCCGCTGTACAAGTCTCTGGACTTGTTTTCCATGTTTCCTTCCCAACTTTTTAGTGAGATGAGAAAAACAGATGAGCAAGAAGTTCACTCTGCTGATTTTATCCTTTTTCCTGAATGATGCTATAGGTTTTGTGGAGATAGGACTACAAAAAAAGTATCATAAATAGCACAGATCTGAGAAGAATAAATTGTTGAAACTTACTGCATTTGAAAGTTCCTACCTAGGGCTAGAGATGTAGCCCAATGGCAGAGAATACTTGCCTGGTGTGCATGAAGCTCTGGATTTGATCCCAGTACCACAAAATAAAAAAAGAAAAGAAAAAGAGGGCTGGAGATAAAGTTCAGTGGTACAACACCTGCCTGGCAAGCTCAAGGCCCTGAGTTTGATTCCTGATACCAAAAAAGAAAAAGAAAGTTCCTACCTAGAGTCTTTTTAATGTTGAGGTTGAGATTTTACAAAGTAAATGTTAAATGTATATAGTAATTTTAACTAAGCTAAATCTATCATTATCACTTTCCTTTTTCAACTCTTTTTGGAATGTACTTTAGTTTTTTTTTTTTTTTAAAAAAAGAGGCGGGATGGAGATTTAGCTCAGTGGCACCATGCCTACCTCTCAAGCCCAAGGTCCTGCATTCAATCCCGGTACCAAAAAACCCCCCAAAACAAAACAAAACCAAAAAAAGCAAATCTTACCAGCAGAGGGCAGTAGCTTCCTTTTAATTGAAATTATAAATTGAATCTTTACTTATCTCAAATGCTTAGCAGACTATGACTCAGCAGTTAACTTTTTTCATTCAGATGGCATGGAAGTAGATACTACACCAGCAGTTGCAGGACAGTTTGAAGATGCAGATGTTGATCACTGAAAAGGATTTATGTTGCTTTAAGGTGAGTAGTTAGTTATTAAACATGGAAGTCAGCTGGGGTTGTAGCTCAGTTTTTCTGCCACCTGCTTCGCAAAAGTAAGGTCCTGAGTTTGATCCCCGGGACAATCAATCAATCAATCAATAAATGTCATATGAAATGATTAATTTTCATAATTTAAGAAAGCTGTATAAGGTAAGTAGTTTGGAAAAATGTTATTCATTTCTGAAGTTACTGGAATTTTTTTTTTCCTCTAAGAAATCAAAGTCTATAAACATAGTAATGTTCATTTTAATATCTACCACTTACTGTACGCCAAGCACTCCTGTGGGAATTGAGAGTTTTGTAGAAGAAAGTCATAAATGAATTTAAGAGATTAGCCATTGATACTGAGCACTTGTTCAGAAACAGACCTCCCCGTTGGCTCATGTGGGAATAGTAGAACCTGAGATCATGCCATAGTCTGCTCTTGAGTCATCTTTTCTTGCTGTGATACTTGAACCTTAACATGCTCATGACTTGCTACTTCCCACTGCTTTTCAATTTAGGGAGGAAGAAGTAATTCCAAACTAACTTTATAAGGCATTAATCATAATCTTGTGTTGAGTTTCCTCCTGGGAAAACAATGAGACATAAAGGTCCTGGGCACTTTAGTAGTCAAGGCTGATTTTTCCTAACCATAACAAGTCCCTGTACAGTTGTCCAAAAGCCATCATTTCCCAGGTTGTTTCCTTTCTGCTTTTCATGACGGACATATGGAAGAACTCTTGTACAGTTTTTTTCCTCTGGTGTATAGTAAGGAGCTTTGCCTGAAGTTTGTCTTTGTTTGCTACTTTGTTAGGGAGAAGTATATTATCCTCCTTTGTCAGCTTGAGTATATAAGCTGTATATTAGGTATGTAGCCAGTTCATGCTATATAGAGCTAGCACGAATAACCTTAGTAGTTTTTCCTTTATAAGCAATGAAATTTTTCCCATTAAATTGTTGTCCCACTTTTTGCCTTATAATGGCTTTATCTTCTTGCATACTGTCTGGATGAGCTTTTTGAGCCACTGCTTCTCAGGTAGTTTTATTTAGCAACATTTGTATATTTGACTTGACTTAACTCTGCTACCTCATTAGTCATCCAGTTAGGTTGTAAAGAGCGCTCATTATTTGCTGGTAAGATAAATATTTCAGAATTCCTTCTTTTTCCTGCTGTAGATTTTATTTCTGTTTATCTTTATTAAAAGTTTTATTCCTAAACATTTTTTCATTTTATATCAGAAATCAGCCTTTTTAAAGTTCCAGTCCTACCAGATTAATTGCTGTTGTGAATAAAACATTATTTCTCACACCAACCATGAATTGTGATACTGTTTCCTTCCCAGGTCCTGCCAGTAAAACTATCAGAAAGTAACGTAAAGTTCTGTTATTTTTGTCATTTCTGTTCTTCCCATAAATCTTTTTTTTTTTTTTTTTGGTACCAGGCATTGAACTTGGGTCCTTGCGCTTGCAAGGCAGGCCACCGAACCGCTGAGCTAATTCCCCGGTCCCCTTCCTATTTTCACATTTACTTATGTCTATGGCTACTGTATAGTTTAAAATCAGTGATGTCTCCTGTATTTGTGTGCACACCAGTGCTATATAAGCTTTGATTCTCAGCTTTCACTTCCAGATATCTGTAGCTTCTACTTCATGGGAAGCCTTGAAGTGCTTCTGCTCCATCAGAGACCTTTTGGTACCTAATTCAGTCATCTTTCCTTATTCTCATTACATTCTTTATAGCATGTTGATTTTTTCAGTTATAGCTTTTTGGTAACTTATTAAAACTGGAAGACAGAATTTTGGATCTTCAGGCTTTCACATAATAGACTCAAGAATATCAGCTACTCTGTTAATAATGATCATGAGAAACGCATTTGGACTGTCATTAATAGTTACACAAATGGGATGTTATTGCAGTTCCTGGCAAGAATTCTTAGGATTCTTTGTAATGGTGAAATAAGTATAAAATAGCCACAGATTTTCTCATGAATTGATGACCTATTTTCTGGTCTCTACCCAGAGGCAAAGAGATACTTTTCATCAAGTTTATTCATGTTCTTCATCTGGGTAGTTGACCTGAATTCCAAATAATGTCTATAAATGTTTAATTATATAAAATAGGTGTGCCATTGAAAGATGAACATGGAATAAGTGTTTGTACAACCATTAATAATTTCTGGATAATGGAACTAGGACTTCTCAATGCATGAGATGGAGTGAGGGGGAAAGTACATGAATGGTGGGATCATAACTCTACCATGTACTGACTATGCCTTTGGATGAGGTTTATAGGTTTTCTAGTCCTCAGTTTCCTCATCTATAAAATGGGGATGATAAGAACTGCCTGGCAGGGTTATTTCAAGGCCTGAGGTATATTTAAATTCTCTGGCACCCTTGAAAAGGCATTCAATGAATGATAGTTGCTGTTAACACTGCCAAACTTTTGTTTTTCAGGTTCTGCTCATAACTGTAGGAGAGAACTTGGTGCCTCTTCCCTCTGAAGAAAGGTTGATGGAAGTCTTTTTCCTTCTCCAAAACTCACTTAAACCAGTTCTTCTTCCAGATAAACTATATTGAGACAGCAAGTTGTCACCAGCAGAAGAAACTATGACCTTTATTAACAAAGGTGAATTAGCTTAACCAAGGGGTATTTGTAATTTATCATTTACCCTAAAACTAAGTTTAGGTACCTGCCGACTAGGCCTGTAATTCCTGCCTTTGCTGTATGTGTTGTCTACGCTAGTGTGGTGAAAATGCACAAGAATTGGGCAGGAAATAGACTAAAGTTAAGATGGGCAGGGCATTTCTTTGGGGCCGAGAGATATTCTTATCCCTAAAAGAAAAGGCAGAGGTCTTAAAAGTATCAGTCTCTGTCATTTTCCAAAGGGGCAAGAGTCTCACTGATTTTGGGCCCAAATTAATTCAGACCTATCTAGGAGGTCTCTTGGGAAACATCCCAATTGCATATCCTTCCATAAAAAAAAGTGCTTCTTGGTAGTTTCTGTCCTTTGCACCTGTTTTTCCAGTCTGCTTTGTTATAGCCTCTTAGGTTATATCCTTTAATTTCTGCCTTCTATAGGATAGTTTTCTGTAAGAGAACAAGTGAACTGGGATAAGGTCCTTAAAGTACTCCTGACGATAATTGTTTTGTCTTTGTAATAGCTTAACAAATAAATCTAGGTTTCCTATAGTACTGTGCTCTCATTCCTTTTTTTTTTTTTTTTTTTTTTTTTTTTGGTACTGGAGATTGAACTCGGGTCCTTGTGCTTGCAAGGCAGGCCTCTGAACCGCTGAGGTAAATCCCCAGCCCTGTGCTCTGATTCTTGACTAAAACTAATCATGAGGATTTTTTCTTTTAAGGCAATGCTGGCAAAAAAATGATATCTTTTTTCATGAACATGAAATAGTAAAGTGTATATATAGTTAGAACTTCTGGAAAATATTTAGTAAAGTGAGGATTTAACACACTTCAGGGAATTTCTGTTGCTTCTTAGATCAGGAATAATTTTGTATATTTATTAGCTCTCACTTTAGTTCATAGACATTTGGGTTGTAAGGCTGATTTGTTGTTAATAAACTTAGATTTGGACTTAAGGTATCATTATAATCTTAAAAATAAGGTTGAACAAGTTATTTTGAGTTGTTTGGCTAATTAGTAGCTGAATTCTAGTTGGATAGCCTTTAGCCCACTTTCCCCACTTGCACTTGGCTTCCCTAATTCTGCCAGGTAGACCAAAGAAAACTCATCTGTTTTAATGAGACTTTCAGCAATTTTGCATCTCTTACAATAGGTAAATGAAAAAGCCACTTGGAAATGGAAGCTAAAATTTTGAGACTTCTGTGAATGAACCATTGTCCTCAGTTCTTTACACATATAATGTGATTTATTTATTTATTTATTTAGTGCTGGGGATCGAACTCAGGACCTTGCACTTGCCAGGCAGGCGTGGTGCCATTGAGCTAATTCCCTGGCTGTTTGAGTTTAATTTTAATGTTACTGGAGGCCAGGTATAGTGGTGCATGCATGTAATCATGGCACTTGAGAGGCTAAGGCAGGAGAATCACAAGTTCAAGGCCAGTCTGAACAACACTGTTAGATCCTGTCTCCAAAAAATTAATTTTACTGTTACTGAACTTGTTCTGTTTGGAAGGCAGCTATGCTCACCACTATGCCACCAATGCTTGAACTTGTTCTATTTGCATGTTCTTCATGTTGAGAAATTTTAAAAAGGCACAGGCATCTTTCTTTTCTCCATCAAATGTGAGCCATCTAAAGTATTCTTAAAAGCTAGGGTTAGTGGGGCTGGGGATATAGCTCAGTGGCATTGTGCGTGCCTGGCAGGCACAAACTACCGAGTTCGATCCCTGGTATCCAAAAAAAGCGGGGTGGGTTAGTGGTTCTGTTTTAGGTTTTCATTTGAAAATATGGTCTCTATGGATTTCCTCCTTCAGATCAGCTTGTCAGATATGTACACTCTTCTAACATGCATATTTAAATTCTTGTGTGTTTTGAGATTGTGTTAGTATCTTCCTCAGTATTGGTAAAGGTAAGAGAGTATATTATGTTCAGATGATTATAATGTTTGGCCCTTTGCTTTAGACAGATATGATTGGTGATAGTTTAGAAATACTAAATACTTGAAATTTGCTTCATCTGCAGGATTTCAGTAGGTTCACAATTTAAGTTAATTCTTATGGAGAGTATTTCTTTATAGAATGGATGCATCCATGTATCCACATCTGGTTTTCTGCAAATAATATATAATAATTTAATTTTAAGCAATATCCCTTTACAGAATTATTGCCATCCCTTGATAAAGGAGCTGGAACATCTTTAAACTGAGATCTTAACTCTGCTCAATATACACAAATCAGTATCTAATTTGAAGGATTTCCTAATTTCAAATGAGAAGTCAGAAAAGTTTCTGAGAGAGGAGTGAACCAGGTTAGGATTCTGTTTTTAGCTTACTTTTTTTATTTTTATTTTTTTGAGACAGGGTCTCACTATATAGTTGAGACTGACCTGGAACTCACTATGTAGACCAGGCTGGCCTCAAACTCACAGCAATCCTCCTGCCTCAGCCTCCTGAGTGCTGGGATTACAGGCTTGCACCACCACGCCCAGCTTTTAGCTTACTTTTTATTTATTTATTTTTGGTAAGAGGTGGGGGGGTGGGGGTGTCTTTGCGCTTGTGAGGCAGGCGGTGGCACCACTGGCTAAATCCTTGGCCCCTAGCATACTTTTTAAAGAGAAAGAAAATAGCCAGGTGCAAGGGTGCACACCTAAAATCCCAGCTATTCAGGAGAATGGCAAGTCTGAGGCCAGCCTGGACATCTGAGAGAGAACTTGTTTCAGAATTTTAAAGTGGTGGGGAGGGGACATAGCCTAGCATGAGTGAGGCCCTACGTTCAGTCTCCACTACTGCAAAAGAAAAAGAAAATAAGGGCTATATAACTTAGGGATAAGGCTAAGTAGCTAAAAGTATATATCGGCTAATAATTCTGAAACTTTTTAGGATTGTTTTTGGGGAATTGTATGAATCACATATATATAATTTCCCAAATTACACACATAAAGCACTTGGAACTAGGTAGAAGTAGCTCAAAAGACGCCAATTATTAACGATAGTAGTAATGACTTACTTTCATAGTACAACTTTAACCATCCATTTAAAGTACATCTGTGAAGTTTGAAATATAAAACTGTACTGAGCAATTAAAATAGACCATGAAATCCTTGAATTTTTCCCCATAGGCCCTTCAGACTTTCACTACAAGTCTCTCATTCTGTAAACAGGTTTAAGGTACTGAAAAATGTAGTTTCTAGACATGCAACAGGTTTGTTAAATATATGGGAGTGGTTGCATCAAGGCATATCAGTAGTAGCAGTGAAAAACAGCATTATGAACAGAAACAAATACTCTCAAAATGAGTAATCTAAGCCTAGGTAATATATAGTGCAAATAGTGAAGGCAATTAATATAAAGATAGTACAGCAGTTTTTATAAAGTTAAGATCATCTGTCAGCTCAAATTCTGGTCTAGCTCAAGCAGCAAAAAGTCATTAGAAAGCTACCGGTGACTCACAAAATAGACAGGCAGCCAGGTGTAGTGGTACACGCCTGTAATCCCAGCACTCAGGAGGCTGAGGCAGGAGAATTGCTGCCAGTTCAGGGCAAGCCTGGGCTACCTAGGAAGTTCAAAGCCAGTCTCAACTAATAGACCTTGTCTCAAAAAAAAAAAAAAAAAAATTTGCTGTGGGGTGTTGAAAATAAACGAAGCTCATAAAAATGTTTGGAAACTAGGAGTGGTTACTGAAGATGTATCCCCCAATGGTATTAGACTGATTTCTTCATTGTACCATGTCTTTGAGTGACCACACTTAGGGCAACTACATAGTCTCTTTCAGCTTTCTTTGTGGAATGGCAGGCATTGCCCCTGTCTAGAGTCTCACAGTGATGGATTACCCCGAATAGGAAAGATGCTGGTTTGTTTAAAAAATAATGGTAATTTTTTAAAAATATAATTGTCTGTTGCAACTTCAAATTAGAAAAGTTCAGATTGTGCTCTAATACATGTGTTTGCAGGCATAGAAGAAGCAGACTTTTTTTTTCATTTAGTCAAATTATAGGCTGTGTGATTATGATGAACTAGAGGAACGGTGTTGCAGGTAAATGCAAACGTGTTTGTGAAGATGATTGCCCAGGTAATTTAAGCTGCTCACGTAGAAAAGGATACAGGGGGTGTGACAAATGTGAAAGAGTATCAGTAAGCAAAAGTTCCCTGTAGGGGTTGGGATCATAGGAGGAGGTACAATGGTGAGCTGGAAAGGGGTTAAGAGTTGGAGAATTGAGTGTTTGTGATTATAGATTTTGGTTATTGGTAATGATAAACCTTTTTTTTTAGCCTTTTTAGTTAGGGCCTTACTTTGTAGCTCAGGCTAGCCTTGCACTCACTATGCAGCCTGGGCAAGCCTTGAACTCATGGCAAACTCATGGGGATCCTCCTGCCTCCACCTCTCGAGTGCTGGTGTGTTGGGATTACGAACATGCACCACCACATCCAGCATGACTTCTTATTTTAAATACTATGGCAGCTCAGTAAAACTTATCATTTAACTATTTAACATTTAACTACTTGGTCCATAATTTTGTGACCTCTAATTTTTACTTACTGCTCTGGTATGTTTATGAGTTAAAGCGACAGAGTACCTTATCATCATACTGGCTGCCTTGTAAGGTAGGCTCAGCAACAAGCTGCACCAGGTTCTGTCTGCAGGTGTAAGTAGAATGACTATCTCCAAGCTGATCTCTAAGCATCACTTAAGTTACCTGGCGACTTAATTAAATGATTAGTATTACTCAGGCAGATCATATCTCACTCCTTTTTTTGAAAAACCTTCAAATCTAATTGATAATGGAATTGCCTTTAAAGAGAAACACATTTAATTTTTTATGGCCTGAACTTTTGATAAAAATTAGACCTAATAAAATAAAAGGATTATGACAGAAAAACTGAAGGTTCTTTAAATCTCAAAAAATACCTAAATTTATTTACTTAATCATTTACTTATTTATTTTTGGTACCAGGGATCTCTCAGGACTTTGCACTTGCAAGGTAGGCAGCAGAATCACTGAGCTAAATCCCTGGCCCCTAAATTTTAATTTTTATAAAAAATTTTAATGTTTCTTCTGAGCCTGCAGTTTAGTCACAGTAATGACTAACAAGTTCTGGGGTTGAAGTAGAACTCTGTGTGACTCTCTGTGACCTTGGGCAGAGCAGCACTTACAAAGTCCTCTGTGCTTAGCTTCCTTTCCCATAAGATGGAAATTAAAAGTCTATATCCTAAGAGCCCGGGATATAGCTCAGTGGCACTGCACCTGCCTGTCAAGTGCAAGGTCCTGAGTGTGATTTCCTGGTACTGGAAAAAAAAAGTCTATACTCTTGTTTACTTTACAAGGTGCAAATGAGAGAGTGAAAAGCTGAAATCTTTTTTTTTTTTTGAGACGGGGTCTCACTGTGTAGTTCAGACTGCCCTGAACTCACTATGTAGCCCAAGCTGGTCTCGGGCTCACAGCAATCCTCCTGCCTCAGCCTCCTGAGTGCTGGGATTACAGGCATGCGCCACCACGCCTGGCCTAATAAAGGAAAATCTGACTATAAGGTCTCACTCTGCGTTTGTTTGTTTGTTTGTTTGTTTGTTTAGGTACTGGGGATCGAACTCGGCCCTTGCGCTTGTGGGGCAGGCACTGGAACCATTGTATTAAATCCTTGGTCCTCTGAAATCTTGATTTCTTTCTTGCTTTCTTTCTTTTTTTTTTTTTTTTTTTTTTTTTTTTTTTTTTTTTTTTTTTGTACCAGGGATCAAACTTAGGGCCTTGCACTAAGTGAGACTAAGTGCAGCACCTCTGAGCTAAATCCCTGGCCCTAAAGTTTAAATCTTAATTTCTGTGGTGCCCCATTTTATTTTGTTACAGAATCACCTTCCCTAAAGATAGTGAGATTGTCTACTTAGAGAAAATAATTTTATTAGATACTAGATTAGAATATATTTAAAATTTAGGAAACCCCTTTAGGGTGTATCATCTACTTCCAAAAGCAACTTTCCTAGTGAAAGGTGATGCTACTGATGGTATCGCTGTGTTGAGGTAGTGGCTGAAAAATATCTTCTCTCCAGTTCTGTAAACAAAACCATTGTGTACTTTGGGTAAAAATCTTGTTCTTCCAGGTGACACCTGATACATAATTTCTTTGGTCCTGCTCTATCACCTTTCCTTCCATGGTCAACCTTATACAGTATCATTAAAGTTAAGAATTATTTGAGGTTATATGTGCAGTTTAATGAGTGGGTCTTTTTTAGCAGCATTTAATACATCACTCCAAAGAACAAGTCTTAACTGAGAAATGCAGAATACCTCATTTTTACAGTAATTTTTTAAAGTCCCAGTGATGAAATCTTTAAAGACAACTTCTTCAGTGGAAGTTAAAACATTGATGAATCCACAGAAGCCAGTATGATGTGATAAAATTTTTTATCACATTCAGCTTGACTGTCCTGTAACTTAGCCTGAGTCTTTGGGAATAGTTACTCCTTTTTATTAATTGTTTGACTGTTATGCAGCCATGGTAGGAAAAAGCTGAACATCAAAATCATCAACAGTATACCTGAAAGACAAAATACAGATTAAAAGAAAAATCATAATCACTAATTGGGTATAAATTGGTATTCTCACATTTTTCTTTAAACACGTATCCTTAAATACAGTATGTACTTGGTAAACCAAGTAGGAGCCAAAGAATCAATTTAAAGAATAAGCGAGCTCCAAAGATTAAGAGTTTTAGTTTTGGTTTCATTTCTGACTTGCAAAGAAAGCCTGGATTTAGGTCGTCTTTTGCTTTTCTGTAAAGAGACAGCTCTCCTTCCCTGCTGGGACCCTCAGACTAGAGTACCTGAAAGCACTGAGTTTTCATGTGGAGGCTCAAGTGAGAATAATGTGGTACTGTACATTACATTGCTTTTTCCTCTTACTATTACCCAGCCATTACTTTTATCTTTTGGAGGGCGGTACCAGGGATCGAACTCGGGTCCTTGTGCTTGCCAGGCAGGCAGCGGAACCACTGAGCTAAATCCCTGGCCCTAATAACTTTTAGATTTATCAAATAAAATGTTTGAAACAAAATTTTAGTTAATGCTGAAAGTTTAATTTTTTAAAAATTTTATTAGTACATTTGCAGTTAATTACATTCATTGTGTGGATTTGATACATGTACATAACACATCTTAATTATTTTTATATCCCTTTGCCTTCCCCCTTTCCTCCTTTCTCTATTTCTTGGTCCTCTTCCCATTTTGAAATTTTAATACAATAAAAATATTTTTAAAATTTTCATATTAGTAAATCTTCATTTTTGTGCTTTTGTGGTGCTGGTGACTAAACCCAGAGCTTTAGTGCATGCTAGGCAGTGACTCTTAACACAGCCACACCTCCAGACCTAAATCTTTGTTTTTGAGGTTACATCAAACAAATTAAAAACTAGGCCTTTGCTCAGTTTTTCAGTGTGAAATAAGGTGGAAGAAGGTGTAAGGGCTCAAAATTGATATCTTGAAAGGGAATTAAGCAATGATCTTAATTTTTTTTTTTTTTTTTTTTTTGTACCAGGGATTGAATAGAGGACCTAGTGCTTGTAAGGCAGGTGGCAGAACCACTGAGCTAAATCCCCGGCCCACTAATCTTAAATCTTAATGTTTTTAGACTTAAAGCTCTAGGGTTTACATTTAGATTTTGGAGGGAGTACTGGGGATCAAACTCAGAATTTTGTGCTTTAGAGGCAGGCACAGTGCTGCTGAGCTCAATCTTCCCTACAGATGTTTAAAATGAGGCTTGAAACTATTTTTTTTTTTTGGCAACAGAAAACCCTCAAGATTTGGCTAGCATTTTGATACTCTTAACAGTTTTTTGAAAGATCACTATGTAACCAGTCTAAATGAAAAGTCAGATACAATCCCTATGTTAACTGACCCCAGATTTTGTCAATTTCTTTTATAGAGTTAAAGCTAGAAAACAAGACATGAATTTAAAACTTTACAAGATAGCATGTGGGGCATGCCTATAATCCCAGCAGTTTGAGAAGCTGAGGCAGGAGGATCCCAAGGTCAGCCTGAGTAATTTAGTAAGAGCCTGTCTGAAAATTAAAAATTGGGCTATGGATGTAGCTTAGTGTGAAAGCCCTGGATTTGATCCCCCAAATGACCAAAACAACAGCAGTAACAAAAACTTCTTCCAAAAATGGGATTGCAGTTTCATTAAAGTACAAAGAATTTGCCAAATTGTATTGTATGAAATAGATAAACTAAGAAATAATTTTATATTCCTTTGGGGTTTTGTTTTTTGAGGCAGGGTCTTAACTACATAATCCAGACTGACCTTCCTATGTAGCCCAGGCTAGTCCTGAACTTGCAGTCCTGCTTGAGCCTCCTTAGTACTAAGATTACAAGCATATGCCACCATGTCTGACTTTCTGTTTACATTCTTACAGTATTTCTAGCATTTTTAATATGGAAAGATGATAGAGACTATTAGAGGAATTACAAAGATCTCTTATGAGAGCTTTTGAAATTGGATTTTTTGCTTGTTTTTTCATTTTTTCCATCTCTTAACTCTTTGAATAGCTCTTGTAAATTATAATTTTCTTATTTTTCCCATTCTGGAGTTTGTGACATTTTTGTTGTTTTTTTTTTTTTGTACTGGGGATCAAACTCAGGTCTTTGTGCTTGCGAGGCAGGTACCAGAACCACTGAGCTAAATCCCTGGCCCTGAGGAGTTTGTGACTTTATTTGGAGCCATTTTTTTTCCATAAGGAATGTAACTTAAAAACATGACAAAATCCAATAGCAAGCTAGAATTTTGTGTTCTAACAACTGCCATTTATTTACATACATGTATTTATCGACATATATTGAATGATGGCTTTATTTTCATTCCTAAACTTCAAAAGACTACAAGAGTGTGCCTCTTTAAACCAAAAACTGCAACAGAAATTTTATGTTGAGTCCCTTAGAATCTGTGAATGAGTACTCTCAGCAAGCTAAATAGGGCCATGCATAATTACAGAAGAGTTTGATCCTGATTCTATTTGTAAGGGATTCTTTGCATGGACAACAAATAAATGAATATATTTTTTCTTTTGGTATTTCAACTGTTTTCACATGTCTTTGAAATGTGGTAGTGGCCACAAGTAAGATGTTATCTTCTTGTTTAACTATACAGATTTGAGAATACTGTATAGTTCTCTGCTCTACTCTCCCACTCTGGTCTGTAAAGGAGGAAGAGTTATTTTTTCTTTCTTTATCATGAGACTTTTTCCTTTATCATGTGCCTTTTCTTTTTAAACAGAAGATGAGCATTAAGAAACAAAATGTTAACTGGACAAAAATGGGAGTGGAGAATTAGTGGAGGCCACACATTCTTATTAATTTACAGTTATAAATTATAAATAGGTCTAAAACTGGTAACTAAGGTGTGGAGCTAAACTGGTAACTAAGTAGGTGGAATCCAATTCCAGCACTCTGGAGGCTGAGGCAGGAGGATCATAGGGACTAGAGGCCAGCCTGGACTACAAAATGAGTTAAGGCTGGCTTGAACTACATAGTGAGACTTAAAAAAAAAAAAAAATCATGAAATGCTGACAACTTATACAAAGAAATGCTCTTTTCTGGGAGATGGTCTTTCATGTAGTTGAAACTTTACAGTCTGAATTATAGTGCTGGAATTAGATTACAGGCTTGCACCACACAATAAGCTCAAGAAATGCATATGGCCTGGGCTGGAGGTAAAGCTCTTGGTAGACCTAGCGTACTTGCCACCCTAGGTTCAAGCTCAGTGCCAGCACCAAGACCACCCCCCAAAAAAAGAAAAGAAAAAGCCTATTATAATTATTGTATAATATTTTTCAATTATTTGACCCCTCTACATAAAAATGGTTATATATCTGATCCAAATAATAAGAGTGAAGCTTGTGGATAATTTAAAAACTGCTTAACTGCAATTATTTAGTATTTTATGAGATACTTTTCTGCAAGTCAGGGGAACAGAGCTCACAAATTTGCTAAGATAATTTCAGCCAAAAAGATTTTTTTGTTTAGTAATCACGCCAGTCCCATCCTCACCCGTACTGGAAATTGAACTCGGGACCTTGTACTGGCCAGGCAGATCCCCACCCCTCCACCCCACCAACAGTCTAAGTTGGCCTCAAACTCGTAGGCTCAAGGGATTCTTTTGCTTCAGTCTCCTAGTAGCTGTAACTACAGGCAAAGGCCACTGCACCTGAAACTGTGTGTGCATGCAGATCAAACCCTGCCAATGAGTTACAGCCCACCTCTGAGTCTGTGCCTGTGGGTGGTATGTGTATGGATGGTACTGGGGATTGAAACTGGGGTCTTTGAATTCAACTACATCTCCAGCCCTTTATTTTTTAAATTTTGAGATGATCTCAACTAGTTGTGCAGGCTGGGCTCAAATTTCAGCTTCCCAGAGTGTTGGGGTTACAGGTGTGTACTTCTCCTGCTCCTTGGGATTTCTTAAAGGGATTTCATACTTTAAACTGATTAACCTTAACTTGATTTTATTTCTTTAAAAATAAAAACAGTTTTAGCTGGGCATGGTGATTCATGCCTATAATCAGCTGAGGCTGATGCAGGACAACCTCGGCTGCATAGTGACCAAGGACAGCCTGAGACACATAGTAGTGAGAACCTGTCTCAAAACAACAAAACAAAAATTGATAGAAAACAGTTTTTAGGGCCAGGAATTTAGCTCCTTGGCACCATGCCTCCTCACAAGTGTAAGGTCCTGAGTTCGATCCTTGGTACCACAAAAAGAAGTTTTAAATTAATTAATTGTATTTACTTATTTATAGTGCTAGTGAAACCCAAGGCCTCCTGAGTGCTAGGTAAATGCTGTACTACTCAGCTACACTCCTAGCTCTGATAAAGAGTTTTAAAGGCGCAAATAAAATGTTACTTTGAATCTATTAACTTCCTTTTTCATTTTCTTTTTTTGATTACTCTGGCTGTGGAAATTGACATATTACAGTAACAGTCCATATCACATTTTTAAGATACCCTGATTTTCAGACATGTTAAATAAAAATATGCTTACCTAAAGAAGGAGCCAGCCAGTATACTATAAAAAATCGAGGAAAAGCTTCATCAAAACACATGAAATGAAGTGAAAGTGCCAAAGCTGGATTAAATAGAGCTCCTGTTAGACTTCCTCCTGTAACACATTTTAAGCAGAGTGATTCCAAACGGTGTATTTTACATTTTCTTGTACTTATAAATCAGTGGGTTATTCAGCTACTTCTAGATTTGTAAGTATTCTTATTCTATGATATTCTTTGCAGACTAAACCAGCATAGAGTCTAAGAGAGAGGATTATAAAATGCTAGATACAAAAAAGACAAATGATATTAGGAGTTTAAACTCAGCACTTTGCCTGTGTGCTATAAAGTGCACACTGGAAGTTAATGTGCTCTATTATTGTTCCAACAGTTTTGACTGCTCTTAACATTCATCAGTTTGAATTAATAATGAAAAAAATAAAATGAAAGTACAGCTAAAATGAATATAATATTTCAGGATACCCATGGCCATCACATGCCTTTGTATTGAAAACAAAAAATAAAATGAACTAAAGCATTATCATTGTTTTTACTTGTTAGAAGGGTCTTTAAACAGGAAAATCTCCAAAAGAACAAAAAACAAAGAAGTGACTGACTCAAAGTTCATAAAAACAGAAGTGATTGTAAGTGGTCATGAGAGATAAGCACAAATTTTAACTGTGACTTTTCAGGACTCATGTTCCTCGCCACCCATATTCCAACTGATATGAGGGCCAGGAATGTATAGTTCTGGCCACAGGGCAGGAAAGGAAAGGCAGGGAGGCTGGGTGACTGTCCAGCACTGCAGAGCTGTGGCTGTGCTTTTCTCAACCTTACAAGCTTCCCCAAGACAGTGATGTTCCTGGTAGTTCCTCCTGTTGGAAGCCTAAGGATACGCATCTATCTCTTCCTTCAGGCAGAGATCGATTCCAAGAGTTTCACAGAGTTAACATACCAGAACTACAGTATAGTGTCTTCATAAACTGCAGTAAAGTGAATTTGGAAATTAAGTGACCCTTTCATATTTCACAGAAATTTTACACTTGATGGGCTGAGAATAATGAAGCTATGTTGAGATGAAGATACTGAGCAAAACAGCTCACTCAATGGCTTTTTCCTAGCATACCAGCCTGACGGCATGATTCATGTTCATGCCCCAGCAATGACAAATGGTATCGTGTCATGGACCTTCAGTCCTTAGTCAAATCCTGGATTGTAAACCTGCAACTGCCACGGGCTAACAGAATTGTTTGCTTGGCAGCTGGTCAGTAAAAGTCCACAGAAAATGAGTTCCTAGGTCTAGTAGCTTGGGCAGAAAGAGTAAGGCTCACATTTTTATGACCTATGGTAATACAAGTGAACTATGAACTAAACAATTGCCCTTAAAATTATTTGACCTCAGTACTGTGGGCTACAGTGTACTGAAGACTTTCTGTTATAAGATGAACATTATGTCATTCTCATACCATTCTAAAACTTGAGCTTTCCTTATCTTCTAACCCTTACATCACTGTTCTGTTCAATGTGACTTGGCAAAAGATGCTCCTCCTACCAAGCAGTAGTCTTATCCTCCATCCTTTTTTTTTTCCCTGAGGACTCAGATGATGGCTGGCACCAACCAGACATATAAGTAGGGGCACCTTAGCTTTCTCAGCCCCACAACTGAACGCAGTTGCCTGAGTAACCTTAGAGGATCTGCCCATCTAACTCAGAATTGTGAAAGATAATAAATTACTGTTAAGTTTTGAAAGGGTTTGTTATGGATAAAAATGAAAAGAAATGCACATCAGGCACAGGTTCCATGTTAACAAAAGCCCCAAACATGGGCTTTGCTGTTTCACTGGGTACAGCTTTGTTGTAGGGGGCTGTCCTGTGCACTATAGAATGTTTACTGGCATCCCTGACCCCTACCCCGCAGATGCCAGTTGCATATTCTTCTCCTCATACTGTAACAAGCAAAAATGTCTCCAGATATTGCCAAATGTTTCCTGGTAGCAAAGTTTCCCTAGTTGAGAACCACTGTCCTGGAGAGAAACTGGAATTTGTATATAAGAAATTTGCTTATTTATAGTGACAACTAGATAAACTAAAAGTGCATTTATAGAAAAGTAGGTAAATAAGTTTTATTACTTTGGAATATCCTGAAGTGTTTTGAGATGATGAGAAAATCTCTCTACTAGCATAGATGTATCAACTACCACCAAAAAAAGCACAATGTAAGATGTGAGATGGGTCAGCCTTCTGCCACTTTGTCAGAATACCTGAGAGGAACAACTCAGAGCAGGAACGATTTAGCTCACAAGTTTCAGAGGTTTCAATCCATGGTCAGCTAGCTCCATTTCTTTATGCCTTTCATGAGGAAGAGACATGGCAGAGGGTTTGATGGAAGGAAAGCTGCTGGACTTGAAGCCAGAAAGCAGAGCTAGAGAAAAATTTCCTAAATTACCATCACCTCCCAATACTGCCATCAAACTGCCATGAGTCCATTAATGGATTAAACAACTGATGAAATTAAACCTTCATGACCTAATCACTTCCCAAGAGCCCATCATCTGGCAATCAAGCACGTGATCTGTGAGGGACATTTAGATCAAAACCATAACATTAGATACAATATTTTATGCTAACGTGAACATAAGTATATAATAGTTTCAGTGTAGTATCTATATGTGTAACAAATTGCATTTAAAGAATATTGAAGAAAAATATGGAAGAACAATACACACCACACACAAAGATTACCAGTGGCAAGAACAAGCAGAAAAGGAGAGGACAGGCATGGAAGGTGACAGTCAAAAGACACTTGTTTCTGGGTTTTTGTGGGGGTTTTTTGTATCCAGGATCAAACTCAAGACCTTGTGCTTGTGAGGCAGGCTATGGCACCACTGAGCTAGATACCTGGCTCATGTTTCTGTCTTTTATAAAGAACACATTTATGTGTAATTAAACGTGAATTATTTTAAAAGAATAATCAGGCACATAACTATTTGAAAGTGGCTTCTGCAAACAAATTACTATTTATTGGCCTTTGAAGGATGATCTTATAATAGTGTGTGTTGGAGGTATCACTAGGGAGATCTTGCTGGCTGAATCCCTTGAGTCTTAGAGGACAGTGTGAACTTAATGAAATTACCACATCCAAAGATGAGGTCCCAGGTCTAGCAATTCTAGGGCACTAATATTTCTCAATTTTTTTAAGGGGAATAAAATTCTGTGTGTTGGGCTGGGGATTTAGCTCAGCGGGTCCTCTGCCTTCCTTGCAAGCACAAGGTCCTGAGTTCGATCCCCAGTACCAAAAAAAAAAATCTGTCAGAAGAATATTAGTTATAATTGTGTAGCACTCATATATAAGCCAGAAGGTCAATTTACAAATTCATAGTGGGAGCTAGTCCTTTCAGTAACCAGAATATTTGTCTTCCATCTCCAGGGCACCTATTTCCTGTTAAGTACCCCCTGGAAAGCCAGTCTGCCCTCAGAAGTCATCTGGTGAGCATATAATCAAACACTATGATGAAGTCTGGTAAAACACCACTGTCCAGGACTGAAAGTATCTCTCAGTGACAAGACTGTTTTCCCCAGGTTCAATCTCTGCCTGGTGGACAAGGCTCTCAATTACATCTCCAAACATTCCACATTTTTATTGCTGGTTCACATCCTGTTGATATGCTTATTTACTAATTAAGCTTTCTAGCTAGCTGATTTTAGGCTAGTTATTCTTACAGACCTGGAGAATGCCATTAACATTTCTCAGGTTAGGGGAACATGTAGGAATCTGAACAAAAATCATTTAACTGGATGATTTGAAAATAGACAAATTTCTATATAAAAGTTGTAAATTAAACTTACCTGAACTTATCCCCAAAGGACTTGTGAATATCAAAAGAATCAATTATGCCAAAATGATCAAGTTATACTTTAAGCTGATGAGAAGTTATAGGGTAATAGTAATAGAAGTTAGTAGGGCAATATAATAACAATAACATTTCTTAAGCACTTAATATATGCCAGATGCTATGCTAAGAACTTGAAATACTACTCATACTCTTATGACATTGTATTATTCTCTTTGTGTGTGTGTGTGTGTGTGTGTGTGTGTGTGGTACTGGTGATAGAACTCAGGGCCTTGTGCATGCTAGGAAAGTGCTCCAACATTGAGCTATATCCACAGCTCTCCTAATTTGTGATAGCATCTTGTTACACAGGGTCACTGCAAGTTCGAGGCCAGCCTAAACTACAGAGCAAGACCCTATTTCAAAAAACAAAACAGAACAAAACAACAAAACGAGATCGCATGCTGCTAAATTGCCCAGGCTAATTCCAAACTTTTATTCCTGCCTGAGCCTCCAAGTATGTCCTACTAAGCCTGGCTTTAGTCTGCACTTTAAAGATGAGGAAACTGAGGACCATAACTCAGTACATACTGAGTTCAAGGGTACAGCCTAACTCCAAACCTGTGCCTTAACCAATACATTATACTGCTATAGTAACAAGTATGGGACCTTTGTTTGAAGCTGGCCTCCTTTGTAAATTGGTAATAGCATCCACTTTATGTAATTGTTGTGTTAAAAGGAACACATGGACTTAGTTCCCTTTTTTGACAGATAATCTTACCTGCATTTATGACTTAGAATGATACCAAAAATCTGGAACGAAGTAAAACTACAGTTTCTTCAAACAACCTGTTATTTATATTGAAAGCCCATGGAATATAATTTGGAATACCAAATATATATTTTATCTTTGTTTGCAATTTTTTAAAAAATGAACAAACAAATAGTTCATTTACTTACTCTAAAAATTCTTACTGCTTATTTTAGTACCATGTGACAGTATGCTAGGCACTGGTTATATATTATGATGAATAAATTTGGTCTCTGTACTCAAAGCTTATAATCTGGTTGCAGAAGACAGGCATTATGTCAGAAAATGATGTATAATTTAAAAGTCTACAAGCCAGGTGCAGTGGCACTAACCTGTAATCCTACCATTCTGGGAGGCTGAGACAGGAGGATCACAAGTTCTAAGCCATCTGGGCAACTTGATAAATTAGTGAGGTCCTGTCTTCAAATTTAAAAAGGGCAGGGGTTGGAGCCACGGATTTAGCTCAGTGGTGTCACTGCCTGCCTCACAAGCTCAAGGTCCCAAGTTTGACCCCTGGTACCATAAAAAAATAACAAATAACAAATAAAATAAAAGGTGTGGAGGGGACTCGCCTGCAGCCCACTGTGAAGGTTCTGTGTTAAATCTCCAGTACCACAGAAAAGTAAAATTCTACAAATTTAAAGTGGTGCAGCAATAAAGACAGCTTACATGTGTAGAATAACATTTTTTCAGTATCTAATTATGCATAAAAATGAATGTAATTCTCTTATCTTGTTCATTGAACTAAATTCTTCCAAAATCCAAATTAAGGAAGATTCGTTTGACATCTGCATTAGTACTTTGTAGCACTAAGAGACTGGCACAGAGGGGCATACCTGTCATCCTAGCTACTCAGAAGTTCTAGGTGAGAGGATCACTTGCTCATGAATGCAAGAGCAGCTTGGGGAATATAGGGAGACCTCATCTCAAAAAAAAAAGTATATAACTCTGTAAGTCACACAGCTATTTTTTTAACTTTATAGGTAGGCCAATAAATATGAGTGATAATAACATCAGTAGCCTCTGATGCACATAAAATTTTGAGGTTCTGGGCTGGCTCAGTTTTAGAGCATGTGTTTAGCATACTCAGGGAAGCCCTGAGCTCAACCCCAGGAGTGGAAAAACTTGGGATGCTAAGAATCAATGAATACGTACATCATCCTAGTAACTTGTGGCTATGCTGCTAGACAGTTATATTCTGAATCTTAATCCAAATCATTAATCATTTATTTTGATGTGACCTGTATTGGTGATTCCTGAGTGCTCTCAAAGCCACATGATTAAAGGAATTTCAGAGCAGTGCACCCTTGTCAAGTCTGTACTCATACTATGTGAGAAGTTTAAAAGTTATACCAAAGTGACTTGTAATGAGGCCGGACCCAGTCAACTCTTCTGCCCTATTCCCTTTACTTCTTATGCCCTTCTTGTAAAAGCCTTGCTTTTACCTGACAGTACATTCAAGACAGTCCATCCGTTCAATCTGGAATAGAGTTATGACATAGCCGCAGAAAATAATGTAGAGTGATATGGTTTAATGCAGCATTTCCCAAACCCGGTTTTCTTCGGCTACATGCTCCAAGACAAAAGGATCTCTTAGGTTTGCAAACTGTGTGCCACCTCCTCCTCTTGAGTGGCCCATTACGTAGCAGTAAAGGCTCTGTAAGATCTTAAGACCAGAAAACCTATTTAATCCAGACTTATTTGGCAATTGAATTCTTTCATCATTTAAAAGGATTTTAATTGTAGTAAGATGTGTGTGTGTGTGTGTGTGAGTGTGTGTGCATGCCATTTGGTGTTCTTTACATTCATAATGCTGCTCCACCATCAGGACTTTTTCCAAAAGTTTCCAACCACTCCAAAAAATTTTTCTCCATCATTCCAAACACACACTTTGTATCCTTTAAATAATAAGACCCCATTCTTCCCTCTTCCCCAAGCCTTATAATTTCTATTATACTGTTTGACTCTGTGAATTTGCCTGTTTTACATATAATATGAAAGTGAAGTCATACAACATTTGTCCTCTTATGTCTGCATAATGTTTTCAAAGTTCATCCATGTTGTAGTGTATGTCAGAACTTTGTTCCTTTTTATAGCTAAGTCATTCAATTGTGTATGCTTTTGTAACTGTAGAAATACTGATAATGAAATGAGTAGGTGCTTTAGTGTGAGTTTGAACCGTGGTTCCAGTATATTCTAGCAGTATAAATGGTGACAAGTCACTCTACTCCGAGCCTCACTTATTTTACTTAAAATAGGAATAACATTCATCAGTGGGCTGTGTAAAGATTAACTAAGAACTCATAGATTTCCTTACAAGATGCTTCGGTCTATAACATATACTCAGTGAATCTCTCTTATATGGGCAGAAAACAAAATTTAAACAAAGAGCATAATAGATTATGAATTTCTCTAAGTAGGAATAACCGGCATTTGTTCATTTGCTTCTACCCCTGTGTTTTCTGGCACTGTCCAGTACAGTAGACACTAGCTGCAGTACAGTGTGACTCTTGAACATTTCAAATATGGCTACTGCAAGTGAGGAATTAATCTTTAATTTTAGCTAATTTAAACCTAAATAGTTACATGGAGCTAATAGCTACTGAATTGGACAGGACAAATCTAGACTCCCTAGAGTAGTGGTTCTCAACCTCGGTTTCATAATGGGATCACCTGAGGGAACTTCAGAACATACCACTGCCTAGCCTCATTCGCAGAGCAATTAAATTTTAATCTTTGAAACCTGACAGGTATTTTTAAAAGCTCCCCAGGTGATTTAAAGCAAAGAGAATGTTGAGAACCACTAAAATAGTGATTGTTTATTCTCCTCCCCATTAATTAGTAGCTACATTTCAAGAAAAAAAAGGAGGGTTTGGCATCCCTTAAATTGATATTTTATTGACTTCTTCCAATAACTTTCCTATTTTACCTATAACTTCAAACATTATTTTTCTTGTCTGAAAAAATCTGTCACTATAAAATCAAAAACAGCTGATAATATCTGTAGTATTATTTATGAAGTCATAACTGTGCACTAAAAGTAACTATTCTCAGAGGTTGAGGCAGGAAGATCAAAAATTCAACCCCAAACTGAGCAATTTAGTAAGACCTTGTTTCAAAATAAAAAATAAAAAGGTCTGGGGTGAAGGCCCTGGGTATCCAGTAGTGCAAAAATAGTATAAAAAAGACAAAAATACCAACTTCATGATAACAGAAGGAGTAGGGACAGAGGTAAAGAGCCAGCTGTAGTTAATGTTATATTAATTTTAAAAACTTGCAACTTTTTATTGCCCTTTTTTTTGAGACACTGTCCCTCTAGTCATTTGTACAAGTACAGAGAGAACTAACTAAACTGTGGCATAACTTTTTACTAGGGACAGTTCTATTCATATACATTGGATTTTTCTGCTTTAGCCAAAACCTAAAACTTTGGCAAGTAACTGTTCACCACTCCTTTTCCCCTATATACCATTTATTTTCTTTTTTATATACCATTTATTTTCATCTGTCTACCTTTTTAAAAAATGCTGCTATATCTAAAGAAGGTAAAATGGATTGGGAAATCTTTCATAAATCAAACATGTTTAGGGGTCCTTACTTGAGATTGCATATAATGCCCCCCCACTTCTGTTGCTAGAACTCAAACCCAGAGCCCTGCACCTGCTTGATAAGCACACATCACTGAGCCACACCCCTAGCCCTTTAGTTTAACTATTTTGGTTTTTGGGTTTTTTTTTTTGTTTTTTTTTTGAGACAGGGTCTCACTATGTAGTTGAGACTGACTTGGAACTCACTATGTAACCCAGGCTGGTCTCAAACTCACAGTGATCCTCCTGCCTCAGCCTCCCGAGTGATGGGATTACAGGCATGTGCCACCACACCTGGCTAGTTGGACTTTTAATGGAAAGAAGATGCCCTATCATTAAATTTCTTTTCCTATTTTCATGCCTCTAAAAGTTATATATATCAGATACAGTCGCAGTAAAGTTACTTGTTGCAGTCATTTTAAATGATACTTCTTTCTTTCTTTGTACTGGGAATGAGCTGCGGTCATCTCATGAGGTGGAACCATTGAGCTAAGTCCCTGGCCCTTGAACTTTTTTTTTTTTTTTTTGGTACCGGGGATTGAACTCGGGTCCTTGCGCTTGCAAGGCAGGCCACCAAACTGCTGAGCTAAATCCCCGGCCCTAGAACATCTTTCTTAATAGGCTGTTTACAAGTTCATTTGTAACTCAAGATGAATTATTATAGAAATAAGAAATGAGTAATTTGCAGGAAAAGACTAGGATATGGAACTTCAGAATTTCTACTCCCCACTCTTAACTTACTGACCAGTCGTGTTTAAGTAAGAAGGAACTTTTTAGACCTGAGATAGTTTTTCAGTATAGTGCTAGAAAGGATCTGTACCACCTCGGCATGGTAAAAGGTAACTGGTAAGTTGTCTTTCCTCTCTAACTTTGAAACAAGCCCTTTGTAGGATATCTGAACCTTTGGCAATATCTAACAGGATCTCAGTTTCATCACAGAAGCCGCTCCCTTCCCTGAGCCCTGAAGGAAAGATCTATGTGTTGGCCTTACCAGTTAAGAACGGGGTACAAATTAAAATAATCAGGGCTGGGGCGGCAATATTTATATTACAGCACTGCAGGATTTCACATGTATATTGATAAAGAACTTAAGAGTTTCAGGTCATAGAGGCTCAGGTCGGACGTGCCAAGTGTTTTGTGGGAATGACAAACCTGCGTAGGCCAAAAAGGAGATGAGTGCAGCCAGCAGGTGGATACGAAGCTTGGTTCGGACCTCCTGGATATGTAGCAGAGCGCTGTGGAAGATGAAGGAGCAGATGGCCTCTGTGATAACCGCCTTGGCCAAGTCGGCGTGGATGGGATTCTGGCAAGCGAAGCTCCTCTCGCTGAAGTGATACTGAGTCAGACCCAGGCTCCAAAGGGCGCTCATGCAGTACCTGCTGCACAGGGCGCTCACGAGCTGAGCCAGGAACCTCATCGCCCCCATCTCAGGGGACATCCCCCCCAGCATCATCTGCATCATCAGGGTGCACGGGTTGCTAGAGGTGCCCACCAGAGTGAGACCGTGCACCAAAGAGAAGAAGTAGATGAGCGTCAGCATCCAGGTGGGGTGCGCGGAGTCCTGCTCGCTCAGAAGCAGCAGCTCGTGGGTGCAGCAGCAGATCTGGAAGGTGGCTAGAAACTCCAAGATAAAGGCGTGGGCCACGGGCCTCTGCAGCTGCTTCTGAGCGATCGAGCGTGCCAACCCCATGAACAGCACGACCAACAGTATCAGCCCCAGAGAGGTGCAGCTGTCGCGCACCTCGGGCCGCAGCCCCGGCAGCGCGGACATGGCTCCTCCGCTAGTCCGCCGGC
>NW_022900928.1:30708719-30731051 GCF_012274545.1 Fukomys damarensis | reverse complement strand
CAGCAGGGAGCTGAGCCTGGGTGCTGGGTGCAGTGGTCTGCAGAGCCAGGCAGACGCTCGTCCTCCGCTTCCCTCGGGGCCTGGACACTGGCCCAGGTGGGCGTGGGTGGGGTGGGCGCGAAGTCGCCGTGCGCCTCGAGGCACTGCGCACGCGCGTTCCGGCCGGCAGGCCTCTAGGTGTGGAGGGGCGAAGCCGCAGGACCCAGACCTGGGCCCTAAGGGCGAGCGCGCCGATTGCGCGCAGGAGGCCGCTGTGCAAGCTTTGCTTGAACTTTTTCTTTTTTGACACCCGAAACTAATACATTGGGCTGGAATGATTCCTAAAGTCATCTCGGCAGGCACCCTGTTTTTATTGATTTGGCGCGGGAGATTGAGAAGGCAGGTGCAGGGCAGGGTGGAGAGGTGCTTTGGTGGGAGACTTGGGAACTAGGTTTGACCTGGGGAGGGAGCATGCAACAGGTTCTTTGAGCGTTAGTTTTCTTGTAATTCTGCCCTTTTGTGATTGTGTTAATATGTACATATAGTTATTTTAACGCGTATAATTCAGTGACATTAATTACGTCTCTTGTACAGTCATCACCACTTTGTTTGCAGAATTTGAGCGGTATTTCTTAGAAATAATGTTCTCAGGCCAGGGACTCAGCTCAGTGGTTCTGCCGCCTGTTTCCACAAGCGCAGGATTCTGAGTTCGATCCCTGGTACAAAAACAAAAACAAAGAAACAAGACCCTCAGGGCTGGGGATTTAGCTCAGCGGTTCGGTAGCCTGCCTTGCAAGCGAAAGGACCTGAGTTCAATCCCCGGTACCAAAAAAACAAAACCAAAAAAAAAAAAAACCAAAAAAACAAGAAACAACACCCTCAAAATTTGTATTGCCGTGAATTATTTCGATGTAATAATATGAAACATTTCTTTTTGTTGTTGTTGTTATTTGAGACAGGGTCTCACTATGTAGTTGAGACTGACCTAGAACACTGTGTAGCCCAGGCTGGTCTCAAATTCACATCGATCCTCCTGCCTCAGCTTCCCAAGTGCTGGGATTACAGGAATGCGCCACCACGCCTGGCTCTGAAACATTTCTTATATACACTGTGTCTCCTATGGAAATGAAACCCAAAGCACAAGTCTGTGAAGAGGCCCACCCAGTAGCTCAGTGGGTCAGATCACCTGCCTCTGATTTGTTTATAAAAGCATGAGCACAGAACCTAGGTCACAGGGAGTGTTGAATAAGTTGAAAGTGCAGGATTCTCTGGCTTGAATGCACGAGGCCATGGCAGTCACTCCACTCCCAGCAGCTCACCTGTCACCCGAGGAAGTTCCGCAAAGAGGAAGTGAAGGACCTCAACTCGCACCACCCGTGGAATAAGTTTACTGACTCCTGTCACAGAAAAGAACTTTCAGACATGTCAGGATGTACACAAAATATTTACTTAGCAGGGGGGAAAAGTACACAGAAGGAAGTGCAGGTGTTCGGAGAGTGAGATGCATTAGGTCTGGCGCTGGGTATATTTACGTGTACCTGGGGGCGTCTTCCAGATGGTGATGTAGGCTGTGTATTCCTGCTGTCAGATTACTCATTTGGTGGGCTGTTGGGATGCAAACCATTAACATGTGTTTGAAGTTGAGATATGTTGCCCTATTAATCGTTCTTGGGGAGGGAGGTCTGTGGGAAAAAGAGCTCTGTATAGATGAAAAGCAAAAGGCAGGTGCCCAGTATGCAGACTTACTGTGTCCTTAAGACCTGTAGGAAAAATTTTTTTGAAGTGAGTGCCCTGGAAGGGAAAAGGACATTATAACCTGGAGTGATTTTTGTGTTCTGAAGCTGTAATTTTTCTTTAAAAGACAATGTAAAAATTACAGTTTTGTTTCCTTTCTACTTTGCATCCTTTGTGAAAGGAAACCCAACACATAACTCTAGAGAGGTCCACCACGTAGAGTAGTGGTCCACTACATACAGCCACCTTTAATTTGTTTTTGAAAGCATGAAGACCCTTTAACACAGAGCCTTGCACACAGGAAGTGTTTAGTAAGTGGTAGCTTAAAGCTGAAACTGCAGGTTTCAACAGTTAGTGGCTTTTGCCATCACACCCCACTCCTACCTCACCCCTTTAGGGTGACCCACGCTGTGTGCAGAGAGGAGAGAATGCTGGGATTCCTCTGACCTTGCACCTGGAAATAGTTTGTGCCAATGAAATTGTGTCGTTAGTGTGGCCTGGAATCAGCAATGCTCAACCTCCTGCAGGCTGTTGTTCACCAGGGTCAGAGAGCTGGAGGGAAGGGAAAAAGGAAGGAAAGTGAGAGGAATCAGGTTTTGATGGGGCCTGCCTAGTTTTAGAGCCTGTTTTTTGTTTGTTTTTGTTTTTGTTCGTTTGTCTGGTTGGTTGGTTTTTTGAGACAGGGTCTCACTATGTAGTTGAGACTGACCTGGAACTCACTATGTAGCCCAGGCTGGTCTCAAACTCAGTGATCCTCCTACCTCAGCCTCCCGGGTGCTGGGATTACAGGGGTGTGCCACCATACCTGGCATTAGAGCCTGTTTTATAATGAAATAAAAGTTCCCTTTTGACTCGAGATTTCTATGCTGCCAAAAAAAATTTTTTTAAACAGTTTTTCTGAAGTAAAAAAATTCAATTCTTTCACAAAACATGGATTAGGCAGGAAAATGAAGTCTTTTCCTCTTTCTTGTGCTGATGCCTGACTAGGAAGAATTCAGAATAAATTAAAACTTTTTTTGGTCATGGTTGTTTAAAGAGGTTGCTTTAAAAATCAACCTTAGGAGTATAATCATTTCATTGATCCTTTTACCAGAAGTCACTTAAAGATTAAATGTACTTTGTTTACTGCTTTGCTGATAATTCATATTTACTAGCATAAAACTATGTAGAAAACTGGTCTTTTGGGTGGGTGTGGTGGCACACTACTGTAATCTCAGCATTGGAGGCTGAGAGAGGAGGATTGCTGTGAGTTTGAGGCCAGCCTGGGATACATAGTTCAAGGCCAGTCTGAACTACATGGCGAGACTGTCTCAAAGAAGCAAACAACTTGTCATTTGGACTTTGGTAAGAAATTATACGTTGTCATTGAAAGGACTTTAGATATTCTTTCAATTAAAGAACAACAGCAAGCCGGGTGTGGAGGTGCACACCTGTAGTCTCAGCACTTGGGAGGCTGAGGCACCTGGATTGCTGTGAGTTCTAGACCAGCCTGGGTTGTACAGTGAGTTCCAGGCAGTCGGAGCTACATAGTGAGACCCTGTCTCAAAAAAAGAAGAAGAGGAGGAGGAGAAGGAGGAGGAGGAGGTGGAGGAGGAGAAGAGCAAAATAAACCTAATTAATTACTTGTATATTTCATATCATATAAATCAATCTTTATCTTTTCAGAGGCAAGAAATCACTAATTAAAATCTCTTCAGAGTGACATTGTGGGCTAAGACCTCTGTTAGCGTCTTTGTGAAACAACAGCAAAGGCAGTCTTTGCTCTTTTATGCCATGTAAGAGAAAGCAGGAGAGAGAAGAGAAATTTGGGATATAGTATAAAATACAGTGGTAATAGAGAGGGCACTGTAGGAGCACAGGCATAGGAACCCCACTGAGACTTCAGGAAAGGCTCTTGGAAGAAAGCATCGTAGCAGAAACCTGAAGTTTAGGAGTTAAGAGGTGAAGAGAATAGCAGAAAGAAAGAAAGGGAGAGGTACTGTATTTTGCAAAGTTCCAGGGGAAAAACCCTGGGCAGTGAAGACTTTCACAGTTGGAGAGTGAAAGAGGAGGTAGCAAGAATCAACGTTAAGTGAGACAATGCCAGTAAAGTACTTAGTACACGGCCTAGCAGAGTTAGTGCTTTATAAAGGTTAGTATATAAAAATGCAGGTAAACATTTACTTAAATGGTTAATGAATGCTGCACTGAAGCCTCAGACAAATTAAGAGAAATAAAAGAGAAAGAAGCTCACCAAAATTTAGAGTTACATTCTAGTGACATCTGTGAAAAGACAAGATGCTTCAGAGCTGCTGAAAGCGCGTTATTTGGCTTGGTATTAGCATGGATAGAAACATGGCAGAACATTTAAGTCATTACATTTTAAAGAATATTTTATTTTTTAAACAATCTCAAGTGTGCAGAAAAGCTGCAAGTATTGTACAAAGAACTATTCCTGAATCATTTGAAATATGCTGTTATTGTTATGCCTCATTACCCAGAATAATTTAGTGTTTGTTTTCCCAAACAATAGTCTCCTACCTAACTATAAAAATCAGGAAATTGACATTGTTATTACTGTCTACTCAGACTCCTTTCAAGTTTTGCCAGTTGTCCCAACATTGTACTTTATAGCAACAGGATCCAGTTCAGAATCATGCATTGCATTCCGTTGTCCCGTCTTACTAGACTCCTTTTATCTGGACAGTCCCTCAGTCCATCCTTGGCTTTCTCAGTCTGGACAGTTTTGAGAGTTATAAGTCAGTTATTTTGAAGAACATCTTTGAATTTGGTTTTGTCTGATGTTTCCTATGTGCTAGCTTCAGTTATGCACCTTTAACAGGGATATCACAGGATACTTTGCTGTTATAGCAACCTCACATGATCTGTCCCACCCCACCCCCCAAAAAAAACCAGAATCTTGCTTAATTGCACTGGCTGGGCTTGAACTTGTGATTATCCTGCCCTTGGCCTCTTAAGAATTACAGGCCATGTGGGACCACACTCAGCCAGTTTTCCCATTGTGAATGTTAATTACTATACACTGGACCCTTAACTTACGAACTTGATCCGTTCCCAAGTGCTTGCTGCAAGTTGGTTATAAGTCAATATATTTGAGATCTGAAAGTTTACCTGGGTACACACAATAGATAAGAAGAGATAGATGAATCTTCCATTAACCTAGCTAACCCAAGTTATTTGTATGTCAGGCTAGTTGTAACTTGAGGGTCCACTATACTTTTGATATCCTAATAAGGTAGTATCTGTCAGATTTCTGTAAGTTGGCTCTTTCCCCTTTTCTAATTAATAAGTATTATTTGGTGGGAGGATTCATCAAACTTTACATTCATTTGAACAGAAAAAGTTATTGATAAATTGGAAATGGCTGAAATGCCCTTGTTATATGATCTGGTTGGGGGAATCAGACACTGTGTTTTCTTATTTCCTTAGTAGAAGAAAAGAAATGTTGCTAAGAGCAAAGCATTAAGTTGGAGTCATTGGAGGACAATTCTCTAGGCAGCCTTGGACTTCTGTAGCTCTCCTCCATTTCTACTTACAGTCTCAGGAATCACTGCACAATGTGCTGGGAATTCACTATCTGGAGGTAAGGGGGAGCTGGTTGGAACAGCCTGGGCTCTGGCTCTGCCTCCCCTAGAAACAGTGTGCCCTTCGATGCTTTAGGCCAGTGTGTCATGTTACCTCCAGGTTATAAAACCCAGGCCAGGGTACTTTCTAGTGTCCCTAAACTACAGTGCACATGGACAGCTTTCCTGAGCCTTGGAAGACAGGCTGACAGTGAATCTAGGCTTCACTTGTCCTTGCCACCCACCTGAAAGTAATTGACCTGAATTGTGTAACTTGTGTGTGTATGGGGAGAGGGTGTTCTTTCTCACCATACTCAGACTAAGTTGGTACTGGTGCACAGGGAAACAAACTCCACAAAGACCCTTTATAAAACTAGATCCAGGAGCCAGGCATTGTCATAAATGGCTGTAATCCCACCAGGAGGCTGAGGCAGGAAGATCACAAGTTTGAGGTCAGATTGAGCTACATAGACCTTGTCTCAAAAAAGAAAAAGAATTCAACCCAGATCTGTATCTGATGAGCCACTCCTGCTTTATGCTTCCATTTCCTCTGCCTAGCAGGGACCCCAGCTAGAACCTGAACTGTCTCCTTAGGGTTGAAGCATTGCAAGAGGACTGATGGAGTTCAGGACTCAGGACGCAGGACTCTACTTACATGTGACTCCTGAAGCATTTTAGGAAAGAAGCCAAAGAGAAGGAAAAAGGAAGCTGAATCCCCAGATATTGTTCTAGGATTATGAGCCAGGCAGAAATAGGATGTGGGAAGAATTGAAGACCCAAAAAACTCCACCAAAAGACTTCTAGACTTAATTGACACTTTTAGCGGAATAGCTGGATATAAGGTCAACACCCCAAAATCAATAGCCTTCTTGTACACAAATAACAGACTCACTGAGAGAGAAATTAGGGAAACAATTCCTTTCACAGTAGCATCCCAAAAAATGAAGTATGTAGGAATCAATCTAACGAAAGAAGCAAAAGACCTCTACACTGAAAACTACAGCACTCTGATAAAAGAGATCGAAGAGGATATGAGAAAATGGAAAGATATCCCCTGCTCCTGGGTAGGAAGAATCAACATAGTGAAAATGGCCATCCCACCAAAACTGATATACAGACTCAATGCAATGCCAATTGAAATTCCAATAGTATATTTCATAGAACTAGAAAAAAGAATCCAAAAATTCATTTGGAACCAGAAGAGACCTAGAATAGCAAAAGCCATCCTAGGCAACAGACACATGGCAGCAGGTCTAACAATTCCCAATTTGAAACTATACTACAAAGCCACTGTGATAAAAACAGCATGGTACTGGCAAAGAAACAGACCTGAAGATCAGTGGAACAGACTGGAAGATACAAAAACAACTCCAGATGTACCCAGCCACCTCATCTTTGACAAAGGAGCCGACCATCCTCACTGTAGGCAAGATAGTCTCTTTAATAAATGGTGTTGGGAAAACTGGATTTCAACCTGCCACAGATTAAAACTAGTCCCATATCTGTCACCATGCACTAAACTAAAATCCAAGTGGATTAAACATCTAAATATTAAAAAAGAAACACTAAACTTGCTGGAAGATAAGTTAGGCAGAACTCTTGAAGACATTAGCATAGGAAAAGACTTTATGAACAAATCCTCAGTAGCACAGGAAATAGCAGAAAGAATCAACAACCAGTTCCTCAGACAAAGGACTATTATCTAGAATATATAAAGAACTCAAAACAATCAGCCCCCCAAATATAAAGACCCAATTCATAAATGGGCATCTGAAATGAACAGACATTTCTCAGACAAAGAAGTAAAAGCAGCAAGTAAATATATGAAAAAATGTTCCACATCACTGGTGATTCGAGAGATGCAGATGAAAACAACACTGAGATTCCACCTCACCCCACAAAGAATGGCTGCTATCAAGAAATCACACAATAACAAATGGTGGTGTGGTTGTGGGGAAAAAGGAACCCTTCTCCATTGTTGGTGGGAGTGCAGACTGGTGCAACCACTATGGAAATCAATATGGAGATACCTCAAAGGGCTGGGACAAGAGGTTCCATTTGACCCAGCCATCCCTCTGCTGGGTATCTTTCCGAAAGAATTAAAAGAATCATACCATAGTGATATATGCACACCCATGTTTATAGTGGCACAGTTTGTAATAGCTAAAACTTGGAAACAGCCCATTTGCCCATCAGATGGAAACTGGATAAAGAAGATGTGGTTTTTCTATAAAATGGAATACTACTCAGCCATAAATAATGAGAAATTAGATTCGTTCATAGGAAAATGGATACATATTGAGGATATACTCCTAAGTGAAATAAGTCACTCATGTGTAAATACTGAATAGTTTCTGTGGTGTGAAAAACTATAATAGAATATAAGATCGTAATGAAATAATTGACAATGTGAAATAGGAAGAAAAGGGCTAAAGATGTAGGGAAATTGGGAAGGGTAGGAGAAAGGTAATAAAGGGAAAAGAAAAAAAATAGAAGGAAATGAAACAATGGAAATAAGGTGTTTGTAAATGGAGAGGGGAGGAGGGGGCGAAGGGAGGGCAGGAACAAGGGGAAAAATGAGAACCAAGACCTGTCATGTAAAGGTACAAGATCCCAATGATGACTGTATACCTAAAATGTATCAATAAACTAAAAAAAAAAAAAGAGAGAGAGAGAGAGGATGTGGGTAGAGCATGATCTGTGTCACTTGGTTTGTTCTGTGGCTCAGCCCGCCCCCCCCCCGTGGGGTTTGTCTTAAGAGCCAATTAAAAACATCCATCCAGGGCTGGGGATGTAGCTCAATGGTGTTGTGCCTGCTTAGCAAGCGCAAGGTCCTGAGTTTGATCCCTGGTACCAAAAATAAAATAAAATAAAATAAAAACATCTATCCAGTAAGGGAGTATTCAGTGATTAAAGGGTATGAGCTATCCACAGTAGCTAAAAGCAATAGTACCCCAGTGTCAAAAAGAAAAAAATGGACAAAGTTCTTGAATATATATTTTGGAAAAGAAAATATAAGAATAGCCAGTAAACACTAAATAGATGCTCAACAAAGCTAATCATTAAAAAATACAAATCAAAGCAATGAGATACCACTTTATACCCATTAGGATGGCTACTATTCAAGATTTTCTGGCAAGGGTGTGGCAAAATTGAGACCCTTAAGCGTTCAATCCCTAGCACTACACATACACAAAGGCAGGCAGAATGCTAGTAAGCTAAGAGCAAGGCATAGGTGAATTTTAAATATATATTAATAAAGAAGCAAGTCTGATGACATGATTATATTTATATGACTATATAAATGCTTCAGGAGGCTACCAATGTATTCATCTTTGCTCTTGTGCAGTGCTGCCCTTGGCCATGGGCAGACAGGGTCCTGCCACTCCTCCTCCCTGCTGTGGAGCACCTACCCTGAAATTTTCAAAGTCATCCCACTAGGCTAGAATAGGCCAGGACTAGTAGTGTTTCTAGGTGGGGTATTCCAAATCCAATTTCTCCCCCTCAGTTGCTTTCCGATCTTCCTCCCAGCATATAAGGTTGGCCGGAAGTCCTGAGGAACTCCAGAACTTGTGTCTCTGGGGTTGTCTCAGAGCCCCCCCAGTGGCCAGGCCCCAATTCAAGGAGAGCCTGTGGGGAAGACCACTCCTGCTGTCCCACGTGATATTTCTTTTGCAGGAGAATGTGGGATTGAGTGTTAGAATAGTGTCCATGCAGGTTTCGGGTAACTCACTGGGTACCTTAGCACTGAGTCTTCCTTTTCATATATCTTGCAATTCCTCCTCTCTACCACTAACCTGGGGTTTTGGGTTGCATGTGTATGCCTGTGCATTGACCTTTGCCTGCCTATGCTCTGACCTTAGTGGCACCTCCTCTAGAGTACCCAGCATTGACTAGGGCAGGCATCTTTTATGTAGGATATCCCCTATTGCTGCCATCAAGGAAGGCACTTCTGTGAGGTCTGCACATGTCGGGCAAATCTCAGAGCATTGTTGGACCGTTCTCCTCTAAGAACTGTGAAACTGTTGTCCTGCAGCATCTGTAGGCCCTTCAGATCTATCCTTTCTTGCCTCTTTCAGATAGGGTCAGACCATGGCAGACAATAAACAGACTTCCTTGTACAGGTGGGCCACTTGTCTCTTTAGCCCCTGGTGGAAGGCAAGGGTACCATCATCATTAGAAAAGTTTGCATCAAGGAAAGCAATAACTATAGCCTAAAGAATTAAGAAAGAGCATAGTTGGAATGTGTGCTTTATGCATGTATGTGCTATAAAATCTGAAATGGTAAATGATCAGAAAACAAATGATCATTTAAATTCCCGTGGAGATTTTCCATCCATTCACATTTGCCGTGTGTGCAGCATAGTGACAGTCTTTCTGACGGAGCCACTGACAGCTATGGGTGATGCGTTGCATAAGACGGTGTCATGAGTAGATGGTTGGAGGCTCAGCAGAGGCAAGGACTATACAGTAAAACCTTGGTTTGTGAGATGATCTACTCCAGAAACATGCTTGTAATCCAAAACACCTGTATATCAAAGTGAATTTCCCCATAAGAAATAATGGAAACTCAGTTGATTCATTCCACAACCCAAAAATGTTCATATAAAAATGATTACAATATGGTAATATAAAATAAGAAAATACAAAATATAAAGAAAAATAAATTAAGCTGCACCGACCTTTGAAAACCTTCATGGTTGGTGTGGAGACAGGAAAGAGGAGGGTTATTGTGTACGATGACTTTCGCTATCAACAGAGTCACTGCTATCTGTTGGCTCACTGGAATGTGCAACTTTAACAAGGACCCTATCCAATGACACTTGCTTTTGCATCCTTTTGAGGGTTTCACAGAAATGTGACATTGCATTGTTGTTAAACCGATTCATCGCTTGCACTGCTACAGCCTTATTTGAGTGGTGCTTTTCTACAAAATTTTCACTGTTTCCCACATTTTACACATCTCCCTAATCTCACTTGAAGCGAAGGATTCCTTCACTTTTTTCTCCTCCTGATCTGCAGATGAGATGTCCTCCATAATATGTTGTTGGGAGGTGATCACCCACAATCCTGAAGAGGGTGAAAGCAAGGGAGAGGGAGAGAGAGGGAAATGTACCATTGGCTCAGTTGTGATCATGTGACACTTGGAGTCACATGCTAGTGTTGTAAAACATCGCTCATTTATCAAGTTAAAATTTATTAGAAATGTTTACTCATCTTGTGAACACTTGTAGAAGAGGTTACTCGGAATCCAAGGTTTTACTGTATTCTTTCAGCACTAGCAGAATGAGTCAAATGACTAGAGTCATTTGTAGTAGCATTGCTGTTTTTTTTGGGGGGTGGGAAATACGAAATTAGCTAGGAATAGTGCACTTGAAAATAAAAACCTAGAGAGGTAGTTCCTGGGCATGAAGAGGAACAGATGGCACCTTGACATGACAGAATTTTCTTCACTTGCACTGTCTGTACAATGAACAAATACCATATTTGTGATTTATGGACCCTGTTCAGCCTCAGGTCAAGGTCTTGGGATATGCGTGTTTCACAAGCTTCCCAGTGACTCTTGAATCTGTGAGAGCTAGTGCCCCAGATTCTTTTACCCAGAGGGTTTGTTCATTTTCTCAACAAATACTGAGTGCTTAGTATGTGCCAGGCACTGTGGGAGATACGAGGGACAGATAAAATTCCTGTCTTCAGGGTAATTTAAGTTGGGGCAGGGAGTCACAAAATGATAGATAATATGAGTGATTAGAGGTACTGAAACCTGCAGGGTGAGGGTAGGCAGAGTCTGAGGCCACTAGATGGACAGGCTCACTGAATGTTGTCCGTACTAGTGAGACTGAGTGAGAGGGGTTTTGCATTGCAGTACCCACAGCAGCACAGGTGCCCATTGGACACATTTGGAAAATGTCCACAGCTTGCCAGGGACTTACACATGTGCTTTTGTTTTGTTTTGTTTGGTGGGGGAGGGGGAGGGTTGAGACCGGGTCTCACTATGTAGTTGAGACTGACTTGGAACTCACTATGTAGCCCAGGCTGGTCTCACTACACATGTGTTTTAACTTGATCTTTCAACAATACTATGAGAGCTTGGGGTGTAGGTCATTGATGTACTGGAGGAAAAACCACAGGATGGCAGGGTGGCAGGTGGGGCTAGGACTGTGGATTACACACTTGGGTTTACAAAATGTGCCACAAGAGGGCAGCATCTTATACTTATTCCTTCTGTGACCAACTGTGCCTCGTGACATTTTTCAGTATAAAAATACTTGAAGGGAGGGTGGGGAATGGGGAAAAAATAAGAACCAAGGTACATCATGTAAAGGTACAAGTTCCTAATGATGAAAGTAAATATATTGTATACCTAAAATGTACCAATAAAAGAATTTAAGAGAAAAAAATGTGTTAGTTACAGTTCTTATTTAGAAACTGACCTGTTTTTAGCCAGAAATGCTTATCTTGAAATAGCGTGAAAGTCCCTAAGTTCACAGAAATAGTCCACTCATTTGTAGATATTAGGATCTTGATATTTGCCTCTAAGGAAAAAGGGTTTAAAAATTTTCAGGGCCACATAAGAATATGGAAAATAGTAGACTGCAATGATTCAGTTTCTATATGGCTGCATCAGAAAGATCTGTGTGCAGGTAGCTCTAACCCTTGCCTACACAGTGCCTGACAGAGACACTCAAAAAGGAAAATCTTTTTAAGCTGATTTCTTCTGTACAATTTTTACTCTGTAAATTTACTATGAATACAAAATAGCACACAGAGCTATTGGTGAAATGCCTGATACTTAAATGACAGCCATTACTGTATATAATACATATTTATATCATCATTATTTGTTGATGTTTTTCTCTATTCTGCTATAAGAAATCCTGGAGATTATCCAGTCTACTGAATCTCAACATTCGAGGCTCTTTAGAATCCGCTTTGTAAAAGTCTGCTGGCTTTGGTCCTAGCCCCAGATGTTTGGATTTAATTGGTCCGGGGTGAAGCACAGTCCCTGGAACACTGTTTTTGAGATAAGGTCTTGCTATATAGTTCAGGGTGGCCTTGAACTCACAGCGATCCTCCTGCCTCAACCTCCCCGATGCTGGGATTATAGGTGTGTGCCACTATGCCCAACTTGGAATTTCAATTTTTAAAAAATTTTATTTTTTGTCTTTGTAACACAGTGGGTTTTTAAATTGTTTTTGTTTTTGTTTGTTTGGTTTTTTGGTACAGGGGATTGAACTCAGGACCTTGTGCTTACAAGGCAGGCGCAGTGCCACTGAGCTAAATCCCCAGCCTTTTTTCTTTGAATATAGTCTTTATTTCAAATATTTGTTTTGGGGTTTTTTGTTTGTTTGTTTGTTTTGTTTTTAGACAGGATCTCACTATGTAGTTGAGACTGACCTGGAACTCACTATGTAGCTCAGGCTGGTCTCAAACTCACAGCAATCCTCCTACCTCAGCTTCCCGAGTGCTGGGATTACAGGCGTGCACCCGGCTAACTCAGATAGTTCTTAAAACAATTAGTACTTCTTAGGAAAAGAGGAATGATCACCCCCTACAGAATCTTACAGTCTATGTGCAGAACTTTGTAGCACAGAGAGCACTTCACCTAAGGCTGTTGGCTAACTGGACAGTGGAGTTTGAGCAGGAAAGGGGAAGCTAAAGGGGCCCATCTGAGTCAAGCTTTGCCTGCCACTGGGGTATATCTTGTGGTGGTCACAGACTGTAGATTCTGTTTCTGGAAGGTCCAATTTTCACTTGTCCAGCTGCAATTTCACTGTCTGTCTGGCTACACCTCTGCCTGAGGTCCCATTATGTCCGTCATTCTGACACAGGAATAATTCCAGAGATGAAATATGAAATATTATAGTTTATTTTGTTATGTAGGTGGCTTCCTCTAACTGTTTCTGTCCTGGTGCTGGAGCTGTGAGAAGGGCTGCTGATGTTGCAAGGTTATTTTTCATTTTATGTGAGAGTCCACCATTGAAAATACCTAGAGGAAGGGAACTCCTGTGTGCCTAAGTGGTACTGGAAGTGTAAACTGAGAAGGGATGGAGCTTTCTGTGGACTCACATGTGTGGCAGTGCCCTCTTTTCTGCAAGTAGGCCTCTAGGTGTCAGTGAAACCTAATAGTGAAAGTGTAAGTATCTCAAAGGAAATCAGAAAAATCTCACGCTGGCAGTCCGCCTCTCCTATCCACCAACTCAGGTAGAATTTCCTTTTCAACACGACAACAACCATAACAACATTCACATCAACTCAGGGGTCAGTGATGCAGAAACCACTGTTTTTAAGACACCTCTTCCGTGTTTGCACAGCTTGATTAAAATGTTGCTTGATTTTGTGTGACTGACTCTTCATAGCTTCCACCTACTCTGCAAGCAAATTAAAAGGCACTTGGGCCTCACGGGTATTTGAGGTCTGTCACGGCTCAGTGAGGCCTCCACACAGGTGATCTGGGGATGCTGCCGGCACAGTGGGAGCCCTTCTGCTTTGGATTCTCTTGCCCATCTGCCTTCCCTCTGGCTGAGCATTGCCCACCCTCAGAGGAACAAGGGGGGAGGAAGTGAGCAACCTTCTAGACTGCGGGCGGAGCGCAGTCTTCCCAGTCTCAGGAACGGGAAGGGTGACCCTTTCTAAAGGACCCCATAGACCTGGAGAGTATGGATATTGTTCAGAAGACCTCCTTATACTTCTCCTTCCCAAGGGCTCCTCCCCAGGAGCCTGATCTTTGTTTGGTGAAATTCCCTTTCTCTGATCAAAACAATTAAGAGAGATCACACCAACATACTTCCTGGTTCCAGCTGTATTCTTTAGACATATGGAACAAACACACTGTCTCTTCCTCTAGGGATCTGAAGACAGAGAGTAGCCATCCATTCATCCATCCACCCTTCCATCCATCTAACATGCTTCTCCCGGGAGTCTGCTGTGTGGCAGGCTCTGATTCTTGTTGTAGGTGGTTAGTAAGTGGTAAATGGGATCATTTTCAGATGATCAATTCAGTCACAGTTCAGCCCACTTTTACATGGTAGTTTCTGGGTCTGGTATACAAATGATGGAACTAGCATTCACTGAATATGAACTGAGTATGAGATGCTTGCTTTACATGCCTGATATTATTAAGTCTTACGATCATCTCATGAGGTAGCTTATCTATAGCTCTACTTTAGAGGCGAGGGAACTGAGGATTAGAGTTTAAATAACTTGACCAGAGACGGACACTTAGAAAGTCAGAGTCTGGATACAGAGTTCCTCAACTGTAAAGTCACCACAGTTGCATGCCTCGCGTGGGCTCTAGGACAGCTGAAGGTCATGTGTCACATAAATATTACCCTGATATTTCCTTTTCAAACTTTCAAATGCAAATCCCTCATTTTCTGTTTTTTTTTTAAATTTACATTGTCACATTAATTCACTTGTTGTCGTCCATAGAAGTCAAATTCCTCTCGATACTTTTCCATTATGAACTAAGACACGGAATAGAAACCATGAAAATCCACAGCGGTAATGTAGGTATTCATCAACTGTTGTTGTTGTTGTTGTTTTTTTCCTCTAGAACTAGTTCCATAGCCAGATCTTTTTTAGGTGATCATTTGCTGTGATAAGAGTATCAAAGAAAATAAAAAAGATTATCCAAACTTCAAATCCTGATATATATCTATTCTAATCCATACCCACATGTACATTTTTCTGTTATAAATTTTAATTAATTTAGGCTATTGTAATTCCACATTTTATATTCTGATTTTTCACTCAGTATTATTTTAGGATCATTTATCCCTATTTCTATGCAGCCTTCTTCTATAGTTTGGATCTAGATTACCCCCCAAATGCCCATGTGAAAAATTTGGTCCCCAGTCCATGGAGCTGTCGGGAAGTGGCCGAGCCTTTAGGAGGTGGGCTATCGGGAGATTTATGGCTCTGGGAGTGTGCTGTCCAGGCACAGTATGGAAACCTGGTCTATTCCTCTTTTCTCTCTTCCTGGCTGCACAATGAACAGCTTGCTAAGGGGCCAGCACAGGCCTGCAGCCCGAGACCTAGGACCTCCTGGTGCTAGACCACAATCTCCAGAACTTGGAGTCAGAGTAAACTCATTCTCTTATAAATTGATTATTTCAGCTATTTAGCACAGGAATAGGAAGCTAATTACTACATATTCCTGATGCTCCCATTTAATAGCTGTCTAGTAGCCTATAATTTACATATTTTAATGCCTTGAGAGATGAAGTTCAGGGATTACTAACATAAAATGCTTTCCTCCCTCTTTAATTCTTTTTTTTTGGTACCGGAGATTGAACTCGGGTCCTTGCGCTTGCAAGGCAGGCCACCGAACCGCTGAGCTGAATCCCCAGCCCTTTAATTCATAATTTAAACAATCTGATTAAGCATGGCTTTAACTCTTTGCAGTGTCCATTCAATGTATTACAACACCAAGAAGACAAGGAAATCGTTCTTCTAATAGGGCATTTCCCTTTCTGTTTTAGAGGCTTTTGGCCAACATCAGGTTTGCATTATCATATCTCAAGCCAATGGCAGTGAATTTAATTGGTGTTTATGTCTTCTGCACCCCTCAGTGCCCTGTCACTGTTCCTGCTTACCGACAGCCTCAGTCACAGCTTCTGAAAAGCTTGTTAGGCTCCATCCACTTAGTCACTGCTGTATGGACACAGGTCCTTCTTGGTAACTATTTCTTGTTCTTTTATTGCCATTTCTTTCAGGGAGCAACTGGGTATGACCGAGGTTAGAGTTTTTCCCCAGCCAGGACAATATGGTTTTGCTTATTTCTAAGGTTCGTACTTAACAGTGTTCCCAGACTCTTGTGCTAGTCCCTAGAGGTCTACAAAGCATGAGTAGAATTCCACAGTAGTTGTCTTTCTGTGCGGGCGTATTTCACTTAGGGCGATATCCTTGAGGTTCATGTATGTTGTGACATATTGTAGGAATAGTTTCTTTGTAAGGTTGATTAATAGTCCACTGTAAGAAAAAAGGAAAAAAATATTCCATTCCAGGCAATATGATCAAAACGTATGGTGAATGTTATTATTATTTTAAATGTGCCAGGTGTGGTGGCGCACACCTGTAATCCCGGCACTGGGGAGGCTGAGGCAGGAGGGTTGCCTTGAGTTTGAGGCAAGCCTGAGCTTCTGAGACACTATCTCAAACATAAAATAAAATAAAAGGGCACAGAAAAATTTACTACAGTGAAAGATACCTTGCCATTCATTCCCCTCAAAATACCCCCTCTCCCTGCTTCAAACATACTGAGTCCATCATTCTCTGCACTTTCTGAAGTAGTTTCTGCAAGTCCTCTTCTGTGCACGTCTAGTTGCATTTTTAAGGCTGTCTCTATGACCTGAATTGATTCAAAACATTTACTTTTTGTGGTGAGATTCTGAACAAGAACCAGAAGTTACATGTGCCAGATCAGAGGAATAAGGTGGATGAGGACACACTGACTTTCTATCGTACGGTACTCAGCACTTTTAAAAACCACACTTTGTAAAGACTCATGAAGGAAGACTTGCAGAACTGCTCCAGAAAGTGGCAAGAATGACGGTATAAGTGTGTTCAAAAGGAGGGGAGAGTGTTATGAAGGGAATTAACAATAGTGTGTCTTTTATTGTAATCATTTTTAAATGTAAACATTTACCATCTAGTTTAATTAACCCTTATATGTATATGTCATATTTTTTATCCATTCACGTTTCAATGGAAATTTTTTCCATATCTGCAGTATTGTGAATGGCACTGCAATGAACAGAGGAATGCTAATGTCTCTTCAAGGTCCTGATTTAATGCGGGGCATGGTGGTACACACCTGTAATCCCAGCACTGGGGAGGCTGAGGCAGGAGGATCACCATGAGTTCAAGGCCACCCTGAGCGGCATAGCAAGACCTTGTCCCCCACCAAAAAATCCTGATTTAAATTCTTTAAGACAAATATGCAGAAGTGAGATGACTAAATAATGTGGTAGTTCCACTTTTCATTTTATGAGGAAATTCCATACTGTTCCCCATAGTAGCTGTGTTACTTTGCATTACTCTCTACCGGTAATGTCCAAGGGCTCCCTTTTACCCACATGCTCGCCAGCACTTGTTCTCTCTTTGACAGTAGCCATCCTGAAAGTGTAAGATGGTATCGCATGAAGGTTTTGATTTGCCTTTCCCTGATGATTAGTGATGCTAAACATCTTTCCACATACCTGTTGGCTACTCGTATGTGTCCTTTGGAGAATTGCCTGTTCAGGTATTTTGCCCACTTTTGAATTGGGTTACCACAATTTTTAAGTTATTGAACTGTACAAGTTCTTTATATTTTAGAGAGTAAGAACTCTTCAAATAACGTGATTTACAAATATGTCCTCCCATTCTATAGGCTGCCTTTTCATTCTGTTGATTATTTCCCTTCCTGTGCAGAAGAAGCCTTTTAGTTTGATAATCTTTTGGTGTCATGTCTGTGAAATTATTGTTAAGACTAATATCATGAAGCTTTTCCCTATGTTTTTCTCCAGGACTTTTATAGTTTCAGATCTGATATTTAAATCCATAATCCATTTTGTGTCCCATGGTCCCCTCCACCCCACTGGTGCTTGGAATCGAATCCAGGGCCTCATATGTGCCAAGCACGTGCTCCACCACTGAACCTTGGCTATTTGGAGTCGTTTGTGGTGTCCTATGAATGGTAGAATTGTTTTTGCTTTTGTCTATTTCTGTAAGAAATTTTGATATGGAGTGTTTTGAATCAATAAATCATTTGGGGTAATATGGACATTAACAATGTTAATTGTTCCAGTCCATGAACACAGAATGCCTATTTGTTTGTATTTTGCTTAATTTCTTTCAACGAAGTTTTGAATTTTTAGTGTACAGCTCTTTCATCTCTTTGTTTATTCCTAGGTATTTTGTTATTTTTGGTGCTGTCATAAATGAAATTGTTCTCTTAATTTCCTTTTTACAGGGCTTATTGTTAGTGTATAGAAATTCAACTGATTTTGTACCCTAAAATTTACTGAATTTGCTTATTAATTGGTACTTTTATTAGTGTTAGCCGCACAGGACACTGGTTTCCATTTTGGCATACTGGTATGTGTATGTCATGTTCTTGCACGTATTCATGCAAACTCTGAGCAATTTCACATCCCATTCTCCCTGCTTCCCTCCTCTGTCTCCCATTCCTGTCTTCATCTCTAATGACTTTTGTTTTCTTTCCTGTCACCTCTCTGTTATAGTGTTTTCTCTAATTATTTTTTAGATTCCACATATAAGAGAAAATATGCCATACCTGTCATTTGTTGATGGGCTCTTAGGCAGTTTTCACAACTTAGTTTTGGTGAACTGTGTGCGCTGCAATAAACGTGGGTGTGCAGGTGTCACTGCAGTGTTCTGATCAGTTCTTTCAGAAAGATACTAAGGAGTGGTCCAGCTGGATCAAAGGGGAGCCCATCTAGCTTTTTGAGGAGCTCTGTATCTTAACACTTTGCCTGGCAGACAGGACTCCTTCCTCATGGCCTGGCCCTGGCCCCTGGCCCAGGTCCAGCCCTGCCACCCTCCCTATAAAGTGTACTCCAGCCACACAGAAGCACTAGCACTGCCCTGAAAGGGCCTATTCTTTGCTGCCTTTGTATGGATTTTTTCTTCTCCTGGAAGGCCCTCTTCTCAGTTATTTTCCACTCATCGTTCAAAATTCAGTAAAACATCCTCTCAGAAGTTTTCCCTGATTCTGCAGTCAGCAGACCCCTCTTTCCGGACCCCCAGTAGCCCTCTGGCCTCCCTCCCCTTCCTCTCTCTTCCTCCCGCTCCTTTCCCTTTTGTCCTCCCCTCCCCATGTCTCCCCTTTCTCCTCTTTTTTCTTGGGACAAACCCTGGGCTCTCACAATTCTCCCACACAGGCGCACCTACCCCTGGCCCTATATTCTCTGTTATTTCAGGGAAAGGTGGTTGTGAATTCGTGGAGGATGGGGTCGGGTATGGCTCTGTTTAGTTCAGGATGGAAACCACAGAGGATGTGGGCTGAAGAAGAACAGGTTTAGAATTGCTGACAGTAATTCCTTTTCTAATGTAAAATGTAGTTACCCTAGGAATGGAATTAAAATGGATTTAAAGATTTTTAAAGGCTTAGTAATGGCAGTTATTAGAAGAACCATAATATACACCTCCCTCCTTTACTTCCTTTTAATGGTTTATTTAAAAATTGTAGCATGGGACAGGGAATTTAGCTCAGTGGTTCTGCTGCCTGCCTTGCAAACACAAGATCCAGAGTCCAATCCCCAGTACCCAAAAAAAGAAAGAAAGAAATGTAAGTCATAAAAATTGTAGCATGGAGCCAAGTATGGGGGGGTATACGTATAATCCCAGTACTCTGGAGGCTGAGGCAGGAGGATTGCTGCAAATTCAAGGCCAGCCTAGGCTACATAGTGAGTTCAGGGCCAGCCTGAGCTACAAAGGGAGACCTTGCCCAAAAACAAACAAAAATGGCTGGGATTTAGCTCAGGGGCACCTGGCCTGCCTTGCAGGCACAAGGTCCAGAGTTCAATCCCCAGTACCTCAACAAACAAACAAACAAACAAACAAAGGGAACCAAGCAAACAAACAAAAAATTGTAGCATGGATAAAAATTCCACATTCTAAGTAACTGATTAAAAAATTTTAAAAATTAGCAAAAATAATTCCATATGGGGCTTATGAGAGTGCGGAATGCAGTTTTGGGAAAAGAAGGCCCAAAACTTTATTACTCTTTCAAAAAGCCGTGAAGGGTTTTATATATATATTATGTATGTATATCTCGACCCCAAACTAAGATACAATACTAATTAGGGTGCTGTTGAGAAAATATCTGTCTTGTAGTCTTAAACATGAAGCTAACCCTCAGTCATATAATGGATCTAGGCAAAAATTATTAATGGGTGCCAGAATTATTAGGTGAAAAGCTGATGAGAGATTTGTTAATGGATGATCGGGCTCTCAACCCCTGAATCTGCTGTACAACCTTAGCATTATTAACAATGGGATGGCCAGATATTGATTGCTTCCTGATGTGATGCAGCAGGGAGTATACAACATCACTTAGGAAATGCTTTGTGTGGCGGGGTACTGGAAATTAAACCCATGACCTTCACACTGAGCTACATGCCCAGTTTTTTTTTTTTTTTAACTTTGAAACAGAGTCTTCCTAAGTCACTAAATTACCCCATCTGAGTTTGAACTTGCCATCCTCTTGCCTCAGCCTCCCAGAGTGTTAAGATTACAAGTATGTGTCACCACACTTGGCAATTTAGGTAATATTCTTGTAGACAGAGTTGAACCTGAAAATAATAACTTCCTAACCACTAGTTTGTAAGAATATAAAGACAAAGATAGCATGCTAAATGACACTGCAAGGGTGTAAAAAAATATGAAGAGAATGGGAAACTTCACAAGAAAATGACTTGAATTATTTAATAAATAAGTGGTAGTAAAAGAGGGGGAAAGAAATTTCCACATCCCAATGTATAGTATGTCTCTCCTCATGTTAGTTCGTGTGGCTCTATAATGTGGTTTAACATCATTCATATGCCTTTGTTTCCAGCTACAGCAGAATCCTACAGCAGAATTGTTGGGTTAAAGATATATGTAGTGTATAGTCTGATAATATTACAGTGGCCCTGCTGCCTCTCAAGTTATTGAAGGTTTTACATTAAGACCTCAGTATTCTCTATTTTCCATACATTTCTAAGTTGCGTACTGATACTGACCTTTCTGACACCATCTGTTTTTCAACAGGCACTGAAAGAGTGTTGGAGAATAAATGTTTGATTGGCAGAAATCAGCCTCATGGAAAACAGGCTCCATCCTGCTATTTGTCCCGATTAGAAGATAATAGGCCTCACGCTGTTTTCAAGGCCGGATGTAGCAGTGGGTTGGATGGACATAAATGAAAGTCCTAGTTTTCTTTGTGAAAAGCCAATGAAGATTGTGTGAGGCAGGATCCTGAAAGAAAGCAGGGGAATAAAACCGCCTCTCAGAAGAGGCCCCTGCGGCTGGCAGGGTAATAGCCCTGAAAGGTAGGTGAGGAAAGAAAGGGGAAAGGAAAGTCGCCTCTGTTCCCCAAGGAGTTCACAGTCTCACTTTCTCTTCTGTTGGTGTAGTGACTTTTAGAGCTGATGATTCCAGAGAGAGGTGGTTTCAAAAAGAAAAATAAATAAGTAAAGTCAGATTCACTCTAGTTCTGCCTTACTTGTGCCAGGGCACCTGTCCTGTGGTGAACAGCCCCGTCCCAGGCAGACTCTGGGAGAAAGATCACTTTGTAAACCACCCTCTACCAACAATTGCCCTTTGTCTTTGGGGCCCTCCCACCACCCCACTGTGAAGTTGTTGGGCCAAAGCACTGTGAGGTATGGCAAGAAGAAATTATTCCATTGTCTGTTAGAAATTAGATCAGTAAACTGATGTCATCCATGATGTAAGGCTTTCCTGGGGTCTTGGCTGTTCTAGATGGAGGGAACCATGTGCTGGCCTGCTTGTAACACTTTGCTTTAGGTCCTGGGCATAAGGGCACCCAGAAAATGGTCGACCCCACATGGTAATCTACTCAGGTCCTGAAAAGTTGTGTGTGTGTGTGAAATACAATCACCCTTTTGTTCAGTGACATCCAAAACAACGCATGTAAAGACAATCAAATTGATAAATGTCATGATCATTCTTGGATTTAGAGGTAGGTTGTTATTTCATACTTCTAAATTCAGGTTATGAAAATCTGGAAAACATTTCACCGTATCCAACCTCCAAAACATTTTTTGTCTTTAACTTGTTTTTAAATCCTGGAGCAGTCTTCTGCTAGTTCACACATAGGCTGCCCACTAGGGAATGATCACTTTTGAAATGTCTTAACATAGTTGTATTGCTTGTTTGGCAGGTAAATTATTTTGACAAATATTTATATTGTTAGGTAATGTTGTAGGTGCTAAGGACAAAGCAAAACAAAATAACAAAAATCCTTGCCCTTTTGGCTGTATCCTTCCTTGATTCAACAAACATTCCTTGATTTTCTAGGATGTTTCAGGCCTTAAGCCACATAGTT
>NW_022900928.1:30676054-30708595 GCF_012274545.1 Fukomys damarensis | reverse complement strand
CCCTCCCCTCTCTCTCTCTCTCTCTCTCTCTCTCTCTCTCTCTCTCTCTCTCTCTGCCTCTCTCTCTCTCTCTTTCTGTTAGCATATATTTGCACCACGTCATAGTTACTTGTATATCCATTTAGGGCACTTGGTACATGTATATCACATATTTTGATAAATTTCTGTCCCTTTACTCCCCTCCCTCTTTCCCTCTTCCTCACCCCCTTCCCCATGTCCAACACCTTTTTGTCTCCTGCCATCTTTCCTTTATGTTGCTCTTTTATTTATTATGCTTTAGGTTTCTCATATAAGAGAAACCAGGCCATATTTAACTTTCTATGTCTGATTTATTTCACTTAACGTTATGCTCTCAAGTTCCATCCACTTTCTAGACACTGGCTTTGTTCCCTGCCCTCTGATTCTAGTGGGAGGAATCACACCTGTCCATCTCCTCCCTCCAAAGCCCCCATGGAGCACACAGAAGAGGGGCAGCTTGCTGCATTTGCATGATTCAAAGGCTTCTCAGAGAAGATGACAACAGGCAACTGGAAGAATGAGCTGATGAGGGCAGAAGGGGTCCAGGCAGTGACGAGACGGATGGAGCATGGCTTGACCCTGGATTGTGCCCGGCCTCATCTTGGGAGATCAGCACTGCTGCTGAAGGGGTGAGGGGAGGAAACTTCTTGTGTGAAGTGTAAGTTTCCTGGGCATGTTCTGGGAATTGTATATCCCTACCCCAGGCTGGAGTTTACAGTGTGTGGGGATGAGAAGGAGGCGAGGTCTGGACATCAGACAGACCCGACTGAGGGCTCTTCTCCTGAGGACAGCTAGGAAATTGATCGTTTGAAACAATAATATGACACTGTCGGATGATACTTTTTGTTGTTGGTGGTGGTTCTTTGTTTGTTTGTTTTTTAGACAGGGTCCCCTTAAGTAGTAGGCTGGCCTTGGTGGTTCTTTGTTTGTTTGTTTTTTAGACAGGGTCCCCTTAAGTAGTCCAGGCTGGCCTTGAACTCATGGTGATCTTCATACATCAGCCTTCTGAGTTTATTGGTACAATCTAGGTATACAGTACAGTTACATTCCTTATTGAGATCCTGTACCTTTACATGACAGGTCTTGGTTCTCATTTTTTCCCCTTGTCCCTGCCCTCCCTTCACCCCCTCTTACCCTCCCTGTTTACAAACACTTTATTTCCATTTTTTCAATTTCTCATATTTTTTTCCTCTCCCTTATTACCTTTCCCCCACCCTTTCCACTTTCCCTACACCTTTAGCCCTTTACTTTCTATTTCACATTATTAATTATCTCATTAGGATCCTGTGTACTATTATAGTTCTTCACACCAGAAAAACTATTTGGTATTTCAGTTAAAGAAATCTCTGTATGAACATTAAAAATAGGGAATCCTAAAATAAAACTAAAAAGGAAATTAAAAGAGAAAAGGCAATGATGTAAGATTAAAATAATCCTTAATTCTGACGATGAAAATGCTCCCTTAACATATTTAAATTGTAGTCTTATCTTATTCTTTTTTTTCATTATTTAGAGGATATTTATTAGTTTCTGTAATCAAACCCACGTAGATTATGACCTTATATATTTAATACAGTGCGTTACCCCTGTACAAATGGAAAAAAAAATAAATTAACATTTCTAGACCAATATGGCTGTCCATTTCTGTACAATGCCAACTCAACACAGTAAATTGGGATAACTTTTTCCAAAATTGACAGCACCATTAAAGTTTCCAAAAATTCAAATTATATATATATATACACACACATATATATATATGTACATATATATTTATATTAAAAGACCAATAATAGCAGTATGTTATGCATCAATAGCAGCAACAAAAGCTGTACTTTTAAAGTCATACAAATAATATGTGTTTATTTTAGGAGATTCATGAGATCCTTTCTGTGGGAGCAGTGAATTCATTGTTCTATTTTTATGGCCAGTGCATTGCACATCTTTCTCTTACCTTAGAAGAACCTTCTCTCCCATTGGACTCAGCACACAAACCTCTCAGTAAAGAGCTGTTGATGTCCATATGCAGTGGCAAAGTCAACTAGATTAAGCAAAGCCACCAAATAGTTATATGGACCTCCTTTACATAATGATATAAAACATTTTTCCTTGAGATAAATCTCAACGTATTGTCCAGGCTGGCCTCCAACTCCTGGTCTCAGTGATCTTCCTGCCTTAGTCTCCTGAGCACAGTGGACTCTTGAGTTATGACCAGCCTGACACGTGAACAACTTGGGTTACAACTGAAATTTTAGTTTTAACTTATGACCAAAGTCTTGAGTTACAACTCCAATGCCAGCTGCTTGTGCTTCCAGTTGGTCTAAGATATAGACTTAACCCTTAGAGAGTTCTGGAAGGGCATTACAACATCCTTCCCTGTGCAGGGTTCATTGAGAAATCCTGAGCCACTGTCTCTCTAAGAACACTGAAATCTGTATGTAGACAGGAGAGAGACTTTGAGGGCTGTGTAGAGGAGCCTGAGACTTCAGTTAACTTGAGTTACAACCAACCCTTGAGAAAGAATTGAGTTTGTAAGTCAAGGGTCCACTATAGCTGGGACAACAGGCATGTATGTGCCTCAGAATCCTGCTCCATTGTATAGTTTAAATCCTCATTAGAAAACTTATGAAAGGCTCAATATTAATATATATAAAAGTATAAAGAATAGTATAATAAAAAGGAAGGAATATATATATATATTTTTTTTTCTACAATAATCTCTAGGGGTAGAAAAATCACCTTTATGAATATATATTACATTTTTTACGATGGAATCACAAACTTCTTGCATATTAAAATTTTAAATTTAATTTAAAAAGGCAATTCCCAAGATTTTAAAAGAAACTGAAAATAACATACTATATTAAGTTAATGAGATAGCTGCATACAGAAGACAATTATTTCAAATAATTTACAATATATTTCTATACATATAAAATAGAGCATAAGGATAAAAGAGCTGCAAAAAATCTAACATTTCATTTAATGGTTATATTGTTAGTATTTGTCTTTATATTAGTCTTTGTTTTCTTTTGGTTTTTTTGAGACAGTCTTGCTCTGTAACCCAGGCTGGCTATGAACTCACTGTGTAGCCCAGGCTGGACTTGAACTCTCAGCAATCCTCCTGCCTCAGCCTCTTGAGTACTGGGATTACAGGTGTGTGCCACCATGCTGGGCATATTAGTATTATTATCTTGCATGTAATACAGTAGGGTAAAGTAATAAGTAATTATGTTAATGTTGTTAGGAACCAAGATTTTCAGTGCAAGAGGAGAGAAATATAAAACCAAAATTATTAATATCTTAAACTAGAAATATCAGTATAAACTCATGGGTTTTTTTTTTCTCTTTTTAAAAACTACATATACCTGGTTTTTATTTTTTTCTCAGTTTTTATACTTTTTTTTCACTTTTTATACTTTTCAGAAATGTTTAGGAGTATTAAAACCTATGGGCAGGGCTGTGGATTTAGCTCAGTGGTGTCACCACCTGCCTCACAAATGCAAGGTCCTGAGTTCGATCCCTCGTACCAAAACAACAACAACAACAAACAAAAACCATGGACAGTGAGCAATCTCTAGTGCCCAGACTGTGACTCCCTAAATGGGGTTCCCCATGAAGAGAAATCAGGATTTGGGTAGCAGAGTCCATGTCTAGGGCAATACGCATATAAGATGGGGCTGGAATGTCTTGCTGAGCCAAAAACTACAAAGTTGTCAAAGATTTGTGGGTTGCATCAAAAGGACACAAAGGCCAACAAGAAGAGGCTCCAGTTGGCCCAAGATGAGATAATTTATGTCCAAAAATATAGTGATTTAATTTGATTGAAATACTTAGAATATGTATATAAAAACCTAATGAATTCGTGGAGGTATCACTGGCAGTAACCAATCTTTTCCTCCGAAACTGGCAATTATCAAGAAATGGCTAGGCATTGTCCTGTGGTATGGTTTGGATATAGTTTGTCCCCCACAGGGTGCTGCAAGCTTGGTCCTTAAATGAATGGTATTGAAAGGTGGTGGGACCTTTAAGAGGCGGGGCCTTGTGGGAAGTGATTGAATCCTGAGTGCTCTCATGAAGGGATTAGTGCTTGTCTCTTGGAATAGTTGTGTAGGAGTTGACGAGGTCCTGCTGGAGTAGGTTGTCCTAAGGAGCATGCCTGACCGCTCCCTGGTCTCTGACTTGTTCTCTGGTCAGGTGCCTCCTCATTCCCCATCTCTTGCTTGCGCTCCTGTCATGTGACGCCATCCATCAGCCAGGAGGCCATCGCTAGAAGCTGACTAGCACCATACTTTTAGGCTTCCAAAGGTATGAGCCAGAATAAGCTTTTTTCCTTTATAATGTAACCAGCCTCAGGTATTTGGTTACAGCAACACATAACAGACTAAGACACACTGCTTTTGCAATACAATCTGTGTCTCAGGGTGACCAGGTAGCCCTAATTGACGAAGAAAAGCTCTTTAAAGGTAAATAATAGCTAATAAATGCTAAATAAAATAGCTTTATAAATAAAATAGCTAATAAATGCTAATAATATAATAGCTAATAAATAGCTAGCAAAATTAGAAAAATCTCTATTTTGCAGAGATTAGTAAAGGATGGAAGCATTTGATAAATGGAACTGTACAAATGGAGAGTATCTAGAATATGGTTTGTTCTATAGAATAGCTGAACTAGCTTAATCCATATGTCAATGGCATATTTATAATACTTCTAGAAATTTCTCAAAAGTATATAAATTGGATATATGTACTTTTGCAAAGGGGAGGAAAAAGTTTATACTGATGTTTCTTTTTTCTTTCTTTCTTCTTCTTTTTTTTTTTTTTTTTTTTTTTTTTTTTTTTTTTTTTTTTTTTTTTGTACCGGGGATCAAACAGGATCAAACTGGGGACCTTGTGCTTGCAAGGCAAGCGGCAGCAGCAGTGAGCTAAATCCCTGGCTCTATACTGATATTTCTTATGCAATGCAGGGAGCCTTGCTATGGTTCTGACTCTAATGAACCAACCATAAAAAAGATATTTCTAGCTGCATATAGTTCTGTACATCTGTAATCCCAGATCTAAGGGAGGCTGAAGCAGAACAATGGGAAGTTGGAGTCCCATCGAGGCAACTTAATGATTTGTGAAGACCCTTTTTCAAAAAATAGAAAGATCTGGAGTGTATCTTAGTGCAAAAGCCCTGGGTTCAATCACTAGTACCACCAAACAAAACAAAACACTCCAAAAAAATTTATTTAGATATTTCGGTAGAAAATAGTCTATAGAATTAGATGAAATGAAGAAAATGTTACTTTTATTAGGTGCATTCCTCGCAGTGTAGTTATGTAAGAAAATATTTGTGTAGGAGAAAGCATGGGGTCTGGGATTCTTTTTTTTTTTTTGGTACTGGGGATTGAACTCAGGACCTTGCGCTTGGGAGACAGGTGCAGTGCCACTTAGCTAAATCCCCAGCCCTGGGATTATCTTTAAAATACATAGATAAAGGAGAGGGAGCGATGAAGAAGGTGTGGAAAAGTGATGATGGTTGAAAATGGGTGATGGGCATTTCTCGTTATTCTTTTCTTAATTTGTTTACTTAAAGTTTTTCATAATAATGTGAGAGCGGAGGGACAGGCAAATATAGGAATCTTCCAGATGAGGGTTCGGACTGATCCCTGGGTACCAGTGGAGTGGACAGATGGAGCAAGTTTCTGCAGGTCAGACTACCTGGCCATCTTCAGCTGTCATCTCCCACCACGCCGTGAAAGCGCAGCTGGTGTCGGAGATCACGGACAGCTTGGACGAGGAGATTGTGTGGAAGGACGAGCTGGTGGCTGGTTTTACAAGACTCTCTCATCCCATTTCTTCTCACACCTGAGGTGGCACTTACACAAATCCACACAGAGTGCTGAGCAGTTTGCACTGTTCTCTCCTATCCCCCAAGTTTAATCACACTTCGTGTCTTTGCTGATTCACTGAGGAATAACTTTTACTCCTGTTAGTGGATGAAACATCTTTTTAAGATGAAAGACTATACAAATCAGAGATGGCAAGCATAGCCAATTGTGTGTGGATCTTACCACTCTCCTTTCCAGAACCTAGGGCAGGCAAACATCACAAATTAATCATAGCCTCCTTTTCCACTGGACTCGGCTTCCGGCCACACTACTCCACAGAGGACTATATTGATGAAATCATTTTTCTTTCCTACTTGAAGAATCTTCAGGTTGACTTAGAGTAAAGAATTTGCCTACCTACTTTTAATACAGTGGAACAAACAAGAGCTCAGTGGTCGAGAATGTACTCTGCATGTGCAAAGGCATGGGTTCAATCCCCAGCACCCCATAAATCCACTCCCCCAAAGAATTTAGGCTAGACTCGGTTTAAGAAAGAACCTCACATGAGGCTTATTGAAATATGAAATAATCATTTAGAAAGATTAAGATACTTTTCTTAAAAGGTCTATTAAAATTGGGTAGATTCTTAATGTCTGGAATAATGTGGGACTGATGGTGTTGACAACCATTTTTTGGCCTGTGTCAGAACATATGGTACTTTTGTCTGCTAGGAATTCCTTTCCTTTCTTTATAACACTACCCTTTCCTTTGGGGAAATCTGTGTTGGTGTATGGCTGCTCTTTCCTTCCTACGCAGGCAGACTTTACCAGTCGCATTGTCCCATTTTCTAGACCATGGAAATTAATATATGGATGTGCACCTGATTCAAGTTGGGCACAACAAAATTCTTCCCAGACAGATCTTTTGGAGAAAAAACTCTTTTGCTAACAAGTTTTCAAAAGTGGCTTGGGTAGCTACACTGCTTGTTAAGTACAGAGAGCTAAGAAAATAGAAACACTGGAGGCACTGGAGGAAAAAAGAGGCTTCTTTAATTATTTGAGCCCTTGCTTACAACTGTGCCTGAGGCGAGATTCACCCCCTGGATTTTAAAATATGAGCAACAATACATGATTTTTTTTTTCTCTAGTTCGTTTGAATTGAGTAATGTCACTTCTAAGGAAAGTCTTAACTAGCACAGCCTGTGAGACGCTCCATGTCTCCAATTACCGTATGTTAACCTGCTCCAGTCACTTTTCTACCCTGGCGACACAGAAAGGACACAGAGCCCTTGGCTCACAGGTCACAGTTGCAGAGATAATTATCACAGAGCAGTTATGCAATCAATGATGCCTGTGTAGTGAGTGCCTAGTGTGTCCCAGGACAATACTAAACATTTTACATACACTCACTTAATTCATGCAACATCCCTTTGAGATAAGTTCTGTTCCATAAAGGCGGTGGAGGAGAATGACATGTACAGAGGTTAAGGAATTTGCCCAGATTTATCTAGTGCAGAAACAGGTGATTTAGGGTTCAAACCTAGGTAGCCTGGCTCTTTGTCGCCACATTCTGCAGCATCATTTCTTCTAAGGGCCATTGTTGGAGTTATTCTGAAGAAGAATCAATAACAATGGCTTCCGTTCACTGAACGCTTCCTGTGTGCCCAGTCTTGTAATAGATGCAATCTCTGCCTTAACATAGTTCATATTTTCAAGGATTCAGGGTAATAAAGAGTATTCAGCATATATATATATATGGAGAAACTGAGGCTCAGAGAGATTAAGTGACAAGTTTAGGACATATAACTAACAACTGGCAAAGTCTGACTTTGAGTCTAGTTATGTCTGCTTCTAAAGCTTTGGCTGTTTCTGTTGTACACTTTGGAAGGTCTTTCCCGCCTCTTCCACTAGCGCACTTCTGATTGGCTGGCAGTAACTAGGAAACGGAATCCTCTAAGACAAGAAAGCGTGGCCTATTCTGCGCATGGCATCGTTCTTGGAATCTGTGTATGTCTTGCAACTGGTACTCCTGAGAGTAAATTGCTGCAGTGGGAAAAAGGTTAAGAAACTCATTTTAAGTGTCCCTTTGGGAGTTTAAAAGGGTAATTATTTATTTATTTTTATGGCAACGATTCCGTTGTAGAAGGAGACTGCTTTGTGCTGCTTCCTGCTTTCAGGTGTCCTATGAACAAAGCTTTTGGGTAAGTTATGAGTGCGTATCCTGAGAACAAAGGAAAAGCAGGGAGCGACGTGGTAGTATTTATGCGGGGGGGTCTTCTGTGATCTACTATGGGCATTCTTGTCTGGGGAAACCACATCATAATACAGAAGAAACTCTTGAAATCTCTTCATATGCCAGGCCTTCTAAAAGCATTTTAGCGGGCCGGGGATTTAGCTCAGTGGTTCGGTGGCCTGCCTTGCAAGTGCAAGGACCCGAGTTCAATCCCCGGTACCAAAAATAAATAAATAAATAAATAAATGAAAGCATTTTAGCTAAGATTAATCTGTGTGCTTCTGAATCTGATTACGTATTGACAGCTTTCTGAGACCTTTTTATAGGTTAACTCGTTTAACCTTATCACAGCACCAGTTCAAATATGAGGCAGGAGGAAGTTCACTCAGCACTTACTGGGTTACATGCTCACCAGGAATCAGTGATGTTTGCTAATAAATCCATTTTTTTCAAGCACACATGATGCAATTTAATTAAAAACAATGCAAACCTGTGAAATATGAATATAAAGTTGAACTATTATTTATATGAAAACCAAGTTGAATGATTTGGCAAGATCTAATGGTTTCTTTTTTCAAAGTTGTTGAATTAAGTAGGAGCAAGATAATGCTTTCTCACCTCCATGCCTGTTGCTACTAATTAGAAGACCTTTTCTCATGTTTTTCTCTTTCAAATGCATCCTATAAGATGCAGCTTAACTGTGCCCTTCCTTTAGAAACCTCTGATAGCCTGAAGTTTACCAGTTCTGTCACTCATTGGTGACCTCTGATTCAATCTCTCTGAACAGAGTCTGTCACCGTGAAACACAGGTAATAATATTTACCTTACAGGATGATTATGAGGATTCGGTGAAGTTATCCGGGCCTTAGTAGGCACTCAGTAAATAGCTGTAATCACAGTGTGCTTGGTCCTGTGTTCAGGGATGGAAGCAGATGAACGAGACAGCCTGTTCCCTGAGAAGCTGCAGACCACTAGCACATGATTGTCTACTTTTGGCTTCACTCGCTCTGACTGAAGTGAGCTGGAGCAGGTTGTCACAAATGGAAGTGGAAAGTGTTTGAGATGTTTTTAGACACTGATACCATTATGTCATCCACGTTCTCAGCATTTGATTAACTCATCCTGAAGGCCTACACGGCAGCAGCACAGAGCCTCTTCAGAGGCAATTTTCTTATACTTAATCACCAAAGGATTTCTCCTGAAGCTTGAAGGGACCATGGGAGTAGCTTCAAGGGGAACACGTTCTGATTCCTACAGGTCACTGGAGCAGGCTCTGGAATTTCTCCACACTGGCTTCCAATCATGACTGTACCATTCACTGGCTGTTTGACCTTGGGGAAGTTACACAGATACAACATCAGTTTCCTCGTAAAAAAATGGAGATAATAACTGTCACTTAACAGTGTAAAAAGAGCATATGAGACAAAAATGTCAAGTGTCCAGCATGGTACTTGGCAAATAATAAACACCTACTAAATGTTGGCCACCCACTGGGGACATGTAGGTAGATAAGAATGTGGCAGGCTAGGAACTAAGGAATTGCCAGCAGGTCTCCTCCAAGGCCTTTTCTGTGCCACCATCAAAAAGACTTTTCTGAGTAGCCCCTTGGTCTGACCCTGCACATAGTCTCTTCTCAGTCTTTTACCGAAAGACTCATGCTCCATTATTTATATACAGGGTTATCTTGAGTGAGGTAACAACCTCTGGGAACCTCATTTGCTTTACATCATGCAGATACAGGTGTGTGCTCCTCACAAGAAAGACAAAAGGAACAGAAATAATGAAAAGCACTTAAGACAGTACTGACACATGGTAGGTACGCATAGGTACTCAAGGAATTGTGACTAGTCAAAATATAGTAGATCTCTTATATGACATAGAGATTGGTTAATTAATTGAAAAGTTGATGATAGGAGAGAATCTTTGTGTGTGTGTGAATTGAAGAGTTGTCTTTGTATGTGTCTGAGTGTGTGTGTGTGTGTGTGTGTGTGTGTGTGTGGTGATGGGGATTGAACCCAGGCCTTGTGCCTGCTAGGCAAGCACTCTGCCATCAGTTTGCATCCCCAGCCCAGAAATCAGGAAATCTTTAAAGAGAAAAGCAACAATTCCTCCCTTTACCATACTCTTTTAATACCTGTTAGTTTCATCCCCATCTATAGACACAAGACACCTACCCACAGAGGCTAGAAATACTGTTCCAGGCAGAATGTTTGGTTTGCAAACTTGCAGGCTTTCCTGAACACAGAGACCAGATAAGTGACCACAGCGTAGGGGTGCCACTTGCCAGGACCACAGAAGAGGAAGATGTGGAGAAACACGAAGTGGGGGAATGCAGGGGAGGGCGAGTTGGAGGAAAGAGGAACTATAAAGTGGGAACAACTGCTTCAGTGGCCAGCTGTCTCCCATGCTCCTGTCTGGGCTGGACCAGCAACTGCCTGCAAAATTCAGCTGCTCCTTAGTCTGGTTGTGAAACATCTCTTTGGCCCAGGAGGCTTTGGCCAACTTTGCATTCCCGTTTGATGGGGATCCTTTGCATGCTAGTAACACCAACCTTTACAAACCCCAGAACATAAGGTGAGATGATATGGCTTCTTAGTGAGGTTATGGTGCTCAAAAGGAAATCTTTACGTTCTTGCCAGGGTGAGATTAGGTAGAACCATTTGACCTTGCCTTTCTGTTGGAGTGGTGGAGGAACACCCTCGCCTTTTTCTGCATATTGCAAGCTGCAAATTCGAAGAGCTCAGAACTGTGTTTCTGTATCCAACTGGTGACTAACCCCACTATGACCTGGGACCATAAAGTCAAGGCAAAATCCACCTGTCCAAGATGATGTTCATATTTTAAATAGATGCACACTTCTGAGTTAGTTGTTCTTGCAGCTTATAATTAGACCTTGTTGTCAGGAAGAAAAAAATTGAAAGCATCTGTGTTTCAGTGTTATTCAGATCTGTGACTGACCCAATTTAAAAAATTTTAAAATGTGGCATTGCTATTTGTCACATCTTTGCACCTTCCTCACACTCTTGTGAGATGCGGGTTGGGAGTGTTTATTGAGCTGTGAGCATGGAAGAGGAAGGGCATTATAGCTGAGGGCCTTGGACAGCCCATAGGAAAACTCCAGAGACAGAACTTCCTCTGAGATTTACTTTTACACACTGCAAGAAAGATGGCAAAACAGATCCTTTGGAAGGGTGTCCTTAAAAAGTGATGGTTCTTTGAGACAAATGATTATGGAAGTTGTTTATTTTGGTGTTTTTATTGTTTTTGGCAACACCATCCTCATCACCTGCAGAGGTGAGCTAAAGAGCTGTAACTTGAACAATCGACCTATTCATCCTGTTTGGAGAGGGTCTACTACCAGGATCTTCCCTAGACCCTCGCAAGAAGTTTGAACTAAATAAACTGAATAAATTAGAACTGTCTTTTATGCTTGGTTTTCAATGCATAAAATGGTTGCATCCCTCTCTGTTCATTATGAAAAAGTACTTTTAGTAACATAACTCTCACGCCCTTCCCATTTAGAAGTCACAGTGGGCTCTTCCCTCCCCTCATTCTCAAGTATGAGTAAACAACCAAAGATGAGCAGACATTTAAGGAGTTTGTAAAGGGCAAGATAAACTAGCAACAGTAGCAACAAAAGTATTTGCCCAAGTACAGATAACTTGGGGGAAATAAGCCAAAAGGCTAAATATACAAATTTAAGAGTCATATTATTAGTATCCTTATGGAAGATGGTGAATCCACAAAGTAAGAACAGATTGCTATAAAAGAAGAAAAACACAGTGTGAGATAGAGGCTTTCCCAAAGTCAACAGCAATCTTAACAATTTGTATGACATACCAATAATAATGTGTGAAGCAAATAGAAAATTTTTGTATCAACTACAGAGAACAAATTTTGATTGGCCACAGGGATGATATTATAATTTCTTTTCTCACAATGAACATTTACTGTCAGGCATAATTTTGTGTTCATAATCTAATACTCTTTTCCTTAAAGAAGTCCTCCAAATTGTAAGTTTCTGGCACAGAACTTCTATAATTCTTGGAAATTTCTAAAGCAATAGAGAGGACTTTTTTGTTCTTTAGGAGCTCCTTTAGGCCCAGGATTTATGTTAAGGAGGTGACTCAGTGTGGGTTCCAAAGTAGTGGGGGCTGGTCATCTAAAAGATCAAATACATGACTAGAAATTGGAAACTTTCAGCCTCACTCTCTGACCTCCAGGGTAGCAAGAAGGGATGGAGATTAGGTTATACCAACTCTAGAAGAAAGAGATTTGAGACGTGAGCACTTCCACGTTGCTGAACAGATCCACATGCCGGAAAGGTGGTACACCCTGACTCCTTGGAGAAAGAAATTCCTGTGCTGGGACCCTCTCCAGACCTTACACTCTGTATCTCTTCATCTTACTATTGATATGTATAATTTACAATAAAACTACACCTGTAAGTATAACACTTTCCAAAGTCCTTTTGAGTTGTCCCAGTGAATTGTGGAACCTGAGAACAGCATCATGGGAACCCGAGCAAAAGTGCAGGTGTTTGCACCTAGTGTTGGAATTGGGACAGTCTTGTGGGACTGTGAAGGGTCATTCTTAACTCTGATTAAATCTTAACTTAGTGTCAGAATTGACCTGAATTGTTGAGCACTCACTTGGTGTCAGAGAATTGGAGAGTTATTGTGGGAAATGGCATGCATGTTGCATCACAGACTAATTTGTGATTGTGGTAATGTTAGAATTGCTGACTAATTCTGTCTTATACAATTTCCACCAAAGAAGAAAGATTAAGGCAAGAGGAATGCAAGTTGGAGCCCAGCCTGAGCAATTTAGCACCTTAGGGAGAGCCTAAGTTCTCAAAATTTAAAATTTAAAAAGAGTTGGGATTGTAGCTCCGTTTGATGGCCCTAAATTCAATCCCCAGTACCACCAAAAAAACAAAAACAAACAAACAAGCAACCAAACAAAAACAAACAACAACAACAATAAAAACAACAAAACTTCCTGACGTACAAGAGCTTCTATTTCCACCAGCTGGCAGTTTTTCCCCTTATAATTTTACACATCCAATGACTGACGGAATTTTCCACGGACTAACTATAGGCTCCATTATTGTCAACCTTTATTTCTCCTCCACTGCACACACACTTGTTGTCCTGGGCACTATAGGACACATTCATATCGAACATTGATGCTTATGGATGGCTGTGCCCCATCATGTCACAGTGCTTTTCTGATGTAGATACAACTGGAGCTGATGGAGCACTCCCCTTCACTTACCTGAGCCTGGGCACTGCCCAAGGGCCAACCCCTCGACCTCTGTCCCAAGGCTTACTAGCTGGAGGTAGAGATAAAACAGATGCATGCCCGATCCTTTTGCATGACCTACAGTAACCTTCCTTCACTTGGAGCTCATTGAAGGTTCATGCATATGGACTGCATTCCATACATCCAGTCATAACAGAATGACTTAAGAGAGAAGACATGTGTGCTAGATACAGCTGATGTGATTCAGCACCCTGTCAATCACATTGTCGATTGTGCTCTGAAAGATTCCATGAGAGGCACCCTAGACCTGGCACAACATTTTAAATTCTTAAACCCAGCACCCTTGAGCACAAGCCTGCTCCCTCTGAGCATATCATTAGCTATTTCAACTTGATTAGACTTTGCTGCTTTTTTCCTTACTGTCGCGTACCACATTCATTTCTTTGTTGATCATGCACAAGAACCTAGAAATCTTTCTGGGCCCTGTCACCCATGAAAGTTTCATTGGTACAGTGAGCAGAAAGAATATTCTTGGAAACTATTTCCACACTACAATGGCTAGTAATAATCCTCTGCAGCAGTGACCATGGACCACAGCCCCACTATGTCTAAACCAACTAAAACTCAAGGTATCTTCAACTCAACCACCCCTTATCAGGGTCCCCAAAATATCCACAGGTGAATATTCCACTGCAATCCTGCATGAGGAGTAGTTGCAGAAGACAGGAAGAGAAGTGGCTCTTAATGGATTGTGATGAAACCATTTTACCTTTGCAATATTTTGGAAACATAGCCATGCAAGTACCCTGCTGTAGCCTTTCCAGTCTAGGAAGGTGCCTGTACCAGGGCATGAAGCTTTAGCTCTTTGAACTTGACAGTCAGGAGGTAGGTGTGTGAGAGTTGAACTGTTCCAAGCCCAGCTCCAGCAATTCTTAATTGCAGCACCTTAGGCAAAGCACTGCAAAATGAGGGTTAGGGTGGAATTACTTTATTGAGTTTTTGTAAGGATTATGTCAAATAATGTAGATGGTCCTTGACTTACCATAGTTCAATTTATGATTTTTCACCTTCATGATGGTGTGAAGCAGTACATGATGATAGTTTGAATTTTGATCTTCTCTCAGTCTAGCAATATGTGTATGTCAGTGACCTGAGATGTTGGGCAGCTCCAGTCTGCCATGTGGTCTTTAGGGTAAATAACTGATATTCCCTAGTGTGCAGATATCTGACCCTTTATTATAAAACAGGTTTATGGTTGATGATTTTGTGGAGTTGTAGGCCTATGTTAGTGTTGTGAGTGTGTGTAAGGTTAGCTAAGCCAGGATATTTGGTAGGTTACATATATTAAATTCTTTGGGAGTAGGGAATCTTAGGGATTGAACCCAGGGCCTTCTCACTGAGCTGCATCCTCAGCCCATTTTTAGTTTTTTATTTGGAGACAGAGTGTCACTAAGTTGCCCAAACTTGTGACCCTTCTGCCTCAGCCTCTCAGAGGTGTTGGGATTACAGATACTCCCCATCATGCCCAGTTTTAAATGTTTTTTTGTTTTGTTTTGTTTTGTACCGGGGATCAAAAGCGGGTCCTTGTGCTTGTGAGGCAGGCGGTGGAACCACTGAGCTAAATCCCCGGCCCCTTACATGTATTTTTGATTTAAGATATTTTTAACTTACAGTGGACTTACTAGGACACAACTCCATTATTAAGCTGCAGAGCTTTGCGCAGTGGAGGTATTGTAGCCAATGAGGTTTATCTGAGGCACGATTATTGCTACTTGAAAACTTTTCCCATTATGAGCTGCACAGTATATATACTTGTACAGCATTTAGGATGGTGCCTTACATAGTATCTCATTAACACTTGCTTCCCAGCAGAGTTTATCCAGTGTCATAGTTTTGAATACTGTTTACATGCTAATGACTCCAGAATGGGATATGAGTGCCTAGAGCGTCTCATTCTGAACGAGCTCCAAGAGACTAATAATAAATAGGGTGTGGTGGCTGCTGCCTGTCATCCCAGCACTCTGGGAGGCTAAGGTAGGAAGATCAAGTTGAGTCCAGCCTGGGAAACTTAGTGACTTAGTGAGACTCTGTCTCAAAACTAAAAAAAATAAAAGGGCTGAGGACGTCACTCAGTGTGAAGCCCTGGGTTCAATCCCCAGTACTAGAAAAAAAACAAAACAAAACAAAACAAAACAAAAAAAACAAATAATAAATGTCTGTTTACCTTTTACTACCTTTTGAAATTGGTACTGCTTACTATAGTTTAAAAAATACATAAAGATAAGTACTCTTGTGCACAGCTGGTGGGAATGTAAAATGGTTTAGCCACTATGAAAAAAGTATCCTAGTTCCTCAAAAAAATTAAAAATAGAATTACCTTATAATCCAGCAATTCCAATTTTGGAAATAACCCAAAAGAACTGAAAGCAAGACCTTGAACCCTTGTATTCAGGTTTGAGATTAAAAAAAAAAAAAAGAAAGAAAACAAAAGAAACTGACCTGGTGTGATGGCGCATACCTGTAATCCCAGCACTCAGAAGGCTGAGGCAGGAAGATTGCTATGAGTTCGAGGCCAGCCTGGGCAACATAGCAGTTAAGGATGGCCTGAACTACATAGTGAGATCCTATCTCAAACAAACAAACAAACAAATGAACTAACAAAACAAAAAAGTAAAAAAAGAACATGAAATTGTAAGGTTTTAAGATGTACAGTTATTAGGATAAAATAAATTCTATTCAGGCTTTCTGGAAAGAGGTAGATCTTGGATGCTTGACAGTTTGTATTATCAAATAATATTTATGTTATGTGGTGAAATATCAGAAAAACCATAGAAAAGACAAGTCTATGATTTTATCAGATAGATCACATAGGGAAAAACAATAAAAACACCATTTACTTTGTTCTAGGCATATCATTGTTTTATCAAATCTTTAAAATACCTGTATGTTATAGTTGGTATTTGCTTTATTTAAATATTAGGAAATTGAAGCAGAGAAGTGTCTCACTGCAGGTCACACAGGATGGAAAAAAATTATTTTGGTTCCTAAATATGTGTCTTCAACTACATCATATTACCTCTTGGTACAGTGGTTGGAAATTTTCTTATCTCCACTTGTTACCACATATAAAGATACAGATGTATATAATGTATATAACATCAGATTTATACTTATTATTCCATGGTGGGAGAACATGGACTTTCACACAATTGTAAACAATGTTGCAAGTTGTTTAAATAACACTACCTTTCAGGCAGCCACAAATGTTGCCACAGAAGTGTGACCACAAAAATAGAATTTAGAGAGCTAATATTTACATTGGCTTCAGCAATGGGGAGATGACTGAGTCACAACTGAGCCACAATGTATGCATGTCTCAAAGTCCAGTTGTTGGAAAATTATAGGACAAAGATACTGCTGGTGCAAGTATTTGTCACAACATGTATGATAACACTTCACGACCTCAACAGCAACAAAAAAAGGCAAGCCAAATTAATAGCAATTTAAAATACAAGGGGGAGAATATCAGCAATTGAAAATTATAACAAACTCAAGACAACACCAAGGACTTGATGTTCTGATAACAGAGTCCGTTTTCCAAATTAAAGTCATTTGATATAGCTGGGAGAGGACATGAGCAGGAGGAAGGAAATTGGAATTTCCAGGATTGGCCTGGTGACCAGACTTTTTAGCAGAATATTGAAAAGTGGCAGTCTGTAACAAAGTCTAGTAACAGTCCAATTTTTGTTTATGAATATCATATTTTAGTAATGGATAATTCAGTCATAGTAGATCACTAGTGAAAATTGAAAGTTTGTAAAATGATTAAATTTGGATTCTGTTTGAGGTAGGACTCAGGCCCTTCAGGAGATATCAGCTCATTTTTAAACAACCCCTTACATAGAGGGAAGAGCATAGGAAGTTAGCATTGGGAAAGGCTGCTCTAAAATCCCAACTTACCAAGTATGGAATGCTGAGCAAGATTCTTAGCTGCTCTGAGCTTTGGGTTCTGTGAATGAGTCATTCTGTGATGTGCTGAAACTGGCTTATATCATTGTTGGACAGCTCATGGCTAAATTTTTAGGAATGTTGTACGTCAGTTGTTAAACTACTGATAGCTTGATATCAGTTATAGTGGGAGTATTTGTTGCACAGAAATTGACAAACGCTACCATTCGGAAATGTTTCCTCCTAGGTAACTTGTTTACTAGCACATGACTTTTCATCCCACACTCTCCTCCAGTGCATCAAGAAATCCTGTAAGGAAGGGATAATAATTTCCATGTGAGGACTAAATTGTTTTGGCATTGAATCAAAGCTAGGTGGTCAGTAAACATTTATTTTGTAGCATGGCTAGGTATGATCACATCTAATTCTCATGCAATCCTTTGGCATTGTCAGCCCCAAAGGTAGTCGTGCATTTTGCGTGCACACAGTAGCTAGAGTGATTATAAATGCAAACCAGAGCCACTTACTTTCTGCCTAAATCTATCTAGTGGTCCTGCCACATAAGAGTCTAAATTGCTCATCTAGTCCTCAATTCTCAGGCATAGTGGTAACAAGCATAGCTGTTGAAACCTGAGCTCAAGTCCCAACTTTCTATCATAAACTTGGGAAAATTTTTTATTCTCTCCATCCTTACTTTGCTACCTATAAAATGTGAATAATAGTACCAACTTCACGTTGCTGGGATTAATAGTGTTACTTCATGTAAAGCACCAGGAATACACTCCAGAAGGGCTTCAGAGTACACCTGAAGGGCTGAGTTTTCTCTCCTCTAGGGTTGCTGCAATGTTTAAATGAGCTATAATGTGTACATCATAAATGTTCTGCAGTGTAAGTTATCCTTGCCTCTGTAACTCTCTTTCTAGCCACATCTGACTTGGAGCCCTGCTGGGCTAGCCACACTTGTCTCTCACACCCTGGGCCACAGTACTGGAGCTCCGGTCTTGCCACCTTTGTCCTGGCCAGCTCCCACCCACCTGCAGTCCCAACAGTCCTGCCCCAGGCTGGGCTGCTTCTTCCTCTTCTGCTCTGCTCCCCTAGAACCTGCGCTTCCAGTCATCATTTTCACACTTTTTGTTGCTTTGTTTAAAACATACCCGATGCCCCCATCAACAGAATAGATAAAGTGCAGCACATACGTACAACAGAATGTTATTCAGCCTAAAAAGAAGGAAATCCCAACACGTGGTACAACATGGATGAAATTTGAGGACGCTGCACGAAATGAGCCAGGCACAAAAGGACAGATACGGAAGGATTCCACTTAAAGTCCTAGGATAGGCAAATTCATAGACAAAAAGAATAGTAGTTACAAGGGGATGGGCAGGCAGAGTAGAATGGGAGCTCTTGTTTCATGGTTACCTAGAGTTTTAGGTACTTTTCTTGTTGCTGAAACAAAATACCTGAGAACCAAAGTTGAGGGAGGAAAGTTTTATTTAGCTCACAGTTTATAGAGGTTTCAGTCCATAGTCAGCTGGCTCTAACGCAGCGTGGCATGGCAGAGGGTAGCAAAAGCAACAAGGGGCCTTAACAGCCTGGTTCGGCCCCTTTTATTTTATCCAGACTACTTAGGGTGGTAGCGCTCACACCCTAAATCCTAGTGTCCTTGAGTCTACCATTGCGCCATGAATCAGTTCCAGCCTCACTCACTCTAGATCCAGCCACCACTGAAAAAGCCCCATTGTTACCGCACGAGGCTTTGCGGGGGACATCGAAACACAGCCATAATGCCTCGTTTCAAGATGTGAAGATAAAGAAGTTCTGGAAATGGATTAAAAACAATGACTGCACCACACTGTGAATGTACTCAGTGCTACTGAATAGTACACTTAAAGTGGTTAATTTTATATTACGTATGTTTTATCATGATAAAAGTAGATTTAAAATATGAATTAAGAAGCAGTTCTAAAAACATCGATTATCATGGGACTATAATACAATTAATGAAATCCTGTTCAAAGTATTAATGCATAATTGTAACTATTATAAAATTATTTTATTAAAATAATAAAATTAAATAAATTTAAAAAAGAAGTAGTTCTAGCCTAGTGCTTGTAATCCTGGCAAGCTATGTGATTTGGCCCAAAGAACCTAAATTCTCTAAGCTTCTGTTTCTTCATCTGTAAAAGTAGATAAATTTCCTTAGTATGTTTGAAGATTAAACGGTGTAATGTATGTAGAATATCTGATATAGAACCTGGATAATGATAAACACGGATATTTTCTCTCATTATCATCAAATTGTGATCTCCTTGGAAGTACGGTCTGAATTGCGGTCATTGTCCTCTAGGTGCTTAACCCATTTAGGTGCTCACTGGCTTGGTACAGAAAGAACACTGAACAGTCTTAAGCCCCAACCTCAGCAATTTCTTAAGTGAGATCTAAGAACCCACAGAGACGCCCAAAACCTCTTCAGGGTGCTCACGGAGTTGAATCTGTTTTCACGAAAATACTAATAAATTCTCACATACGCACACAGAGCCTGGAATGGTCATTGATGTGGCTTCAGATTTCACGTTGCATTCAACCTTTAAGGAACTCCCACTGAGTTTCAGTAATGTGCCAAAGAAAAATATTCACACTTATCTGAAAAGCAATTAAAATGCTTCACCCTTTCCTCCCTATGCAGAAGAGGATAGATTTTTTTCCATTATACTTTAACCCCAAAATCATACTGCAGCAGACTGAATGGAGACCGAATATAAGAATCTAGCCATGTTCTACTCACCTAGGTAGGAAAGAAATTACGAAATATGAGCAATGTTACTCTTCACAGTAATCTTTGGTTTTACAAAACATATTGTATTATCTTTTGCAGTATGTTTATATTTTATAATATATTCATGGACAAAAATTTATTCAGGTTATCTTAAAAATAAATCAATAATACTGAAAACTTAATACATTTTATCATCCACCCCACCTTCCCCCACCCCACACTGGAGATTGAACTGAGGACCTTGCACTGAGTTACATCTCCAGCCTGTTTTTATTGTTTGAAACAAGGCCTTTGCTGAATTATCTGGGCTAGCCTCAAATTTTTTAATCCTCCCACTTCTTCCTCCTGAGTTGCTGGTATTTCAGGCATAAGCCATTGTGCCCTGCTTGCTTTAATTTCTAGTATGGTAAATATTGATAGATATAAGCCACACAAACAATGTTCTTTGGGTCATAATAATTTTTATTAGTGTAAAGGTGTCCTGAGATCAAGTAGTTGGACTAAAGCTTCTGTCTGACCTTGTGCTTGAGTCACCTCCAACCATGCAGGACAACTGGCCTCCAGTGAGTACTTCAGCGCTTCCTGGGATAGGTAGGTCTCCACGTCCTGGAGCAGCTGATTTTATCTTTGGACCATTCTGTGAAGACGTTCTGGCAATGAATCAAAAATCTGTCTCTTGGACAGTGGGCTCCCACTGATTGGCCTCAGACTCACTCCTTGGTTTCATACTTTGCAGTGTAGAATTCCTTTCCTGATCTGGAAGACAGTCATCGGTTGCCCTTTATGGTGTACCCCCAAGGGAATCTCTCTTTCCTTGGTGACTAAAGAACATGTACATCTTTCTGAGTCAGCCAGTGATTTGTAGAAAGCATTGCCAAACTAGATAACTCACAGTTGCTTTTCCAGGAACCAGAGAATTATCTCTAGCCTTGAACCAAATTGAGAAATTCATGTTGTTACTATTTCTCCCAATAAGTTATTTTTTTCCATTATAAATCACACATGATTTTTAAGGAAAAACAAAGAAATGTTATGAAAAGAGCTTTAAAAAGAAAATTTGGTCATGTTTAGCCCTGACTTTCTTATCTTGGCATCTCTCCCTTTACAAGTTCATCCGAAACGCATTTTTTTCCCAAACAATCCCTGCAGCTTAGCTATGTGCCGGCCTTGCTAGGTCTCTGGGGTTGACCAGCAGCTGTAGAGTGGAGTGAGGCAGCTGTTGGTAAGTTGCAGCCCCATATGGACAGTTGAGAGAGGCGGGGACACTCAGATGGAACAGGAAGGATCTTGATTCTTCACTATCTGAAGGGTCTGGAGGCCAGATCTCTTCCAGCTGTGATTGGAAAATTTCTTTCTGCATTTAAAAAAATGGTAAAATATGAAGTTCCTCCAGAAGTTCTACTTCTGAGACTCTGTCTTAAGGAAATGATGAGAGGCTTAGACAACATTACGTGTTGGTCATTATTCATAAAACTTGGAAATAAACTCAATGTTCAACTATAAAGGATTAGTTTCAAAACTATGTGTGAGTGTATACTCAATGCTGGTTAAAAATAATAGACATTTCAAAAGCCTGTTTAATGACTTGGAAATATTCTCAGCAAAGTGTAATAGCCTCCTATGTGCCTGGTGCCTGGCTTATAGTTTCTAAATAAATATTTCTCTTCTTAACATTATGTACATGCCACTTATTTATAAAATTTGTTAGAATATTTTAGGTGTACATGATGATCGCATTCATTATAAGGAAGTTGTGCCTGCATGTGATATATCTTGGTTCTTATTTTTCTCATTCTCCTTCCCTTCCTTCAACCCCATCCACCCTTTGCTATTTACAAAAGCTTTGTTTTTTTTTTTTCATTTCTCATTTTTACCCTTTCCTTTCTTTCCTTTCTCCTGCTCCCTTCCTACTTCCTCTACCTATTTGAACATTTTCTTCCTATCTAACAATGTCTGTTATACATTTTGGTTCTCATTAACACTTTCATTTTCTCACACCAGAGAAACAATGAAGTATTTACACATGTGTGTCTGATTTATTTCATTTAAAAGTATGATCTCAAGATCCATCCATTTAGCTATACATGTCTCAAGTTTATCTTTCTTTATGGCTGAGCAGTACTCCACTATACAAAAAAAAAAAAAATCACATCTTCTTCATCCATTTGTCGGTTAATGGGCATTTGGGCTGTTTCCAAGATTTAGCTATTACAAACCGTGTCACTATAAATATAGGTATGTGTATATCACTGTGGTGGGATACTTTTAATTCTTTTTGGAAGATATCAAGAAAGGGAATAGTTGTGTCAAATAGAACCTTTAGTTTTAGTTTTTTGAGGAATCTCCACACTGATTTCCACAGTGGTTGCACCAGTCTATACTCCCTCCAACAATGGAGAAGTGTTCCTTTTTCCCACAGTCCCACCAGCATTTGTTATTGGTTGATTTTTTTTTTTTTTTTTTTTTTTTTTTTTTTTTTTTTTTTTTTTGAGGCAGAGCCTTGCTATAGCCCAGGATGGCCATGAACTCACAGCAGTTCTTCTGTCTCTGCCTCCCAAATGCTGGGATCATAGGTGTGTGACACCATGCCTGGCCTTATTGGCTGATTTCTTGACAATAGCCGCTCTTTCTGGAGTGAGATGGAATATCAGCATTGTTTTAATGCATCTCTTGAATGACCAGTAATGTTGGATATTTTTTCATATGTTTATTTGATGTTTCTATTTCTTCTTCTTCATAGAAGTATACATTCATTTCAGATGCCCATTTTTAGATTGAGTCTTTAAATTTGGGGGAGATCTGATTTTTTTAGTTTTTTATATATTCTAGGTAGTAGTCCTTTTTCTGAGGATTAAATGGTAAAATTTTTTTTCTACATTGTGGTTTGTCTTTTCACTGTGTTGGTGATTTCTCTTCCTGTGCAAAAGCTTTTTAATAAGATGAGATGCCAGTTGTTGATTCTTTGTGATAGTTTCTATATGATTGGGGTTTTGTTCATGAAGTCTTTGCCTATGCCAATGTCTTCAAGAGTTCTACCCACATAATGAGACCCTCTCTCACCCCCCCAAAAAAGAGTTCTACCTAATCTATTTTCCTCCAGATTTAGTGTTTCTGTTTTTATATTTAGATCTTTCACCCATTTTGATTTTAGTTTAGTGGATGGTGAGATATGGGTTTAGTTTTAATCTTTGCCAAGTTGAATCCCAGCTTTTCCAGCACCATTTATAGAGACTCTTTCCTCCATGGAAGTGTTTGGCTCCTTTGTCAAAAATGAGGTGAGTGAGTATATCTGGAGTTGTTTTTGCATCTTCTAGTCTGTTCTATTGATCCTTAGTCTCTTTCTTTGCCAGTACCATGCTGCTTTTATCACAGTAGCTTTGTAGTACAATTTCAAGTCAGGGATTGTGATACCCCCTGCCTTGCCTTTGTTGCCCAGGATTTCCTTTGCTATTCTAGGTCTTTTCTGGTTCCAAATGAATTTTTGGATTGTTTTCTCTAATTCTGTGAAATATGCTATTGGAATTTGATTGGGATTGCTTTGAATCTGTATAGCAATTTTGGAAGTATGTCTGTTTTCACTGTATTGGTTCTTCCTAACCAAGAACAAGGATGTCTTTTTCTTTTTTTTCTTTTTTTTTTTTTTGGTTTTTTGAGACAGGGTCTCACTATGTAGTTGAGGCTGACCTGGAACTCACTATGTAGCCCAGGCTGGTCTTGAACTTACAGCGATTCTCCTGCCTCAGCCTCCCGAGTGCTGGGATTAAAGGCACCCAGCTTCTATTTTCTGATATTGTCTTTGATCTCTTTTTTCAGAATACTGCAGTTTTTAATATAGAGGTTTTTTACTTCCTTTGTTAGGTTGATTCCTAGGTATTTAATTTTTGAATGCTTAAATAAATATTTCTTGATTAAAAACTGAAAAGCAATGTCTGGGCATGGTGGCACACATCTGTAATCCCAGCACTTTAGAGACTGAGGCAAGAGGATTGATGTGAGTATAAGGACAGCCTGGACTACATAGTGAGGCCTTGTCTCAACAAACAAACAAACACACACAAAAAATGAGAAAAAAAACCTGAAAAGCAGGATGCTTATATAAAAATTTTTAGGATGAAGTGAGAAAAAGCTTATCTTGTTTTGTTTTGTTTTTTGGCACCGGGGATCAAACTCAGGCCCTTGTGCTTGCAAGGCAGGCAGCGGAACCACTGAGCTAAAGCCCTAGCCCAGAAAAAGCTTATCTTAATGGTTGATACCAATATATTTCACCATGAGAAGAGATTTGTCTTTGTGAAAATACTTTCAAATGACCAGCAGGCTCAAATGTCAGTAGGTGCCCAGCTCAGAAGAGGGGAAGCTACTCTGCATAAAACAAAGAGAAGAGTTTGCTTTACTATTTCTGAAAAAGAGGAGAAAAGAAGAGGGTATTCCTTAGGATGCTCACAACTTCACATGAGAGAAACTTAATGCAATCTGGCTAAAGAAAAAAAAAAAAAAAAGAAACCCCAAACATCACCACTACCACCACCACCAACAACAACAATGCTACCCCACCAATACAACAGGTATCTAGTTAGACATGCTTGGATTCAGAGACTCACACTTTGTTAACCTTATTTGAATTCTCTCTGCATAGGATCTCTTTACACTGCCCAGACTGATCTTGAATTCCTAGACTCAACTGATTGTCCCACATCAGCCTCCTGAGGGCAGAGACCCCAGGTGTACTCTACTGCACCTGGCTCTTTCCACATTTTGATTTTCCTTTATGATTCACTTTTTCTTTTTCTTTTCTTTCTTTTTTCTTCCCTTTCTTTCTCTTCCTTCCTTTTTTTTTCCTTCTTCTCAGTACTGGATATTGAATCCAGGCCTTTACACTAAGCTACATTCTCTGTTGCTCGCTCTCTCTCTCCCTCTCTCTCTCTCTCTCTCTCTCTCTCTCTCTCTCTCTCTCTCTCTCTCTCTCGACAGGATCTTGCGAAGTTGCCTAGCCTGAGCTATAACTTGCAATCCTGTTGCCTCAGCCTCTCAGAGTGCCGGCATTCAGCAGGAAGCCTGGCTTGTAATTCACTCTTGAATAGGCTCTGTGTACATGTGATGGCAAAGATGGCCACTAGCAATGTGACCTTCTACCAGGTTAGTGACCTCAGGGACCTCAAGAGTCTTTCATTCACCAAGGCCCCACCAGTCTCTCCCTGAACATAGAGTGACCACGGGGGATGAAATTCTCTGATAGTCTGGGATTGGTCACTCATTTAGAACATTGGAATAGCATGAGGGTCAGCCCTGCTTAGGTCACTTGAGAGAGGGGGCAAAAAAGGTAAAAGAAAACTGTTGCTTATTGCCAGAGAAAAGGCACACAAACTCAGTGAATGTTGGTCAGGCACAGAGAAAAGATGCCCACCTAGGAAGCAGAACAAAGAGAGAAGAATGAAGAGAGAGGAAGCAACACAACAGAGAGGGATCTGGGTAGGGTAAACGGCCAGGGAAGCTTCCTGGAAGGTGTGACCCTTCCATTTGGAATTGTTTGCTTTGATATGGTGTGATTCTTCCTGAATTTCTCCTCCATCCCCCAGATTCTCAGCAAATTCTACTAAACTGAGAACTTCTCTGTGTAAATGAGTCTTTGGTGGAAACTGAAGGGGCTATGTTTGAATCTGGATCCACACTGGAGAACAGAGGGAGAGACAGGGAGCTAAAGAGTCCAAAGACCAGGTGGCAGGGTACTGGACGGCTTGTAGGAAAGAACCGAAATCTCGAGAGGGCTTTGGATTTCCAAATGTAGGGTCCCAAACTGGGAAATCTTTAGGAAGGCTAGCCGTGTTCATCACAGTTTACTGGGCTCTGGGGATGTTAATAAGGAGCCTGGATTCTCCCTGAAGGTTTTTCCTGCTCTTTTTGTAGAGATGTGGCCGTGTGGAGTGGCCTGGAGCATGGGAGGGGTACAGCAGCTGTCAGCCTAGTCGTACTTCTTGTCAGACCAGTCTGGAGAGCAGTCATGTGGAAATCCTAGCAGTGGTAGGAGGACACTGAGGAAAACTGCCTCAGTCTATTCTCAGGTGCCCAGTGGGGAAGGAAGGGAAGGAAGGGAGAGGACTGGAATAGCTGTCAGCCAAACCATGCCTCTGTCTGCAAAAAGTGGAGTCAGGCACTTTTCTGTCTCAGGGTAAGCGCAAGAGAAACTTAAGGGGCCAGACATTCAACCAAGCATATCCATTCTGTTTTTAGAAGCCAAAATGTTAAGAAAGGCTACCACTGTGTGTGTGTGTGTGTGTGTGTGTGTGTGTGTGTGTGCGCCTGTGCGCCGGCAGCACACACAAACTTAGCGTTTTAAGGAGCAGCAGGCACCCTGGGCCCACAGTGACTCACTAAAACTTGTTTCTGTTACATTTATACGTTGTATTTCCTAGTGAAAGTAGCAGTTAAAAAATAAAGTCTTTGAAGACACCTAAAAGATAAACATCCTCACTTTTATAGAGATTAATATTTGGTAAAAAAACCCAAACAAAATACTTGCATACAATGTGAACACTCAGGCAAAGTCAGAAAATATAACACAGGACAGTGGTACTAAGTAAGCATCAGAGGACAGAGCAAAGGAGAGTCCCTTTTGTTCTACCCGTACCAAAATACTGAACAGCTTTGCCCTTTTCTGTAGAACAGAACTGACTGCCTACATTTTGCCAAGCTGAGAAACACTTCACCACATAGGCGCAAACGAAGACTTGTGAAACAGAATTCCACTAACAGAAGAAATAATAGCAAGAATCAACAAATAAGATTACATTAAATTTTAAAGCTGAACAGTAAAGAAACACAGTAAAGAGACAGCTTACAAAATGGGAGACAACCTTGTTAGCTACTCATCCAAAAGAAGATTAATTTCCAGAATATATAAAAAACTCAAAAAACACAAACAAACAAGAATAATACAAACAAATGAACAAATGAATTGCACAGTCATTTCTCAAAATAAGTACAACATCTAATGAGTTTATAAAAAATGTTCAACCTATTTGCCATCAGGGAAATGCAAATGAAAACAACATTTATAATGTAATGTGCAGTTACATTTGGGAGTTGAAGAGCAAAGACTCTCCTATAAAGGAAGGGAAGGGGGAAAAGCGAAGGAGGAAGCTGGAGAGGGAAGGATGGGGGGGAAGAAATCAGATACAAAGAAGTACCTACTGTATGATCTTGTTTATATGAAATTCTGGAGCAAGCAAAATTAAGTATAGTTATAGTAAGCAGGTTATTTTGATTGTTGGAGGGTGACTGCAAAAGGCATAAGGGAACTTCCTGGATCAGAAGGGATTTGTTAAAAGGTACACACAGTTGTCATAACTCATGAAGCTAAACACTTAAAAAGAGTGCATTACATTATAATATTGCATGTAACTTATGTTTCAATAAAGTTGATTTTGAAGACTTGAACAGAAGACCTGTATAGACTCACAAACCCACACACACACTCACACACACACACACACACACATCCGAGACATGAATATACTGATGTGCAGGTGTCCAACCTCTTTAGTAATCAAAAGAATGCAAACTACCTTTTAGCTCTCTGAGCAGCACCATGGTGGTAGACAAGAACAAGCACCTTATGAAAAGTGGCAAAGAGCAAGTCAAGGAGGAAGTGATCAATCATTTTCTAAGAAATATTGGTACGATGTGAAGACACCACCTATGTTCAATACAAGAAGTACTGGAAAAACACTAGGCACTAGAACTCAAGGGACCAAAATTACATTGGGTGGACACAAAGGCTGTGTGTTTAAAGCAAGCCTTTCCAATCTGTACAATGATGCAAATGCATTTGGAAAATTAAAACTTAACTGTGATAGTTAACTGTGGTGTCAGCTTGACTAAGAAATGCCGTGCTGATTGGTTTATCATAGATCCGGCTGTGTGTGGATGGTGGACTAACTGAAGAAGAAAGAACTACCCTGAGTGTAGGTGGTTCCAACCAATAGGCTTCTAGCCTTCATGGAATAAAAAGGGAAAAATGAAGGAAGTCTTGTTTCTGCTTCTTTCGAGGGGTGTCGGGAGCATTTCTACATAAATCTGGGGGAAAATCACTTCATAATTAAAGTGTGACTATAGCTGTCTAAAGCCTAATGTCACGCTGCCCATGAGCAGGCTGTGGCATGTGGAAACATAACTCCTTTTGCCTCTGGTCTCAGCTGAGGCCTCAACAGCCTGTGGTGCTGTGACGCTCAAGGGCAAGATGACACCAGCTGAAGATGTCCCGGTTCCTTGAGAACCAAGTAGCAATACAAAAGAAAAAGGTTTCACCTTTTTCAGGTCAGCTCATCCCATCTACTGAGGTGGGAATGCTCTCCTTTCTGCCTTCATCGGCATGAAGCTCAGGATCAGGCATGAGATCACTGCTGCCCCCAAGGCACTTCATACTCCCTCCACTTCTGTGTGTACCCAAGAAACAATGGCTAGCTCGGAGAGTCATTGTCTTTGCCCACTCTGTGGCACTGACCTATGGCCCCCCATACTTTGAAATTATGCAAGTCTCTATTGTACTTTTTTCTTTAGCTCTCACCATTCCCCTCTCTATGCAGTCAGAGGGAATTGGCCTCTGATAGAGGAGCTCCAGTCTTCACTATTGCCTTTGGACATCTATTTTCCAGTGCAAAGTCTTCAACTTTCTGGCCCTGACTCTTTAGCCTTCCAACACAGACCCTTTGGCTTCCTGATATGAACTCCCATGGGACTCTGCAGCGAGCTCCAGGTCCTCCACTTTTGACCTGATTGTCGGGCTCTGCAGTGCACAGGTGGTCCTTTTGCATCCTTCCACACCTGACTCTGAAGGTTGATGATACCGAGTATTGGTGAGGATGTAGAATAACTGAAATTTTTATATAATCCTGGGAAGAATACAAATCAGTTCATTTATTTTGGAAAATAGATTTGGCATTATCTACTAAAGTTGGCTTATAAGGTGAACCTGTAAGTAAAACATCTAGTTTGTGGCAAATACTTCTGGTACTTGTCACAGTCTCTTACTCCTCATGTGATTTCAGCTGGAGCTGCAGTGGACAGTTCCAGTTCTCCACATGGTGCCAGAGTGTCACCTCATGTCCATCTCACATCTTTCCTTAGTCTGCCTCAGTCTCTCTGGCATCTGTGGTAGCTTGCTATGTAGACTTGCAAGCTAAGACCCAAAGTCCAGGGGAAATAGTCCTGGGACAGTCATCAGCCAATGAGAAATGGAGGCCAGTGTATAAAAGCTGTTACATCCAAAATGTCCTCCCACATATCTCATGAGTTCAAAGGCATGACCTGGTCAGAAGAGGTGGATCACTGCTGATGTGACCTGGAAGGGTGTGTGCTTGCCCCTGGCTCTTCCCCTCTCTTTCTGCCTCCTGACCTTCATGGGATGATCATCTATCCTTTACCATGTCCTTCTGCTGTTCTTGGAGCCAAACAACCATGGACTGAGCCCACGATAAGCCAGAGCCAAATAAGCTCTTCTTTAACTTACAGATGTGAGGAATTTTGTCCAAGTGATGGGAAAATGACTAATACAAAAGCACTGATCTTTCAGATGGTCTCTTTGGGAGGCACTCTGACATGCTTCTCTGAGGTTCTGGTGGAAGTGAAAGCCTCAATAACATCTTCTCCTTTGGCTTTCCCTTTCCCCTGTTTCACTTTTGTTTTCTGGGATCGTTTCTAAGTAAACAATTTGTTCCTGAGTATTTCTCATGGGCTCTGATTTTTGAGAAATCCAAATTTAGGTAATTGTTCTTAGGATGGGGTTCTGCCACTAAGTCATCAGTCAGATGGCAACAAGGACACCGCTATTGACAGTTGACTACTAATAACCCCTGATAAACTGTACTATCATAATAAGGCTCTCCACAAGTTCAAGCCCAGCCTGCAGAACTCAAAATAAAACAGGGCTGTGGATGTAGCGCAATGCAAATGCCCTGGGTTCAATCTCTAGGACAAAAACAAAACAAAACAAAAGACTCTTCATCTGTTGGTAAAGGATTACATTAAATTATGCAAGAGCCTTAGCATGGGAGTCTCAACTTTTTATTCATTATTGCCCTTCTAAGGAGGAAAAATATTGTCTTCCTAGCCAGGGAAATAAAACACTAAGATTGTTGTCAAATAGTATTGTACTTCAGAGGCCACAAATCATTGTAATATCTAAAATTCCTTTGTTCACCTAAGCACCAGTTTCCATTTCCTTGGGAAAGTCCCCCACCCTCCATGAAAAAGCATGATCTAGTCCTTGAATGGTATGAGGACAATGTCAATGATAATTTCATGGAGTTGGCTGGGTTTTGTTAGCAATTTAAAAAGCCTCGAAGAAAGAGAATTCCAGGTTTCGGCCATTCACCTATTAATTTAGGACACTGTGAAATCCAGAAGACTTTCATGGAAGATTTTTAAAAACTTCTATCCTTCTGGAAGTAGACAGTTGACTGTGCTGAAAGTGAGGCTCAGATGTGATAATTAAGGCAATAGAGGTTTGTTCAATGTTCTGTTAGCCTAAAGTCAGGTTTCCTGTTGGTAGGAAGTGAAACTCTGAGACTTGGGATGGACACATTTGGATGAATGCAAACACTAGCAAGTATGCCCTTCCCACTTACTAACATAAAGCAGCCCCATCCTTGATTGGAGATTGTATGTTTGCTATGGATGGCTTAAAAAAATTATCACACAGGTAGTAGTTTAAAACAATCCACATTTATATTTTCAGTTATCTGAAATGGAAGATGGTAGGCCAAAATTAAGGTGTTGGCTAGGCTCTGTTCCTTTCTGGAGCTTCAAAGGAGGGTTCATTTTCTTGCCTTTTCCATCTTCTGAAGCCTGCTCCCAAGAGCAAGGGAGTATCCATCTCACTCCATCTCAACATCCTTGATTTAATTACATGTGCAAAGTCCTTTTTGTCAGAGATCGAATGTGAACATTTTGAAGGAACGATTTACTATTGTACCTACCACAGAGACCACAGAAGGATAGTCTAGATTGGAATCAATTTACTGGGTTATGAGTTACTATCCTCCTCTGTGCCTCGGTTTCCTCAACAATAAGATGAAGGGAGAAACAGTGGTATCCACCTCAAAGAGTTGTTTATAGATTTAAGGAGATAGTGTTTGTAAAGTGTTTAAAACATTATATGGCACACTTAGTACCCTATGAACATGTATTAAATACATTTTAACAACAGGTTGATTGCTACTATGTGTCACTAGCTGCTGCAGATACGGGTAGAAAGATGATGTGTTCTCAAGGAGAGGTTGGAGTCATACACAAATAACGTTAAAACCCTGTCCCAGATGCCTTAAAAGACATGGAAGTACTATAGCATTAAAGCATTGCTAAGGCTCCGGGAAACTTTAGAAGTGTTAGTCAAGTAAATAAATGAATCTGACATCTGAGTCCAGCTTTGTAGAATGAGTAGGTGTTGCCAGTCAGATGAGGAGGGAAGAGCTCACAGTCAAGAAGAATGTGTTCAAAGAATGTTGTGGCTGAAGCAAAAGATACAGTGTGAGATAAAGGTAGAAAGATTGTTGTAAGCAGTTAAGTGGAAAGTGCCAAGTTAAGGAATATGGGCCTTATCTTGAAAGCGATAAAAGCATTTCAAAGAATGCTTCAACAGGGATGTCATTAGGCTTGTGGATCTAAAAGGTTACCCTGGTGATGAGTGAAATAGATTGGATTTGGAGAAGCTGAAGTTAGTCCAAATTGTCCAGATAGTAGTAGTGAATGAAGAGAAGGCCAAGGGCTTTAAAAATATGTGGGAGACTCTACACGCCTTAGAGACCAATCTGATATGGATATTGACAGAGGACGACTTGAGGATCTATGTTTAAGTTGCTGGCTTTGGGGGCTGCTGGATGGTGATCCACTGGCTGTCAGGAAAGAACATAAGAGTACCAAGTCTGCGGGAAATTGAGGAAAGTAATAGGCAACATTCGAAAGGGTTTAATACGTGTTAAATTGCAGTTGCTATTATGGTAAAACACAGTTAGAGACCAGTTAAGATACAGAAATTGTAAGGTCCTGTCACTGACATTCGTACAGCTGAGATTGAAGCAAGACAACCTGATTCCAGACTCTTGCCAATAATGCTGTTTAAATTTTGGACATGCTGAATTTATGGTACTGTATAGCAGGGCAAGTAATACTATTTGCGAGGTATTGGGAAGCACAGATTTAGAGTTTTGGACAAATGTTTAGGTTGAAAGTAGCTTCCTGGTAGTTGAAAAACAGGAAAGGGAGCCAGTTTGTTTCATGTCAGTTCAGGACAGTTGAAACACCTCCGTTACAATTCTTTCCTGCTTCTTCTCGAGCTCTTGCTCCGACCTTCTACCCAAACAACACAAATAGAATAATAGATGTCTATATCTGAGATCACCCGAGACTGGATAGTTTTAAAGCTCAGTTCTTGGCACTGAGCTAATGAATGCGGTGGTAACATGAAGAGGACTCGGGGCCCCAGCCCCGCTCCTCC
>NW_022900928.1:30661419-30674768 GCF_012274545.1 Fukomys damarensis | reverse complement strand
ACAGGTCCCGTACCTGGACCCGGACCCGGACCGGGCCGACTCCCTGCCGAACTTCGCGGTCCTCCTACGCTAACCCTAGCCCGCGACCGCGAAGCTTAGCACCGCGGCATCCGATTTACTCTGCAAAGAAAGGTGACTCCACCCAAGCTTGAGGAGTCACTTTTAGGGTTCAGCTCTTCAAAAAATAAGACTGGAGTACTTGACTTCTGCAGCCTTCCTCCACCCCTCATACTCCGTACTTGGGAAGTTAAAAACAGACGGGGAAAGGAGAACGGTAGTGATTTCTTGTATGTTACTCCATTTCAAAGGACGTGCTTAGTACAATCTTCACTATCTTGAATATTTTAACAGTAGATATTGCTGGGAAGGTTTCGGGGGAACACTTGGAAACTATCGAGCGTACTTTCAGTGGTGTGCGCAGTATCTTTGCAAAATGCCTTGGGCAATTATATTGTGCTTCGTTATATTTTAAGTACAGTGATTACAGGTAAAAGTTCAAATTCATTAGTTTTGCCTTTGTTTTAGGAATTGTTACCTAGCAAAACCTTTGATTTTGCTTTATATGGCTTTGGGCTCTGAACTATGTCAGGAGAAAACAAGTCACCAGTGAGACAGATGCCTCATCTGCCTTACTTTGTGACTTATTTCCTAAGTGACCTTGAATAGGTCACGTCCAGCCTAAAAGATTCTGGAGTTTGCTTTTGTCTCCCAGAATTGGGCAGGTAGAAATCACCTACTCAGCTTTGAAGATTACGTGGAACAATTCTCACTGTGAAGATCTTGCTGCCATCCATCCCCTCCCTCCTCTCAGGTAGAATCGACTTCTCTCCATTGGGGCCTTCAGAGGTCCAATGGGCTTTCTACCACTGCACTTGATACATTTTTGTTTCTAGGTGGAATTCCTAAATCAGGTATTGTGAAAGCCACCCCACTTCTGCTAAAAATTACTCCTCAAAAAGGGTGTTGGGAACATGGACATTACAACTTCCCTGAAAATTATCCATCTCTGTGGACTCATGAGTCAACCTGGTCAATTTGCTTATTTGGTCATTCCTTCTTCTAGTGTTACAGGAGCTTGGAGAGATACTGTAGTTTGAGAGCTGTGAGGATTCAGAGTCTTAAGACTTTCTCTGTCTTCCAAGAGCTCAAAGTCTAGAGGGCGAGGTAGACCTGTAAACAATGAAGGCCCTCTGGGGGACTGCAGTTGTACAGAGAGCAAGGTGTGATAATTGAGGTTGCTGGACCTGTTTTACAGGTCTTGTCCTGGCCAAAGTGAACCTTGCAGGGAAGGTAACTGGTCCCTCATCTGTAAACTGGCACTTGATAAAAAGCTCATTCAGTTCATTTCAGTGTGTCTTTACTGAACATGTGTTTTGAGACCCTGTGCTGGCTAGGAAGGAGGAAGCAGTGTCTAAAAGGAAGGCATTTGTACATCCAGAATGATCTTTGTAAAACAAAACCTCATCACATCAGTGCCTTGTACCCCTAACTGTTCATTGTTAAAAGATTAATTGCAGATTCCACGTGAAATAAATTCTTGGAGATCAGACCATTGCCTGTCTTTGTAGCCTCACTTTCTATATTCCCTTTTTACACACTTTCTCATCTCTGCTTTGCATTTGCTGTTTTGTTTACTTGGAATGCCTGCTTTATACCCCTTACTTTCCTGTGGAGAAGTCTTTGTTGGATGCAGCCCCTTAGCCTCTCCGTTTCTTCCCATGAAATGATGTGCTCTTCCATCCTCTGGCTCATGTTATAGAACTCTTAACCCTGCTCTCTAGAAGTCTCTAAATTGCGTTTGGTTTTGTGCCTTTATCCATTATCATGTGAATTTCTTGACAGGATCATGATGTTGGGTTTTAGCAAAGTTCCAGGAACTTTGAGTAAATATTTGAATGAATGCATGAATGAGGAATCAGTCAAAGCCCATGAGATAGGTTATTTTTGGGTTGGAACAATTAGTTCTCAGAATTGTGCTCACTGGACCAGCAGAGTCAGCATAATCTGGGAATTTCTGAGCAGATTAATGGGTCTCATCCCAGATCTACAAGTGGAAAACTGAGGTTGGGGCTCTGCAACTTCTGCTTTACTGAACCCTTCAAGACATTCTGATGCTTGTAAAAGTTTAAGAACCATTAGGTTAAATGATTTGATCTTGATAAAACTGGCATCTTGTCAGTTTGCTCCTTTCTTTTTCTTACCTACCATTTACTGCCAGAAAGTCCATTCCATTATCCTCATCTATCCACCCATTATCCATTCATCTTTCCATCCTTCTGATGTCTGTCTCTTAGCACTAGAACGAAAGCTCCTTGAGAGCAGGAAGTTTTGTTTGTTCAAGTTTATTGCTTTAAGTCCATTGCCTCATATAGTGACTGCAAATAGCAGGCCTTCAAATATTTGTTGAATGAATAATATGGTTTAGTCTTATTTACCACCAGCTTTACTTGGGGTTTTATTCAAGAATAGTAAAGAGGAACCACATTCTGGTATGTAAATCCAGGAGGATCCCAGCATTTTGGGGGGATTTAGTTTTAGTTTGATCTTTTCCCTTTTATTGCTAGTCTTCAGCCAAAGCCTGCAGGGGTTTTCAGGTTATGTGTGTATATTATTTTTCCTTTAGCCATACCCTAAAAACTGTTAAAATATTCTAAGCCAAGAAATGTTTCTTGTGAATTTGCAACTTGATTTTGCAAGTATAAATATGCATTCTAACTCTTGAATTTTCTAACTTGAAACTGTCTCTTTTAGGTCTCCAGTGGTTTTCCTTTTCTCTAGTGATACTTAAAACCATACAAGGGCCTGTTTGACTCCACAAAAGATTTCTCTTCCTTATGGAGCCCTTAAAATGCTTTGTTTCTTTCACTTTCTTAGTAGCCCTAACATATGCCCATTTTCTCTTTTCCTAACTCCCCCCTGGGAGAATGATTTCATTTGTTAATAGTTATAAACAGTTACTGAGCCATTCACCACGTGCCAGGTCCTAGATAGGGGCAGGATGTTCAATTGTGCATAACCAAGCAACATCTCCTTAAGGGGCTAGGATACTACACCGTAATATGATAAATGCTGAAATGAAGGGATACAATAGAGGAATAGGATCATAAAGGTGGAAAGCTGCATTTGATTTCTTTTTCAATTCAGGGATACAAGTATTGTTTTAATAAGCAGACAAAAATAATTTGAAGTCACCGTTTTTGTTTTCTATCTAGCTTTCTCAGAGAAAACTAAAAAATGAAAATGGAATTAGCATTTGCCAATTTGGAACAGTTCTTAATTTTTTTTCCTCTTGTAATACCAGGGATTAAATCCAGGGCATTTGCAGTGAGCTACATCCCCAGCCTTTTTTATATTATATTTTTAAATTAATTAATTAATTAATTTTTTGGTACTGGGGATCGAACTTGGGCCCTTGCGCTTGCAAGGCAGGCACTGGAACCACTGAGCTAAGTCCCCTATGTAGTTCAGGCTGGTCTCAAACCTCTCAAGTGCTGAAATTTCATGTGTCTGTCACCATGCCTGGTTTTTATTTTGGGGAACAAGGTCTTGCTAAGGCTGGGCTTGATTGAGCTTGGGATCCTGCTATGTCAGCCTCCCAGAGTGCAGGAATTCCAGGTATATGCTACCATATGCTACCATATGCCCAGCTTTCTCCTCTTTTTTTGGTGTGTTTCTAAAAGAGAAAGTGGGTGGAAAACTTGTTTTATATAATAAAGAGATGTTTAAGAGTACCCAAAGATATTTTAATTCTTATGAGGTAATGTTATAATTTTGGGTGGAACAATAATGAAATGCTGGGAAGTTATGAGACCTTAATTTAGTCTCTGTCACTGCATGACCTTGGGGAAGTAATTTTATCGTTGGACTTTTGTGCTAACTGTGCAGTGGGGATAGTAACAGTTGCTGTGACTTGTTACAGGGTTGTGAAGCAGCTGAGTACAACATTCAGTAAAAAAGCCCTTTAAATCAAAAGCAAAACAAAACAAAAAAATCCTTTCAAAACCATAATTTGTTAGTTAAGTGGTAATAAACTTATTTACAATTGCTTACATTATTGAAAACCTGTTCTGTACCAGACACCAGGTGAGATGTTTAACATGTTTTTTCCAGCCGTCAGAATAACAGTGTAAGATGTTTGCCAGTATCTCTTTCATAGATAAAAAAGCTGAGGTTCATAGTGGTAAAGGAGACTTGTTCAAAGCTTTGCCATAATTGGCAAGCCTCAGTGAAGTCAGTGTCCACTTGACTTCAGCAGCTAATGCTATTTTCAGGTTCTTTTAATATTTCTGCATGGAGTGTATAAGAATGTTTTGCCAAGAATGCTATATTGCTGTGAGAGTTAAATAAGGCCATGCACGGTGTTTTGTACTTGTAATCCCATCACTTGGGAGGCTGAGGTAGGACTGCAAGGTCCAGACCAGCCTGGACAGTTCAGTCAGACCGTGTCTCAAAACGTTTTGGGCATGTACCTCAGTAGTAGAGTGCTCACTTAGCATGCATGAGGCCATGGGTACAACACCCAATACTGAGAAAAGGGGGAAAAAGTTAAATATCTGTTTATCCTGCTCTTTCTAAAAAATATTGGTGAAGGGGCAAGGATGTGGCTCAGTTTTGCCACACCTGCCTGGCAAGCACAAGGTCCTGAGTTCAAACTCTGGTACCAAAAAAAAAAAAAAAAAAAAGGTGACAACAGATTGACATCATTTATGTTTGTTATTCATATAGGAAAGAGTCTTTCCTGAGAATTATCTTCATGGCAGCCCTGTGAGATAGGTATTCAAATTTAATTAGATAAGATCTCAGTATTGGCCTATTTAATGGTAATCATTAGCAAATGTCTGAATATTGAGTTAAAATTTAAAATTTAAAATGTAATACTTTTTTTTTTTTTTTTTAATACTGGGGATCAAACTCGGGTCCTTGCCCTTGTGAAGCAGGTGGCTGGAGCACTGAGCTAAATCCCTGGCCTCATACTGATTTTTGAACTCTATCAAACTTAAACTTTGGGGTGCTAGAAACATCCTTTTGGATTGCTTTCTAATCTCTTTAGCTTCTTACCTCTTAGAAAACTCTGACCAAAGTCTATGGTTTGAAATAGAAAAAAAGTAACTGCTGATAAAACTCTTTGTCAGTCACGAGTGCAGACTTTGAAGACAACATTTCTTTATGGAAGCTGCAAAATCAGGCTCTTACCCAGTATTCTGAGTCACCTGTGCCTGAATATTCATTTCCCTTTTTCATCATAAATTTATTAAGGTTATGTACTATGTTTTTCTGCTCTTATTTTAAGCTTTTTCTCATGTGACCAATTCTGTCTTATTCTGTTTTTGAGGTGAGAGATATCATTTATGTTTTAGGATGTTCCAGGTTATCTTCTCCCAAGGAATAGTGTAGTAATAAGTTAAAAAAAAGAAACAAGGTTCTTCAATCCTTCATTAATATGATTTTGTGTCATATGGATGAGTTCTGTAGAACTGATCTAAGTTTTAGATAATGAAAGTCCATTATGTCTTGGCTCTTATTCATGGATCAGGGTTGAGTAATTTGCATGTAACATTGGGAAATCCATTCTTATTTATGGGGCTTTCTTTACCTACTTCCAGCCCTCTTCAATGGCTCTTTCCTTCTCTGATTAGGTAAGTGCCAGCTGATGTTGGCAAGAACATTTTTCTCCTTGTAAGAATCTGCCTTTTTAATCTTCTGGGATTTACCCTCATCTGTCTGCCTATACTGGGTCTTTAGGCCCAGCCTTTCTCATTCGTGCCTTTGTTCCTACAAGGCTGAGAGAGATGTCTTCCTCATTTGAACCTTTGTTTTCATAGCATTTATTGTATTATTACAATATTACCTGCATTTTCTAGGGAAGGAAATAGATGTAAGAATAAGAACACTTAGTTTGAAGTTAAAAAAAGACAAATTGTATGATTATTTAAACCTTTTTTCATTTGGAAAAGAAATACTTAAATCATAGAATTGTGAAAATTAATAATATGTGTGAAAAAGAATCAAAAGATGTTTAGATAGATGTTAGGTGGAACAGTTATAAATTTATGACGGAAGCTTACTTAAATCACTTGATATCTCTAATTTTTGTTTTTTTTGAGCCAGGGATTGAACTCAGGACCTTGTGCTTGCGAGGCAGGTATGGTGCCACTGAGCTAAATCACCAGCCCTGGCATCTCTATTTTAAAAGTTTTATAAGTTTATAATATGCAATCAGTGTTTGAGCACAATATTATATTTTGTATGAATGTCATATATATTGTACAAAAATGATTTTATTGCCATTTAAAGTTCATTCATTTGCTAAAGGAAAATTAAGTTTCAAATATTGGCTTGTGCTTTGAAGAAATAAATGCACCATACCTAGTCTGTACTTGAGGCTGCAGTTTCCTAGAGAACAGTGTACAGACAGTTACACTAACTTGAGACAAAAATGGCACATGGAGATGTGTGCAGGTGCTTTGTGAACCCAGAGAAAGAGCAACTACTGTACTCCAAGTGGGGTGGCCTACTAAGCCTTCTTATTTTCATTTTCTTTTTCTTTTGGTACTGGGGAATGAATTTAGGACCTTGCTATTGTGAGGCAGGCGGCAGAACCACTGAGCTAAATCCCCAGCCTATACTAAAGCTTCTTAAAGGAAGTGACACCTTAGAAGGGTTCTGGAGTAAGAGTAAGGGTTAACTAAGCACAGTGGATGGTGAGGATGGTTAGAAAAGGGACAGGGAAGACTTTTCTGAAAGCAGCTAGGAGTTAAGAGGGCAGGAAGATTTGAGATCCTGCATAGGGAACATTCTGTTATTTTGGATACTTAAAGGATAGGGCTCTAAGTAGAGAGTGGAGAGTTCAGGGAGGAAGGAAGACGAGGCCCAGATGATGAAGGCCATTAGTGTAGTGCACAATGTACTTTGATGAATATGATCTCTCTATTCTTTGAGCAGTGGTCTAGGTTGGTTAGGACAGGTGTTTTTTATCTTCATTTTATAGAAGAGAAAACAGGTTAATTGAAATGCTTGAGGCTGCACAGCACACCTATGATTTGAGAGGCAGATCCTTCTGACTTGAGCTTGTGCTTTTTTCATTATGACATGGTTGTCTTGTACCTTTATAGGTTTGTAACGACCAGGCAGGACCCATGGATATACACACAGAAGCATAAAACTGGAAAGTGCTTGATGTTGATTATGAAAGTTTGGAATAGGTAACTTCTAGAGGTACCTTAACTCTAAAATTTAGAATTCTCCTTACCTGCTGAGATCTTTTTTTTTTTCCTTCATTTTTTTTTTTAGGAGTCAGTAACCAAGATTCAACAATCTAAAATATTGTCAGTCACACTTCCAATTTAAATTCCTTATTTAAAAAAATGCTATATTTATGAGAGTAATACTTTTTTTTCATAGAAATTTGGAGAGAAAAGCTTTAAAAACCCAACAAATTTAGCAGTATTTTATTATAGAAAGAAAACCACTATTAGCATTTTATCAATGTCATATCTTTTTTTTTCTTTCATATCATTTAAAAAATGAGTTTGGGGTATTGATCTTGTTTTCCCAAGTCAATCATGGTTCCCCATCCTCATTGTATTTTGAAGATAAAACAGATTAGGAACAAATTAACATCAATCATTAACTTCATTACTATCAAATCCATGGCCCTTGTACATGCTAGACAGGTTCTGTACTACTGAGCTATGCCCCCAACCCTTCCAAAAGTCTTCACTGTGGGTTTTCTGTGCCAATCACTTTACCTTTGATTTTTCATTTATTCCCAAAATAATCCTATAAGAGCTACCATTTTATATTTATTTTACAATTGAGGAAATTTAGGAGCAGAGAGATCAAGCTAGAATTTGAAGACATTTTAATGATTATTACAGTGTGATTATAGCAAGTTGCTTAACCAACCCTGAACCTGTTTCCATTAACTATCATACAGTGAATTGCATTAGATGCCAACTTCCCAGCTCAAATATCCTATGACAGTGTTTTTTAACCTTCTCTTTTGTCTACCCTCACCCTTTCTCTGTAATACATAGTCTATCAGTAACAGCATTTCACTATGAAAATAATTCCCAATAAGTTTTAAGAACATAATTTTAATTTAAATTTCCAGATTGGGGGATAGGTGGAGAGACCTGATTCCCTTATCACCTGCTGGACATACAATCTTTTTCATTTAAGATTATTTCTTATCTGGGCCAGTCTGGAGTCTGAGGTTTTTATTTGATATCAATATAGATAGTTTCTTAGTAAGTAAATATACATTATATGTAATATACATATTTCATTTTTTGTTGCTTCTTTTTTTAGACAAGGTCTTGCTGTTTAGTTTAAGCTTGAATTATGTAGCCCAGGCTGGTCTGAAAGTCACAGCAGTCCTGCCTCAGCCTCCTGAGGGCTGGGATTACAGGCATGAGCCACCAACGCCTGCCATATATTTCCTTATTTTCAAAGCATTGTCATATACACTCATATAACTAAATATAACTATTCTTAAACTATCCTAGTTTTATAGATGAGAGGTTAGATGGTTTGTCTATGAAGTAGCTGAGGTTGCAAACTATAATATTTATTTATTTACTAAGTTATTTAAAATTGTAATCTTTAATCCATGTCTTCTATCTCCAAATCTGGTGTTTGTTCCTGGTCATTTGGGTGTGGTATTGACCTGTGGTACTTCATTTTCTCTTGACTTTTAACAAAACTCCAGGTTAAGAAAGAAAATTCCAGGTTCCAGAGACGTTTAGTTGCCAAAGCTTTCCCCCAAACTCCCATTCCCACCCTAAAATACCAGAATGAAGAGATGACCAGAACTTTTTCTTTTCTGATTCTGGGAATTGAACCCAGCACCTTTGCACTGGTCTACATTCAAATTTAAAAAATTTGAGATGGAGTTTGAGTCAGTAAGTTGCCCAGGCTGGACTTGAACTTGTAATCCTCCTGCCTCAGCCTCTCAGAGTGCTGGGACTACCTGTATAAGCATGCATCCCACCACTTTAGGCTTGAACCAATACCTTAAACTGTGTCTTCAGAGCAGAATACTCTATTTAATTGTCAGCTAAAACAGACTAATCAGTACCAATGAATATAGTGATTACTCAAGTTTCTAAGTGGTTTTGAGCCTACTTCTGGGTATTTATAATAGATCTAAGATTGAATTTCTTATTAAATTATTTTTCTTCAGTAAGCTCATCTTGAAATATTTCTTTTGCATACTTCAAAATTTTTTGTAAGAATTTTTTCTAATAAGATAATTGGGAGGAATATATACATTAGCACCCATAGACTCAGCACATTCTATGATATGGTGCTGTATCTGCTTTATTGAGTGTCTGTTCATTCCTCAGTGTTTGTCAATGCATATTATTTTGAAGCATTTCAAAATAAGTTGCAGACATCAGTATGCTTTGCCATTAAATATTTCAGCATTCTTATCATGATTTGTTTATGAAAAACTATACTCTTTTTGATTAATGTCTATCTGCCATCTTGAACCCTATCCTTTTAAAGGTATGGCCATTTAAAGAGAATGACTTTTAACATAGAACCCTTTTCTTTAAAATAAAAAGTTCCTTTTTTGGTTCACTGCTGTATTCCCAGTGCCTAGCAATGCTTTTTTTTTTTTTTTTTTTTTTTTTTTTTTTTTGAGACAGGGTCTTGCTAAGTTGCCCAGGCTTGACTCAAACTTCTGATGCTCCTGTATCAACAAATACTTTTTTTTCCAAATGAGTGAAAGTACAGCCAGCATTCAAACTGTGGCGCCTGTAGAACTTTTTTTGTAAGAATATTAGTTTGATTTTTCTGAAGTTCAACAAACATTAAAAGATTCTTTCAATGTCCATTTGAGAGGGTAGTAAAGAAGAAACCTCATTGTGTGCACTAAATTTCTTTTTGCTTAGTGCAAATACCTCTGTCCTGAGTAAAAGTTGAATGTATGTTCTGATGCTTTTGAAGGGTGTGAAAAATTCCTAAGCTGATCACTAGCTATTTTGCTATTCTGGGTAGTTCTTCATTTCATTTGAGTTGGGGAATTATATATTATTACTAAAAAATGGCATTGGGGGCTGGGGATTTATCTTAGTTTGATACCCCATACTGTTAAAAAAAAAAAAAAGCATTGAATTAAGGACCTTAAAAGGATATTTGCCTTCTAGATGGTCTGTTCTTTTTAGTATTATCCAAGGCAGTGTTTCAAAATTGGTAGTAATTTTTTTCTTTAGGTTGGAATAAATTTCTTTAAAGTACCTCACAATCCTAATAGGGCTTAACATAATGTTACTTTCTTCTATTAAAATCAATAGAGCCCTATTTCACAAACTTGTAGCACTATTAATAAAATAAAAATTTAGCCACAATACTGTCATTCTAACAAACATTTTTTCTTTCCTTTTATGGTATATGTTAAGTATACTGAATAGTTGTAATCGTAATATAGACTAGAGTTTGTTTGCCCTTTTTCTTGACCTATACTTGTTTTACCATGTTATTCTTTAGTCTTCACTATAAAATTATCCATGATAGTCTATAACTAACCTAAAACCACTGTATCAGTCAGGGTTCTACCATGGAAACAGAACCATTTGAGGAATTATTTCTCAGGGAATCCCTAGTTTTGTTTTAAGGCCTTGAGATTAGTTGATTGAAATTTACCTAGATTATGGAGGATAAACTCATTATTTGAAGTCAGCTGATTAGAGATGTCAACCACATGTACAAAATTCCTTCACAGCAACATCTGGATTAGTGTTAATTGAATAACTGAATATGATATCCTAGCCAAGGTGACACATAAGACTAATTATTATCAAAATCATTTAGGTTTTTTTTTTTTCTGGTTTTTTTGATACAGGGTCTTACTATGAAGTTGAGACTGACCTGGAACTCATAGGTTTTTCTTTTTTTCTATTACAAATTACACTGCTATAGAATTAGTGTTTTACATATAGTACTGCATATACCTTTCTCCTTTCAAAGATTTCTTTAGACTAAATTATAATTGATAGGATTGTGGGATCAAGAAGTACATGATCTAATGGGCTTTTGACAGGATTTAATAACTGAAAATACCTCCACAGCCTTTCTTTTAATTATTTATTTGGGATCTTTCTATTATTGACTTGCTTTTCCCTCCCTCTCATCCTCCCTCCCCTTCCTTCTCAGGACCTTGCACTTGTAAGGAATGTGCAGAGCCACTGAGCTAAATCCCCACCCTTTGCTTTCCTTTTTTAAAAACAATTTTTCTCCTTGTTTTCTAATCCTGGAACTCGTGACCTTGTGCTTGCAAGGCAGGCGGTGGAACCACTGAGCTAAATCCCCGGCCCAGCGTACTTTTCTTTAGTGGTGTCTTCAGTTCTCCATAATTTCCTTACCTTCCCCCTAGACTTCATCTCATATATGATAGATAAAATAGCTGTTTCGTATTCCACTACCACTTTGCCCCTTTAATATCTTTTGAATATGGTTTGTCCCTGCAAAATTCATGTTGAAATTTGATAGCTATTGTGGTGGTGGTAGGAGTTGGAACTTTTAAAGGTTGATTAGATCCTTGGGAGTGAATAATGTCTTTCTAATGGAACTGTTTTAGCTATGACGAGAACCAGTTGTTACAAAGTGAGAGTGCCCCTTGTGTTTTGCCTCTGCTACGTGTGTCTGCTTGTCCTACTTTCTGCCAAAAGTTAAAGTAATATGAGGACCTCCTGGATTTCCTGGCCTCAAAAATCATGAGTCAGTTAATCTCCTTAAAAATTACCTGATCTCACCAGGTGTGGTGGTGCACACCTGTAATCTCAGCATTCTGGAGGTTGAGAAAGGATTCCTGTGAGTTCAAGGCCAGCCTGGGCTATATAACATAGTGAGACTGTGTCTCAGAAAGCAAACAAAAAAAACAAATAAAAATTATCTACTCTCAGCTGTTTTCTTACTAGCAGCAGAATAAAGACTAAGCCGCTTTTCTTTTTTATTTATTTTAATACAGAGTCTTCCTGTGTAGCCCAGGTTAGCCTCGAATTTGCTGTGTAGCCTAGGTTGGCCTCAAACTCTCAATCCTCCAACCTCAGCCTCATGAGAACTGGGATTACAAGTGTGTGCCACCATGCCTTTCTTTCTTTTTTTTTAATGCCTTTCTTTCACAATGAAAGAAGTGATTCTCTTTCTAAGAAAGACTGTTCTGGCCAATATGCTTTTGGGATCCATCCCACAGTCCCTCTTAGAGACATCACTTCATGCTTTAAATTTTGTTTTCTCTTGAGTTATAGCAGCATTAAGACATTCCATTTAAGGAAAACAATTTCCTCTTTCCCACCAAATCAAAGTATTCAATTGTGGTTGAGATGTCACACACACACACACACACTTTAAAATGTAATACTACTTATATGTATATATATACATATATATGTGTATATATATATATACATACATATATATATATATATATATGTGTGTGTATTGAAACAAAATTCAGATGAGCTTTGCATTGATTGGTTGACCTCTTTGATGTTTCCATTTTCTTTTGTAATACCATTCTCCTTGTTTGCCTCTTACATCTGCCATTCCTCTGTTTACTTTGCTGCCTTTCTACCTTGATTTTAAATGTTATAGAATGTCCCAAGGAAGAGATCCTCTTCTTGTCTTATACTGTGCTCTTCCTATTTGATCTTATTTGTTCTACTATTGAACACCATATATATGGTGACTCCCTGTACCTTTCAGATAGCATTAGCCTAAATAACTTTAACTGCAGACCCTAAATATCCTTAACTGTAGATTCTAAGTGTAGATCTACTAATTAATTGCTCTAAAACTACATTCTTGATCTTTTCCTACAAACCTGGTCTGGTCCCAGTTATCCTGTGATATCTTTTTCCATTTATGGTTTGCTCAAACCATAAATGTAAGAGTCTTCCCTACCACTTCTCTGTTACTGTCCATGTGTACATATATGCTCCATTCTGTCTTGTCAACTGTACTGTGTATTTCTTGATACCATCTACCTTTTTTTCTGTATTGTCATCCCTCTAATCTAAGCTCATATTCTCTCACCTGGACTACCTTTTCTTTTCCATCCTGAGAATTAAACCCAGAAGCACTTCAGCCATTTTTTTTTGGGATGCTTTGGTTCTGGGGGTCGAACTCGAGACCTTCTGTTTGTAAGGCAGGCACTGTGCTACTGAACTAAATCCCCAGCCCCTAGCCATTTTTAATTTGAGACAGTCTCACCCGACTAGCCTTGAACTTGAAATCCTGCCTCAGCCTCCCAAGTACCTGGGATTACAAATGCGTGCTGGTCCACCCAGCTACACTAATCTTTTAAGTGAAGTCTTTGCTTAAAATCTTTTTTTTTTTTTTTT
>NW_022900928.1:30651772-30661346 GCF_012274545.1 Fukomys damarensis | reverse complement strand
TTTTTTTTTTTTTTTTTTTTTTTTTTGTACCGGGGATTGAACTCGGGTCCTTGCGCTTGCAAGGCAGGCCACCAAACCACTGAGCTAAATCCCCGGCCCTTAAAATCTTTAAAGGAACTTTATTGGTCCTTTGTAATGACATTTGTAATAACATTTGTAATGATTTGTAATACTATACTAACTTTATATGTCTAGACTTTCTGTTTAGTGGAGTCAAAGCTAATGTTTACCATTGTACTCCATTATCTAGTACAGTGCCTGGAACATAGTTCTGTAAATACTTGCTGAATTAAGCTCATGCTACTAATAAAATGGATTATCAAGCCTTACCAGTTTTATCTCTGAATTTTTGTTTTTTCAAATTTGTTTGTATTTCTCTATTCCTTCTGTTCAGGTTTAGACTATAATCATCTCTTTTCTAGGCTTTTAATAGCCTCTTCACAAGTGTCCTAGCAACCAGTCTTCTGCTCTCTTATTTATCCATTATACTGCCTGGAGTCATTTTTTCTGGTCCTATAACTGTTCTGCTGAAAGCTGACATTGCTGGTAGTCAGGGAACTTTACATCTTTAGCCTCATCTTTTCTGACCTTTCTCCGTTTCCCTAGCAATATTTTCAGTTTTATTCAATTTTATGTCATATCATCTTGTTCCCTTAGCCATGAATTTTTTCCTCTCTGCTATTAAAAATTTTCATTCTTCAGATGCATTTTGTATACCATTTCTTCCATGTAGACCTCTCCATTCTTGTCTGTTTGTGATTACAAGTTCCAAGAGGATAGTGCTTGGTTTTGTTCCTTGCTATATCTTTAATACCTTGAGCTGTACCTGGCATATAGTAGACTCTCAGTACATATTTGTTGAGTGATTGAATAAAATAATTTATTTACTCCTTCTACAAATATTAAGTTTTCTTGAGTTTCCACACCACTATTCTCATCCTTTGCATTAAATTATAGGCTAAAATTCTTTTTTGGTACCGGGGATTGAATTCAAGTCTTCGTGCTTGCAAGGCAGGCGGCAGAACCACTGAGCTACATCCCTGGCTCTCTTTAAATTAAATTAGATATACAGCCTGCCTCACAAGTGCAAGGACCCAAGTTTGATCCCTGGTACCAAAAAAAAAAAAAAAAAAAAAAAAAATAGACATATAGCAGTTTATGCTCCATGGGGAATGATTACTTATAGTCAGACACCACTCAAATATTTCTCTTTGCTCCCCATTAGAGTCTGGCCTCATCATCCTTCTTGTCACTTAAGTGCCTTTCTAATAGCAGGATGATTTAACATCTTACATGGTGCAAATAGATTCTAAAATGAAAATCGAAGAATTTTATGAAGTTGAAATAAAGTGGTATTGGAGAATGGCTTGAGCCACATACACAAACCACAAACAAATAAGAAACAGGTAAAATTAGAACACTTTAAAACAGAAATAAACCTCATGTTTTCATGTATCAGTTAAAATTAATTTGAATTTGAAACACAAATGAGAATGTGGATAAGGACATAACAGGAAATTCAGAAGACAATGACTTAAGTAACAAAGGATTAAGAGAGCCCTCTGGGGAAAATTGGTAAAGCTACTGAATATTTTTACCAAATTGATCTTATTGATGTCTTTCGAAAGCCACATATGAAATGACAGATGTTCTTTAAGAATTTCCTTAGTAGCAGTTATAATTTAAGTTTTGTTAATAATTACACAAAATTATTTTAGACTTATCTTGATGAATTAAAGCTCCCTCCAAATTAAAGACTCAAATCAACTTTGGGGGAGGGGAAAGATTTACTAAAGTTACTTAAGTTAACTAAGTTACTGAAGTTTGGTCCTTTGTCATTTAATTTTAAGTGATATTTAGGGTACTAGTTATTCTCAAGAATTCCCTCTGTGTCTGCTGGTTCCCTCATTAGATTTAATTCCCCAAGAGTGGGACCATTCCTTATTCATTATATCCCTGTGATACCTAATAAGTGCAAGAGTGAAGGAAGAAATAAAAAATAACTGAAGGAATTTCGAAAAGCTCCTTAAAAAATACCGTACTGGTATGGTAGTACTTGTATGGTATGTATGTGGTACACTTTGTGAACAGAAGGAAAACCTCTCATTCTTGCCATTCTTGCCTAGTGTGCACTTTAGTATTCGGAATCTGTTCTCTGCCTCAATAGCCGTTGTTCTCATTATAATTCTTCCTGGAGATTGAGATGGAAATGAGAAAGGCTTTGGGCTGCTGCCTAGGCATCCACATTCATGAGAATTTAGAAATGCAGAGGGACCAAATGCCTGACCTAGACAGCACCAGGTCAGCCAATCATTGCTTTCCTGCTCTCCCTTTGTTCTCCATGCCTCTGGCCTCCTGTCTGCTGGAGGTTCATACTACAGCTGTTTCTATCAATTAATGTAATGCTGATGTTTGTGTTTTAATGAAGCCTTGAAAATGCAAGGTCCCAGCCAATGGCTAAGAACTCCATCGTGGCACTTTCCAGAGTACCTTTTCACTGGCATGGTCTAGGTACCTGAATACCTTTTCATATTGTTTTTGAAACTGTAGAAAGAAAAGGAACAAGTCATTGGCCTTGGGAGGCTAATACTTCATTTCTTGGAAGATGAAAGACAAGGAAAAACACAAAAAAGACTCATGCTTAATTCTATACTTCATATTTCAACAAAGCTGGGTCTCATGTAAATATATTTTTATTCTTTATATTACATAGATGTTAAACCTCTGCCTCTCACCTAACTTTGAAACCCATAGCCCTGCCATTTTCTATGTGATATGGATAAGCTAACCTCTCCAGGTTTAGTTTCTTTATCCTTAAAATGGTACTACAGTAATAATATTTCATAGGCTTGTTGTTAGGATTATATGAGGTAATAATTGTACAGCAGAGCATACAGCATATAACAAGAGCTCAAGTGTTGGCCATTATTGTTCCAGAGTTAGAGAAGATAAAATGATCCTGAACAACCAGCGCTTTAATTAAAGCCCTGTCTTGAAATCTTTGTTCTTAATTTGCCCTCCTCCAACCTCCTAGTGATTGAACCCAGAACCTTTACACTGAGTTACATTCCAGCCCATTTTATTTTGAGACAAGGTCTTGCTGAGTTGCCTAGGCTGGGCTTTAATTTACAATCTTCTTGTCTCATCCTTTCAGAGTGTTGAGATTACAGGCATGCACCATCGCACCAGGCTACAAGGTTTATATTCTTTTTTTGGTCGGGGGTACCAGGGTTCGAAATCCATACCTTGGGCTTGTGAGGCAGGTGGCAGAACCACTGAGATAAATCCCTGGCCCTAAGGTTTATATTCTAATTGAAAGAGTTTTAGGAAGCTTTGTGAAAGTTTAGGCTTTATCTGTTTACTTCCCTATATTCTTAGCACCTAGAACAGTTTTTAGTGCTTGGTGAATGATTAGTAAGTTTTGGTGAATTAATAATTTGAATATTTTCTTTACAGTTATGTATTTATTATTTTTACTTTCAAAAATAATTTTTGTGTTGTTTTCTTGATTTTTTTTTCAGGTATTTTTGTTTGGTTCTGTATCGCAAGCCTTCGAGACTAGGGGAAATTGACCTCTGCTCTAACAGTCTCCCCATAGTTCCTAGTAAATACTGACAACTCGTTGTAAAAAAACAGTTGGATTCAAAATTAATTTATTGAGCAAGAATTAGTATATATTGTAGCATCATTCTTAACTCTAAAGATGTTTTGAATTTATGGGTATAGTTATTAGTGGCAGGGCACCTCATGACCATTTTGAAGGTTTGTCTTTATACTTGCAATAACTCTTTTTCCTCCCTCTTTTTCCAAATGTCACATTGCTTATTTCTTCAGAGCCCAGTCACTTCTGTCAAGTCTTTTGTTGTTCTTTCCTCTGTGACCACTCCTCTTTATCATAGATGAAGTGCATAACTTTTGAAAATTGGGTCATATTGAGGGAGAGAGCGTTCCTTATTGAGGGAAATACTAATGCAAAGAAAACCAAAAGGGCCAGGTGTTATGGGACTATTGTATGTTATCTTTAATGCAAGGTTGTATCAGGTCAGGGTTAGTAATAAGGGCAAGCAACAGAATACATTCTGGCAACTTCAAGCAAAAGTTTATCAAAGAATATCAGATTAAAAAATCTTTTTTTTTTTGGTACCAGGGATTGAACTCAGGTCCTTGTGCTTGTGAGGCAGGCGCCAGAACCACTGAGCTAAATCCCCAGCCCTAAAAAATCTTTTTGTGGGGTAGGGATGTGTTAGACTGCTTGCCTGCCATGTAGGTTGAACCCCAGCACAGGGGAAAAACTAATCTTTCTGAGAGTTGAGGAAATGAACCCAGTCTGAAAAAAGGAACAAACTTTCCAGACTACATTAAAGAAGTGAGCTCCTAAGAGATACGATTTTGCCAGAATCAGGAAGCTTCTGAGTAGATCCAGAACTGTGCTGCCTCTGCTCCAAAACGGGTGTCTTGTGTCCAGTCATATACCCCTCACTAATTGAAGAACCAAATCACTGTATAGTCTGAGAGCATCTATGTAGCAAAACTTAAATCACATTTATGAAATTCCTAGATATCTAGATACATATGAATTGCTAAAGCTAAGTCAAGAAGATATAAAGATTCTGAATAACCAAATATCACACAATGAAATTGAAGATGTAATTAAAAACCTACCAACAAAGAAAAGCCCAGGTCTTGATGGATTTACTGTTGAATTCTACAAGAAATTTAGAAAACACCTAATGTTACTATTTCTCAAACTCTTTAATGAAATTGAAAGGGAAATAATACTCCTGAATTTATTCTTGAAAGTGGGCATTAACCTGATAATAAAAAACAGAGAAGGATCCAACCAAAAAAGAATTACAGGCCAATCTCTGTAATGAACATAGATGCAAAAATCCTCAAGAGGGTACTGTCAAACAATGCAGAAAATCATCAAGAAGATTATACACCATGACCAAATAGGATTCGTCCCAGGGATGCAGAGATGGTTCAGCATATGCAAATCAATAAATGTAATACGCCATATTAGCAAAGTGAAGTACAAAAACCATATGATCTCAAAATATACAAAAAAAGCATCTTGACAAAGTCCAGTACCCATTCATGTAAAAACTCTACAGAAAATTGGAATAACAATCTCAGAAAAGTATCTATAACAAACCAACAATCTATAACAAAGCCAATATCGTACTAAATGGACAAAAGCCAAAAGCTTTTACTCTATGGTCCAGGAACAAGACAAGGATGCCTAGTGTCACCACTTTTATAATATAGTTCTGGAAACATTAGCCAGAGCAATTAGCCAAGAGAAAGAAAGAAAAGGAATGAGGATAGGAAAGAAAAAAGTTGAATTATCATTATTTTCAGATGACATGATACTTTACATAGAAGACCCCCAGAAACTCCACCAAAAGACTGAGATTTAATAATGAGATTCAGTAGCATAGCTAGATACAAAGTCAACACTCAAAAACCAGTAGGATTCCTGTACATAAATAACAAATTCACAGAGAGAAATTAGGGAAACAACACCTTTCACAATAGCATCCAAAAATATAAAATACCCAGGAATCAATCTAATGAAGTAAAGGATCTTTACATGGAAAAGTACAATACTCTGAAAAAAGAGATCAAAGATGATACCGGAAAATGGAAAGATATTCCTTGTTCTTGGATAGGAAGAACCAATATAACGAAAATGGCCATACTTCCAAAATTGTTATACAGATTTAAGGCAAAATCCCGATCAAAATACCAATAACGTAGCTCACAGAATTAGAGAAAACAATCTTATAATACATTTGGAACCAGAAGAGACCTAGAGTAGCAAAAGCAATTCTGGACAATAAAGGGAAGGCAGGGGGGCCGGGAGCATCACAATCTGTGACCTGGAATTATGCTACAAGGCTACTGTGATTAAAAACAGCATAGTATTGGCCAAAAAAAAAACACACGAAAAAATGAAAAAAAACCCCAACAGACTCAAGGATCAGTGGAACAGATTAGAAGATGCAGAAACAATTCCTGGTATAACCAACCAACTTATCTTTGACAAAGGAGCCAAAACACGCTCATTGAAGGATATATAGCCTTTTTAATAAATAGTGCTGGAAAAACTGACTTTCCACATGCTAATGATTAAAACTAGACTCATAGTTTTCACCATGCACTAAAGTCGAAATGGATCAGAGATCTAAATATTAAAACACTAAATCTGTTGGAGGAAAGAATAGGACTCTTGAAGACATTGGTATAGGCAAAGACAATGAACAAAACCCAGAAAATAATCACAAAGAAAAACTTGGCTCTCATTTTACTAAAATCTTTTACACAGCAAGAGAAACCATTAACAGTGAAAAGACAACCCACAGTGTGGGAAAAAAATTTTTGTCAGCTGTTCCCCAAAAGATTACTATCTAGAATATATGAAGAACTAAAAAAAAAAATCAGACTCTCCTCAAATTTAAAGACTCAGTGCCAAAGTGGGCCTCTGAAATGAATACATACTTCCCCAATGAAGAAGTAGAAACAGCAAATACATGAAAAAATGAAATCACTGGTCATTCAAGAGACATAATTAAAACAATGTTGAGATTCCATCTCCAGAAAGAATGGCTATTGTCAAGAAAACAACCTATAACATGCTGGCAGGGCTGTGGGGAAAAAGAACCCTTCTGCACTGTTGGTGGGAGTGTAGACTGGAAATCAATGTGGAGATTCCTCAAAAACTAAAACCAGAGATTCCATTTGATCTAGCTATTCCCTTCCTGAAAGAATTAAAAGCATTTTACCACAGTGATATATGCACACTCATGTTTATGGCAGCATTTGTAATAACTAAATCTTGGAAGCAATCCAAATGCCCATCAACTGATGAATGGATAGATTTTTTTATACAGTGTTGTACTACTCTGCCGTAAAGATGGATAAACTTGAGCCATTTCCAGCTAAATGGATGCACCTTGACACCATACTCAAGTGAAATACATTGGACACACGTGTAAATACTGTATTATTTCTCTGGTATGAGAAACCAAAAGTGTAAAAGATACTGGGAAATGGGAAGGATATGTTCAAATGAAAAGGGGAATAAGGGAGGCTGGAGGAAGAAAGGGAGGAAGCAAGAAATAAATGGAAAAGAAAGGAGACAAAGCTTTTATAAATGAGGGAAAGGGGTTGCAGGAAGCGGAGGTGAACGTGAAAAAAAGCAGAAGCAAGATATGTACAGGTACAAAGTCCCTATATGAATGTTATCATTATGTATATCTAAAATGTACCAATAAAAGTAAATTTTAAAAGCTGATTTAAAAAAAGAATCTAGAAAATATAAATTTTTTCAGTTGCTAACCTCTATAGTACTGATCCCAAATCTATACTGAGGTAGAAATAGGTGCCATGCAAACCATTTTACGGATCGATTGTGCTATAGAGAATATTCAGGTGGCTGGCACTCTGTTGTACTAAATTCAGTAAGTAGAGTCTCATTAGTAGAAATTCTGACAAAAATTTTGTGTAAATCATGTTGAAATTTATGCCATACTTGTACTGCGTTTGCCCCTAAGCTGGCTTCCATCATTGTACTAAGTTAGTTGATAAGAGCTTTTGGCAAAATACACTTCTTTGTTCACCAGTGGATGGTGGCAGTTTTTGTGTGCATGTGCATATGTGTTTGTGTAGAATGTGCATGGTCTACAGACTTTATTCCCCCAGATTGGCAACAGTTCTGTCTAGTCAAATGACACATACTGCTTTGTCCCCAAACTGTATGAGTTTCGAGGAATAAGCTAGGTTGCTGATTGGTCAGTCACTATTCAAGAACTAAACACTGGCAAAGAGTGAGATTACCGTTTTTGGTTTGGATGTGGAGTCAGGACTCACCCTTGAGCTGTGGATGGGGTAAGCTTTTCTTGAGGACAGTGGTTTTCAATGTGATCATCTGGGAACTTGTGAAAATGCAAATTCTTTTTTTTTTCCTGATACCAGGAATCAAACTCAGGGCCTTGTGCTTGCCAGGAAGGTGTGGACACCACTGAGCTACATTCTGGGATGAAAATGCAAATTCTTGAATAGTATTCCAGACCTACAAGTCAAAAACTCTAGCTGTGGGGCCTAGGAATCTGTTTTTATTAATCTTCCAGGTGATTCTGATTGGATACTAAAATTTGAGAAATGCTTTAGTAACAGGCTGATGAGGGATGATCACCTGATAAAAATCAGGGCTTTGTGAGGCAGGAGAAAGGGAAGAATGGATGCTGGATAGGTAGCCCAAGAGCACCATTTTAAAACTGTTATGGTAGGAGAAACCAGTTTGTGAAGAATATGTGTGTTTTTCATACAAGGTTGTGCTGTACAGAACTGGATAGTGTATTTTGAGGGACCTGTACAATGAAAGAGATAGATTTTAATATAAATATGGTAGAAAACATATTTAACTTGGAGTTAAGAGATTGGATTTTCATCTTGTTCTCTTTATCTCATTGAACTCTTCAGACTCTTTATGTAAAATAGGGAATATAACCATAGGATGTTTAGAGAATTAAATGGAAATGCCTAGTTCATCATTTAACATAATTTGTTATTTGCAGAATTTAAATGATGATGTTGACTAAAGTAGTATAAATTTTATACTGGGAACATATGAAGACATTCTTCCTTAGGACTGTTTTTTAAAACAATTTCCTGGTTCTCAGTGGGTGTTCTGGGTCTTGGGTTTTTGATCATATTCCTCTCAGCTGTGGTTTAGTTGCGTGAACATGGATTCTGCCTCTGTGGTCTTTTCCTGTGGCACTATGTGAATTATTTACTTCAGCTGTCATAGGGATATGGAGTTTTTTTTTACTCATAACATGTATTCATGGTGATGTGAGCATACATATTTTATGTCCTGCCTTGGCAGTATAAATCATTCCTTTTGATTTTCTTCTATGACATAATTTTCATTTGGGCCACTATGGCCTCTCCTCAAATTTTTATTTTTTATACATTCACATTCTCTAAATATAGAGTACTTACTAGGTTACAGTGGGAAAGATGTTTAGAATCAGTGTGGACTGTCTTATATTTAAAGAAACTAGGACAGATGGGGAATTTGTCTTAACGTATTCCACTTTTTCTCTTTTATTTCTTGGCAGGGAAAAACTTATGACTGGGATTAAGTATAATTTTTGTTCTATAATACTGTTCAGTTAAAAGTCATTTGTAACTTGTTTAGATCTGATGGGATTTGGATCTGTAAGACTTGCCTTCTGTAAGTGGAGCACAGGACATATCCTAACCTGGGAAGAGAGATTAGTGAGTGGAAGTGTAAATCCAGCAGAGGGAAGAAGGATCCTGTCATGAACACACTTTCACTCCTTGGCATACCTGGGATTTATTAGATATACTAGTATTAAGTTATTAGGTGGCATGTAGCATTTCCTTTGGTTTTATCTAGGGATTTTTGAGGAAGCCAGGCATGAAATTGAATGGATAATTTCTACTCCGTAGTGCCAAGCTCTTCTCACCTTACTTATACTATAAATACAGTTCTCTCTCTCTTTTTTTTTTTTTTTTTTTGTTTTTAAAAATTACTTTACTGTGT
>NW_022900928.1:30621498-30651747 GCF_012274545.1 Fukomys damarensis | reverse complement strand
TTTTTTTTTTTTTTTTTTTTTGCTTTAGAAACTTACTATTGGATGGTAAAGAAGCCAGAGAAGCCACTTCTTATAAACTTGGTACTAGTTAAAACTTAGATCACCAGCTGAAGGGGTTATACATTTTAGGGGATGTATAATCCAACATCATAATTTTATGAACAGGAAAACAGGCCAAGCAAGGAAAAATAATGTGTACAATATTATGTAAGTTAAGGAGTCAGGACTATATCTCAGCACTTCTGACTCCCTGTTAAGTATACGTTTACCAAATCTTTCTGCAAAGCATACTTTAAGATGAATGGGGATGTTTAGTGGAAAAAGCACGGTTTTGAAGGAAGGAGATCTGTATACAAATCGTGGTCATGCCACTTAATGTCTTGTTCTTGAGAAAAATATATCAATTCATTAAGTCCCAGTTTTCTCATTTGTAAATGGGATTATGTTCTTTTACCTGCCTCACAAGGTTATTATTAGAATAAAATGTGAGATGCAGTGGCAAAAACTACTTTAAAGTGGAGATGGCAAGTTTGTAACTCAGCTCCATCACTTATTGATTGTGTGATTTTGGATTTAATTTCTGTGAACATAATTTTTTCTTTTTAAAATTGGGACAATAATTACTCTTTGCATGGTTGTTTTGAGGATGTTAATATATAGAGAAAAAGAATTGTCTTTTCTTCTTATTGCTAGATTTCATGTCTGAGGCCCCTATATATAACAAGATAGGTTAACAAGAGGAAAGCATCTACATGTATTTAATGTGTTATATGAGATGGGAACCTTCAGAAGGAAATGAAGACCCAAAGAAATAGATAAAGTTGTGTATTTTTTATTCGTAGATTTGTTGAAGTGAATAATTGTGGAGAAGATTAGGCAGAGAGGGGATATGATCTGATGGTAATGAGCTAGGGGAATTTTACAAAGTCTGTTCAGATTCATTCATTCATTCATTCTTTTTCTTTTTCTTACTCTTACTCTTTTTTTTTTAACAGGGTCTTGCTATGTAGCCTAGGCTGGCCTTGAACTTGCAGCTGTCCTCCTGCTTCAGTATCCCAAGTGCTGGGATTGTAGGACTGCGCCACGACACTCAGCTCAGATTCTTTTATATCTCCATGCCTTCAGTGATAAAGATAGTTCTTTCCTCTAGGTATAGGGAGGGCATCACTTGAGTGAGGGTCTTATCACCTACTGTAGGGAAGGAGAGAAAGGGGAAGGTAAAGAGGGATTTTTCTGTCTGCAGTTTTTTCAAATGCTAAGGTGCCATATTTTTGGAGTAATATCTTCTGAACCCAATTTTGAAGTATTCAAAAGCCTTGCACATAATACATAGTCAGTGTTTGAGATCTTCTCAGAATTCTAACTTCTCAGAACTGTTCCTCTAAAATCTTAAAGATGGCAGGACCCCACCCCCCACCGCGTGGTGCTTGGGACTGAACCCAGCAAGACCTTGCCTATATGAAGTAAAGCGCTCTACCACTGAGTGACATTCTCATTGTACCACTGAATCAAACTTGGGACCTTGTGCTCCCTCCTCTGTAGTTTTGAAATTATGGCTGTAGGTGGGGTAAGGTATGGGCTTTGTTAGAGTTCCATTGTACACCCTAGCAACCCATAGTTAGGCAGATGTTTCTACTTAGGGAAGGGCTACTAGAGAGGGGAAATAGTGTGGAAAATGAATTGAGGAGGAGGAAATGTGGTACTTGGGAAACTTGGGAGAGAGAATGGAAATGGGACAAGTGGTGCTACTTCTGGTCACTATGCCAGGACCTTAGTGTTAAAGTCTTTTCATTGTAAATTCAGTATCTGAAACTATAAATGCTTCAAAAGTTGGAACCATGTTTGTGTCCTCTGCTGACCCACATATCTGATATGCCAATATGGCAATAGATATGCCAATTTATTTTTATTGAAAAAATGTCTGTCTGAAGTGGAGTATTACTATGGCTCATATCATTCCATTAATCCCTAGTGGCTCCCAATCTCACCTTAGCACCATGTTGCACAGATACATTTATTCAACCAGATTTTTCTAGTCTTTAATCATAAGGATTGGCAGGGTTTTAAGAATTGGGTTTTTAGACTTTGTTCTGCTGCTTATTTCCCTTTGCAAACTTGGTTATGCCAGACAGCTATTTCCTTAAGTTATAGTCATTGTGCGGGGCTTGCTAGGTTCCTTTTTCTGTTTTGTTATTTTTTTAATGTTGGAATAAGGTTTCTAGCTCTAGTGTGAATAAGAACTCTATACGATCGGGCCGGGGATTTAGCTCAGTGGTTTCTGCCTGCTTCACAAGTGCAAGGGTCCCGAGTTTGATCCCTGTACCGGAAAAAAAAGAAAAAAAAAAAAAAGAAAGCTATATGATCTGGCATTTCTTCAGAGGGTCTAAAATTATGGGAAAACAATGCTGAGATGTTTTCCTTTCTACTCTTTCAAAAGATTATCTCATATAAGCTATTAGTTTGGTAAATACAAATGGAGTATATACTATGGTTTAGATATACTGCTGAGTGCTTTAAGTACATCACCTTACCAGGTACTCATAAGTAATGCTTTGAGTTAGACTGATGATATTGTTCTAGGTTTCACAGATAAGGAATCTGGAGTTTAGCTAAAAGAAATGACTTACCTTAATAACTAAAGGGTAGATCCAGAATTTAAATCCAGAAGTTTATGACTAAAAGATAATCACTGATTTCCATGCCTGTCAATCTGACCAGAATGGATCTTCTTAAAGGCAGAGACTGTGTAGGTTCACATTTGTGTTCCCTGTTCTCAGCATAGATGCTGTATTTCTCTTTAGATGTTTAAGACATTGGAGAGTCATAGACTCAAAGAGTAGTGCAGTTGAAGCCAGTGTGGTGGTGCATGCCTATTATCCCTGCATTTGGAAGGCTGAGGCAAGAGGATCACCACAAGTTTGAGGCCAGCCTGGGGTACATAGTTCAAACCCAACTTGAACTACTACATAGTAAAACTCTGTCTCAAAAAAAAAACAAAAACAAACAAAAAGTAGTGCAGTTGTAGTTGGGGTGAAGATATTAAGGAACTGTTTCCTGGTCCATAATGTGTGCCTAGGGAAGCCCCAATTCTCAAGGAATTTTGTTTTTCTATATTCCATGAAATGAAAAAGAAAATACTTTAAAGATCTTAGCCAGATATGGGCTTGTAGCCTGACCTATATTTAGAACTATTACCCAGCTTCTTGGAAGGCTGAATTTGGAGGATTGCTAGACAGTAGGAAAACCAGCCCATCCTGGGCAACATAGTGAGTTTCCACTCAGGGAAGAAAAAAAAAGGAATGAAAATGTTCTTAGTGGTGGAATGTGTGCCTAGCACGTGTGAGGCATAGAGTCAATTCTCAACAACACCAATAAACAAACACATGAAGGATCTTTATGTTTCACTGGGCAAATTACATCTTCACTGTTATCTTGAGGAAATGCAAGGTGGTAGAAGCAAAAAAGCTGTCTAAGCTGTAAAGTGTTGTTTGGGCCTGGTGCTGCCTATTCTATTCCCTCACTGAGCTTCATTTAAAAAAAAAAAAATATATATTATATATATATATATATATGATGAATCATTAGTGGAATGACTGGCCTCTGATAACTCAAAAGATTGAGGTAATGGTTATGCAATAACTGTTCCATTCCTTAACTTCCTTCATTAACATGGTAACACATAGTTGATATTTCAAATACACTGCAGCCTTGTTACCCCTTTCTATTTAAGCCCACTGCCTAGTTTCCTTAAAGTACATTGCATGTGTGTGGGCTCATGTTCCCTTTTGAGGTTAAATTGAATTGTGCAATGCTCAAGAAGTGACAGAGGCACCTTCCTCAAACCTGGCTGTACCAAAAGCCCAAGTAAAGTCTTCTCTCCAAAGAGGAAGAGAAAGCTTCGGTTCTTTAACAAGTAGATAAGAGTTGTTTTCTTGAGCTCTTGGGTTTGTTACCACATTCAGAAGGGAGATTTCCCTTTAAATTAATTAAATGAGTTAAAAGTACCTAGCATAGGGCCGGGGATGTAGCTCAGTGTTCACCGTACCTTCCTTGCAAGCACAAGGTCCTTAGTTTGTTCCCTGGTACCAAAAACAAACAAAGAACAACAACAACAACAAAACTAAATAAAAAAGTACCTAGCATATAGCAGTGATCCATAACAGAGGAAATTTGGGATGGTGGTACATACTTGTAGTCCCAGCAGTCAGGAGGCTGAGGCAGGAGGATTGCTGTGAGTTTGAGTCCAGGCTAGGCTGCATGGTGAGTTCAAGGCAAGCCTGAACTACATAGGGAGACCTTATCTCCAAACAAGCAGAGAAGAAAGAGGAAATTAACATACTGAACTATCTGACTGCTATACAAGTTGCCAAATAGATATTTTAACTTAATCTTCACAACAGTTCTTTGACATAGGTGTAACGCCCATTTTACATAAGAGGTCATTGAGATGCAGAAGGGTAAAGTAGTTTATTACCTCATGGCTGGTGATAGGAGATTCAGACTCATGTTTGTTGACTCCAAAGCCTTAGCTGTGTTTAGAACTATTCTCACTTCTAATTCAGTATTCTTTCTATACACATCACAGACATGCAAATTGAATATATAGCTGTGTTTTATGTAGTGATGAACAATAGTTCAAGTGGGAATGTGGTAGAAGGGCGGGGAGCTGTGACACTCACATAAATGCTGCCCTAGAATCTTTAATGCCTTAAGTGGAATTGCAGGCAATCTTATAATTTGGCATTTGAGAATGAATCTTTTTCAGCTGGTTAGCAGATGTAACAACACCTACCTTTGAGCATGTTCTGTTCTAAAAAGGGATGAAAAGCTGCTTCTCACATTGCCATGGGCAGGTGGATGAGCTCAGCTTTGACCTGAAACCATATTAGTGCTTCTGAAATCTTTTGCTTCCAAGCTTTGCTATATTTTTGGTCCGGTACTGGTAACCTATTTTCAGAGCTGCTGTAGAGTCAGACAATGGAATATGGGGTTCCTAGGGTTCTCATCCCAACAGTTTGAGTTTTTACCAAGAAAAGTCCAAACACAAGGGATTTTTTCGAGGTTGGTAGAGGCGGCCAAAAGCTAGATCTTGGGAAACACATCACCCCCTTGTTTTGCAGCACGGACTCTAGATTCATTCTGTATTTGCTCCCTGCCCCCCATGGTACTAGAGATTGATCCCCAGGCCTCACACATGTGCTCTACCACTGAGCTACATTAGCCCTTTCTATATTTTATTTTGATACAGTGTCTCAAAAAGTTGTTCCGGCTGACTTTGTAATCTTCCTAACTAGGCCCTAAGCCTCTGGAGTAGCTGGGATTATAGGCATACACCACTGTACCTGGTTTATCCTATGTTCTTTTAAGCAGTTGTAGTATGAAAAGGTAACTAAAATACTAGGTTCTAGCTATTGTCAATTTTGAAAAATTGATTTATATTTGCTAGACAGATTTCTTTTTTTTTTTCCCATACCAAGGATCAAGCTCAGACACGGTGCCACTGAGCGGAATCCCCAACCCTAAGGAGATTTCTTTATGTATTTTAATCCAGTGATTCTAGGTGGTGTAATTTTATTGTGTAGGAAGCACACATCTTTGCTGCCCAGGGAGATTGCAAACTCAAGATTACAGCTGTTTGACCTTCTTTTTAACTCACCACTCTTTCACTCACTGTCTGTATTCTGAAAATTGTTGAAATTTCTCAACTTCTAATGCGTCTTCACCCATTGTCTTTATTGTTGAATTTTGTACCTTTTTATGTTTTTACTGTGTTTTGGGAAGAAACATAGGGAAATGTGTTTTTAGTCTGCCAACTTGAATTAGCATCAAATGTCAAAAGAAGCTAAAGGAATGCAAAGGTGAAATTGCATTTATACCTCAAATGGGAAATACTTCACCATAAGAGAGAATAGTAAAAGTAGCCATTGTCCCTAAAGATGTCATCTGAGGGAGAAGAGAGTAATCAATATAGAAGCTGCAATTTCTGTTAAATCTGACTTCAGAAGTGACATACCATCACTTCTGCTGTATTCCTTTAGTCACTTAGACCCACACTTCTATCTGATGGGAGAGGGGCTACACAGGATTCAAATTCCAGGAAGCAGGGGTCATTACGCATCATTTTGGAAGCTGGCTACCACAGTGATAGAGAAACTTTGAGGCCCCAGCAACCTACATCATTTATTAAGACGCCAAGTTTAATAAGCAAGTTCTGATTTTGTTTCCATGTTCCAAGCTTGGTGGTTATGGAGAGAACTCCCTTGTGTTTTTAAGGGATGGTTTCTGGGTATACAGGGAGCAAGAAATCCTTCAAAAGTCTCTTGGGTCTCATTTATCTACTAGCAGTCTTTCTAAGTTAGCAACATAATCATGTCTGTTTCTGCAAACAACCAGATACTTTAGTAAGGATTGGAATACTAGAGGATTTCTTTGCCATTGGGTGCTACCTGGTGAATCTGTCCTCACAAATCTGAGCATTTTGACATTTATCTGTGGAGAAAATTAGCTAAGGAAACTCCATATGCCTCCAATAATTACTGCTTCCAAAAACTCTTTTACATTATTTTTTTTCCTCATTGAGTTTATTGGTACATTTTAGGTATACAGTACAGTTACATTCATTATTGGGATCTTGTACCTTTACATGACAGGTCTTGGTTCTCATTTTTTCCCCTTGTCCCTGCCCTCCCTTCACCCCCTCCTCCTCTCCCCATTTACAAATGTTTTATTTCCATTTTTTCATTTTCTCCTATTTTTTTCTTTCACTTATTACCTTTCCCCTACCCTTCCCACTTTCCCTACACCTTTAGCCCTTTTCTTCCCTTTTTACATTGTCAGTTATTTTACGTTAATTTTCATGTGACCAGTTTCAAAGGAATAGTGTGATGAAATGGCAAGCTGGCTGACCTTGATGGCAGTACACGTGGGTTTGACTTTGTTTAGCATTTCTGACTAATTCTAAGTCATGTTCTGTCTCCCTCAAGTTTCCTTTAATACATGGGGGTTTTAAACCAGAGTCTCAGGTTTGAAAGTAGCACCTCATAGGCTACTAGGGTAAATTTGGGAAGTGGGAAGAGACCAAGGAAGTGAATTTACTCACCTCAATTTCTGCCAGAGCAGTTCTTTTTATCTTTTTTAAATGTTAGTATTACTGTGATTTAATTGGACAAAAGATTTTGAGGCTTTAAAAAAGCTTTGAAATGACTGGATTGAGTGGTTTGAAGTCTTAAAGGACATCTCAGTGAAAGAAAGTATGTTCTTTTAAAATGACATTCGACAAGCCCAGTGGGGTATCCTAAGGGGTGTAGGGGTAACCTTTCTACATTTCTAGAGAGAAGAGCAGAGTGGTGGGCTGGGATATCTCCAAAAAAATTTAGGCTTTTTGCTCCCCCTTCTCCCTTACGTAATTTTGTTTTTTAAAAAGGTACTAGTTTTAAAAAAGGGCATTAGGTGCCATTGTATACATCTCTTGTTCTAAAGTGTTACAGCCTTTTTGGGAGTCTGAATCTATGTCTGGAGAAGTAAAGGGCTTTGTTGGAAAGGTGGAGGTCATAGACCTCCTCCTTGAGTGGAGAAGGCTGAGTGAGTTCTCAAGCAGGTAAGAAGGGCTGGTCTTCTAAATTGGCCTTTGCCTCCTTTGGATTATTTAGATATGTAAAATACTTTTCCAGGTCTATATGATGTATAGTGCTGTTTATCACATGGAGGCTAAAACTGATATAACTGGTATAAATGGGAATAATTCAGATGAATCTTGCTTAGGAGCTCTCTCCTTTTAGGAGGTCAGCCCTTCCTTCCTCCCTCCCTCCCTCTCCCCTCCTCTCCCCTCCTCTCCCCTCCTCTCTCCTCCTCTCTCCCTCACCCCTCCTCTCTCTGTGCCCACCTGCCTGCCTCTCTCTGCTTCAACATTTATGGTTCCCTGTGGAAAACAGGTCATTGCCTGCTGAGTGAAACTAATTTCTAGCCATCTTTTACCTATTCTCTGTTTTCTTACTTTCCAAATAAATATTCTTCTTTGGAATAGAAATTTGGAAATTAATAGTTTAGTGAGGATAGGATTTTATTTAGGATTAGGTCAAGTTCTAGGTCTTCTGCTTACTGCTGTTACCTTGGGCAAGTTTCTTTGTTTCTTTTTTCTTTTTTTCAGCTTTAATTGAGTTTATTGGTACATTTTAGGGATACAGTACAGTTACATTCATTGTTGGGATCTTGTACCTCTACATGACAAGTCTTGGTTCTCATTTTTTCCCCTTGTCCCTGCCCTCCCTTCACCCCCTCCTCCCCTCCCCATCTACAAACACTTTATTTCCATCTTTTCATTATCTCACATTTTTTTCTTTTCCCTTATTACCCTTCCCCTACCCATCCCACCTTCCCTACACCTTTAGCTCCTTTCTTCCCATTTCTAAGTGTCAGTAATCTTATTAGGATCTTCTGTATTATAAGTTTCTTAATTTTCTGTTTGTTTCATTTGTAAAATAGGATTGCTATGAAGATTATAGGAGATTGGTGGGGACTTGTCCCTGTAGCAGTGATAGTGAACCATTTGAGACCGAGTACCAAATTGCAACTCAAAACCCACTTGTTTATTGCAAAGGGCCAACACTGCAAGTAAACTGGTTTTAGTTTAGGGAAAACAGTTGCTGCCCTTGGCTCACGTGCTGACAGAGAGATGTGTATGCCTGCTGCGGCTTGCAAAGGTTTGCCCTATAGTAAGTTATAGGTATGAAGTTTTTATTATTTTGGTTCTTGTATCTTTGAGAATTTAGAATAGATACTAATTAAAACATTAAAAACACCACATTATATTACAGTAACAAAATCAGTGCTAGAAAAATCTTACAAATAATCTTGTGATATATTCATTTTACCTTTTGAGTTGGTATATATATATATATAACTGGAATTGTTTAGGCTCAGGGTTATCCAGGGGAGACACCAGGCACTCATTTAGTTATGCATTTAAGTAAGATGCTGCATTCTGTTGAATTCTCATACTTTAGTTATATGCCTATGTAGATTTTTTTAGTTCGCTGTTTTTTTTGCTTCTCTATTTTTACTGTAATTGTTTCATTTAAATTTTCTACACATTAACTTTGTGCAATTGAAATAAGATTGCATATATATATATTAAAAAAAACACACCAAAAAAACGCTTTGGACAGGGGATTTAGCTGAGTGGCCCTGTGCCTGCCTCATAAGCACAAGGTCCAGAGTTCAGTCCCCACTACCCCCCCAGTACAAACAAACAAAAAACTCTTTATTCCTAGCACTTCCCCTCTACCAAAATATGGAAAATTACTGTTTTCAGATACAATTCTGAAACCTTCACTCTTGTAGGGTTTCCTGACTATTTCCTTTCATCCTCACTATTCCTCATAGAAGCGTTCCTCATTTTAGAAATTCTCATAACTGCACTGGTGGTATGGAATGGTGAAAAGAATATGGACATTTGATTTAGATAGCAGAACTGGGTTAGATGTTGGTATGAATTAGAATGCTAGCCACATAGTTCCTGAAATGTTAGTTACTGTTACTGTAATTTTTGTTATTATTCATGCCTTATCTTCCCTTAGACTTGCTAGTTTCTCTCAAGGGCAATGTTGTTTTCAAACTGTTAAGTCATAACCTGTGAGTATTTACAATGGTAGGGTGGACCAACATTTTAAAAACATGAAATAGAATCCACCAAAGGAAATATAAGAATGTACTGTATATAGAAAGAGGGAGGATTGTTTTATGAAACTTTCATTGCAGTTTTGTATTTATTAATTGTGTGCATGCATACATGCACATGTATATACTAAATCTCAGGGCAAAATATATCTTACTGTTGTTAGCTGTAGTCAAAATAGTTAAAAAATATTTTAGGCAGGAGATTTGTTGATACATGTATCTTTTATTGTTAAGGCTTTGCGCGGAGTCTGGAATGAATCTGATGCACATATAACTAAGACAGTGCAGCCTGAAATTAATTGCTTAATGCATGATACAGATAGCAGGTGTAATATACATTCCAAGAAGGGAGAAATTCTCTTTAAAAAATTTGGTATTCAGCTGGGTGTGATGGCACACGCCTGTAATTTCAGCACTTGGGAGACTGAGGCAGGAGGATCGCTGTGAGTTCGAGACCAACCTGGGCTACATAGTGAGTTCCAGGTCAGTCTCAACTACATAGTGAGACCTGTCTCAAAGAAAAAAAATTTGGTGTTCAAGTATCTAATGTTTAGAAAACTTCTCAGCTGTAATTTAGACTGATTATCACCAACTTGATTTTGTAAAAATACTGGCTAACCATTATTTGCTAAAACATCTATATAGTTTTTTTTATCTTGTTATTTCAAGTACCTTTCTAGATACCAATTGAATTTTTCTTCATTTTTTTTATTAGTTGCATGTCTGCAGTACATAATGAAGGATGTATACATGTACATAGCACATCTTTATTCCTTTCATTTTTTATTTTTAAAGGTTTATTTGATACAGGGTCTCAGTCCAGTTCAGGCTGGCCTTGAACTGACTGTGCAGTACAGGCTGGCCTTGAATTTGCAGTGATCCTCCTCCCTTAGCCTCCCAAGTGCTGGGCTTATAGGAATGTGCTATTACACTGGCTTAATTCTTCTTTTTTTTTGTCCCCTTTCCCTCCTCTCCTTCCAGTTCTTCTCTTCCTTCACAATTACAAAAAGCTCTATTTTCATTCTCTTTTCCTTTAAGTCCCTTTTCATTCTTTCCCCCCTCCTCCCATCTCTTGTTCCCCTTCCCATTTGAACAAAGTTTTTCCTGCTTCCTAATATCTCTGCCTTGTTTTACTTTAGATTTCTCACACAAATTAAGTGATATGATATTTAAACTTGTGTGTCTGATTTATTTCACTTAAGATTATGGCCTTAAGGTGCATCCATTTACCTAAAAATGCCTCAAGTTTTTCCTTCTTTATGCCACAGTAGTACTCCATTGTATATAAATACCATATTTTTTTACCCATTTATCTATTGATGGGCATATAGGCTGCTTCCAAGGTTTAGCTGTCATGAACTGTGCTGCTATAAACATGGGTATGTATGTATCACTGTAATATGATGACTTTAACTCTTTTGGAAAGATACCTAGGAGGGGAGTAGCTAGATCAAATGGAATTTCTAGTTTTGATTTTTAAAGGCATCTCCATACTGCTTTCCATAGTGGTTGTACTAATACACACTCCCTCCAACAACGGAGAAAGACCCCCACCACCTCCAACCTTGCCAGCATTTGTGTTTGGTTGATTTCTTGATGATGGCCATTCTTTCTGGAGTGAGATGGAATTTCAGTGTTGTTTTACTTTGCATTTCTCAAATGTTGAGCATTGTTTCATGTATTTTTTTGGCCATTTGTATTTCCTCATCTGAGAAATGTGTTTGCCCACTTTTTGGGTTGGGTCTTTAAATTTGAGGTGAGAGTGTAATTTTTTTTGAATTGTTGTGTATTCTAGGTATTAGTCCTCTGAGAAGTAGCTGGGAAAAACTTTCCCATTCTTGTCTCTTCACTCTGTTGGTAATGTCCCTTGCTATGCGGAAGCTTTATAATTTGATGTAAAGCACCTACATCTTTGATCAGGCTCTCGAGAACTTCCATAATCTGATCTCAATACTGAATATCCTTTTTGTGTCATTGCCAGTAACTGTAGAGACTACATGTTAGTTAAACTAGTCTGCTTCTTGCTAACTCCAAACACAACATTTCTTCCTCAGTGTTCTTTTGTTTTTTTTGTTTTTCTCAGATGCAGTCTTACTATGGCTCAAGTGATCCTTTTATCTGTCTCCCAACCAGCTGGAATTTTAGGCACATGCCACTACACTTGGTTCCTTAATTAGTTTGTTATTCACTTTGTCTGGGACTTATCATATGCATCTACCCACCCATCCACTGCAAAGCTAATAAGCCAAAATGATTGAAATTCTACCACCCTAAAGACTACCTTAATTTAAAATCCCTTGTCGAGTCTTGATATTCTCCAGTAGAAAGTGCTCCTTCCTTTTCCTGTAAGATGTTAGATCATCTCACCATGATAAGCAGAAAGAGCCGGGGCTAGTGGCTCCGCTATCTCTGACCTTGTTCATATGGAAAACATAATAAATGAAGCAATATATAAACAAGGTTCAGATTTTGGCTAACCTTAAACTTTAAGGACTTGACAGAAGAGAGAAAACATGCAAGAATAGTGAGTTAGATATTTATAAATAAAAAATAGTATGAGACTTCAACATTTAATTTAATATTTGAAATATTCCAGATGCTCAGTTTGTAGGTTTTAAGAGAGAGATATTCTTGACCATATTGTTGCATATCAACTCTTGAAAGTCTGTGTAGTATACAAGACTAAACTGTTGCTTCATATTTGCATGGTGCTTACTAGGTGCCAAGCAGTGTTTTTTTTTTTTTTTTTTTTTTGGGGTCACCGGGGATCAAACCTGGGAACTTGTGCTTATGAAACAGGAGACAGCACCACTGAGCTAAATCCCTGGCTGTAAGTTTGCCTTGTTTTTTTTTTTTTTTTTTTTTTTTTTTGTGGTACCAGGGGTTGAACTTGGGCCCTTGTGCTTACAAGGCAGGCAGCAGAACCACTGAGCCAAATTCCTGGCCCAGCTGTTGCTTAACAGTACACTTAATTTGGAAAAAAATAAATTGTTCCCAATGAGATTAAAAGCTTTTATTAAATACACACAAAGAACTAGGCTTTTTGGCAGAAGCCTGTAATACCAGTACTCTGGGAAACTGAGGCAGGAAGATCACAGGCTTGAGCCAAGCTTGGGAAATTTAGCAAATTAATTAGACCATGAAAAGAGTGCTGAGTATATAGCTTAGTGCAAAGGCCCAGAGTTCAATCTGCAGTACCACAAACAAAACCAAAAACAAAACAAATGCACACAGCAGTTTAGTAATTGAGAGCTATCTTAGTCTAGAACTGGAACCAGTAAGATATTTCTCCCTATTCCTCACTCCTTTCCATCTTTATGATAAATAATTGATTCATGCAGTTGTGGAGGCCAGGTCCTATGATTTTGCCATCTGAAGGCTGGAAACCCGGGAAAGCCAGTGATGTATTTCAGTCCAGTTTTGAAGTCCTGAAGAAAAGATGAGATGTCCCAGTTCAAGCAAACAGGTAGTGAGCAAAAGGGATGAATTTTTCCTTCATCAGCCTTATGCTCTATTCATGCCCTAAACTATTAGAGGGTCCTGAAACATACATCCAAAAAATAATGTTTAATTCAGGCATTCTGTGGCCAGTTAGGTGGACACATGAAATTAACTATCATAGGAGCTTAATTTTCTGGTGTATAAAAGATATGGAAATACATTTCAGCTCTGCTGCTTATTGGCCAACAGACCTAAGGCAAATTGCTTCATTTTTTAAATCTTTACTTTCTTCATCTCTAATATAGGAATAATAATTAACCTATGAACCTGGTTGTGAAGATTAAGTGAGGTAAAATTATTATAGTGGCTGGCACAGAATGAGCACTTGCTTAGTATTTTCCTTTTTCCAGGAGGCAAGTATTTGTCCTTAAAATATTGGTAGGAATTAGATGTGGGAAATATTTAAAATATCCTATTTGTGGGTGGGTTCTCTATAAAGTCCTTAGTGTCTTTTTATTTCCTGTATTCTTTCTATATGTTTTCTCTCACCAAGATATTCACAGCATTCTTTTTTCTTCAAAGCTACTTCCTGGGGAGAAAGTCCAGTGCAAGCTATTACAACCTGTGTTAGGTCTTTCCTTGAGCCCGTAGTCTGGGAAAAGGAAATTAATCCACATTGACCAACCAAAGTTAAACTTTTTAGGTAGAATGTCTGCCTAACCTTGGGAGAGAACAGCATTGACGTATAGCTCTCGAAGAACGGGATCTGTAGGCAAGGTAAGTAGGAAGGGTTGTCTGGGCTAAAGGCCAGACTAGAACTCAACAGGGTAGATCCTTGGGAATTTAGACAACTGAGAGAGTAGGGAATGTGGTCAGCCTTGTTTGAGACCTCTGATGATGCTAGAAAGGAAACTTGTGAAGTGGTGAAGAGTGGGAGGAGAAAGGAGAGGAAATGCTTGAGAAATATTTCAGTGTATCTGAGACATATCTGTGGGTAAGCTCATGGAAGGAGTACCAGCCTAGAAGTCAGGAGACCAATGTTCTAGTCTTGACTTTCCCATTGAATTTCTGTCCTTTTGTCCCATGGAGACATAAACAAACCCTGATTGAGAGCCAGTGATATGTGTACATGTAAATTGTGGAACAGCTAAAAGAACTACTGTAGTACTACTGTTACTATATAATCTTGTATGGCATACTGTGTACCAGTCACAGTTCTAAGCCTTTAAGCATACTCATTTAATTTCCATAAAATCCTATGAATTCAGTATTACTGTTAAACTTTTACAGATGAGGAAATGGAAGGAAAGAAAATTTAAGTGAATGAATAGATGCTAATGTTTTTATAAGTATGTATCAAGGATTGTGCTAGGTACCCTACCTATGAGTTATCTGATTTAATTCTTACAGTCACTCTGTAAGGTAGATTCCAGTTATCATGATTTTACGGTTGGGGGGAATCTGTTGTGTTCTTAACTGGCTTCTGAACATTGAGGGCACACTGGAATAAAGGATTGCTTTCTTTTAAGTATTTAGTATTGTCTTGATAAAACACTTGAGTTTTCATAATATTTTTTCCCTATTTTATCCTCAGAACAATACTGTGAAGTAAGTAGTATTACTCATTTTTGTAATTGAAGAAACTGAGACTTAGAGAGAGAAAGGGGGTTGTGTTAGATTGCATGGTAACTGAAGGAGCTGGCTTGCATTTGGGATAGAATATGAGTTCAACTATACAGAGCAGCAGTTAGTCAGGTGACATAATGAAAAAAGTACTGAACCCTTATTTGTGATGGAGAAGAAGCTGAGAGAAGCTACTTTGATTTATAGTCTGGGATTTGTTAGTGAGATTTTCTTTGGTATGTTTGCTCTTCTGTCAACATTGTTCTTCCTGATTTGCACTGGCAGTGTTATGCAAGTTGTAATTATGTTGTAATTGATGTGTTTGCTTCTTTAGTATCCAACTCCTGCAGTCTTCTATTCTGTAAGCTCTGTAAACTGTTTTGTTCACAGTATCGCTGCACAGTGTCTTGCGTGCAGTAGTTGCTTTGTTTCTGAAAATTTTGAATCAGTGGGCACACTGGAGGATAACTTCATGACAGAGTAATTTGTTCAGGATTACTCAGCAATTTGGTAGTACTTCTGGGACTAATTCTGACTTTCCTATTCTTGGGCCCAGAATTTTTTGTACAACTTCATGTAGCTTGCCATATACTTACTGGACTGGGCTGTATAATCTTGCTGTGGATTCTTAAACAAGATGCTTAGTTTTCTTTTTCATAAAAAAACTAATAAACAGCTGTTCTTTCCTCCTTTCCATAAACATGAGGGGGAAGGATCACTGGATTTTTGGTAGTACAAGTTTCAGTGCTTAATTGTACATTTAATTTACTGTGAAGCATTAGGCAAGTCAGTTTATTCTGTGATGCTTCGGTAGCCCAATCTATCAAATTGAAACACTTTCATTGTATAAATTCTCAAGGTTATATGACGTATAAATGATATCCTGGATGCATATAAAACTATGTACATGTAAGTAAAGATAAGAGTTGGAAATAATGTAGCAAAAATAGTGTAATGTAACAAATAATGGAAATAGTGTAAATTATTGTTATAGATATGATAAAATAATGCAAATAATGTAGTAAATAATAGCTAAATAAGAATTACATATTTGACCTCCACTGTGTTTTGGAACTTTTGATACTTCAAAACATTATTTTGAAGTTCTTCAAACATTATTTTGAGGTACTTCAAACATTATTTTTTCAATGATGTACTTCATAATACTTAGTTATCCCCACTTTATAGTTAAGAGCTTCTAGTTCGGAGAGAATAACCAGCCCAAGGGGTAGAATTAGGAATCAAAATTGGATCTAACTTAAATCTATATTCTTTCTATTACATTTTGCTTATTTTGGTAAAGAGATCGTCTGTCTCCTTGTTTTGAAAGGTCTTGATAGTGACTCATTGGTTCATTTTAAGAAAGGGTGAAAGTTGTTGTTGACAGTTATCATTTATTCTACAGCCTAAACAGGTTGAGCATTGGCAGAGATAGTAGGTCTGAGACTAATTTAGTCAGTGGTTATTTGAACACTCATAAGACTGAGCCGGAATGAGATCAAGAAGTTTTAGAGTAAGAGTCATTATGTCAGCATGGAGCAACACTTGAGGTCACTGAGCTTTGCATCAGTTAAGTAGGGTAGTCTCTGGTTGTGTCTTTCTCATCAAAAAGATTGGTGTCCTCTAAGCCTTGGTTTGACTTAAAAAGGTTTGTCATCTTCTCTTTCTCATTCCAGACCTCTGACATTTAATCATTACCATATGCATAAACTTCTGATTTTTAGAAAACAATTTTCCTTGGCATAAAATAAGTTATATACAGCAGAAAAGAAATTTGAGGCTCAAAGTCTAGCTTCAGCTTTATTTTTAACTTTATTGTGTGGTTCTGTGACCCTGGAAAAATGTCTTCCTTCACCATTCCCACTGCTGCTGCTTTGTTCCAGATCATCATCTGGTTTATTTTTCATTAATTTTTTTTTTAAACAAACTTTAATTTTTCTTATGATTTGAGAATGAGTTGCTGACAGGATGCTTCATCAGTCCCAGTCTTTCCTATGTAATTATCATCTGAATAAGAAAATTAGCATTGCTTCATTACTACCATCTGAGAAATCCTCAAACCCATTGAAGTAATGCCATTTGTGCCATTATCTTTTATAGCAAATACATTGTTCAGAATCATGTTACATACATTTTAGATGCCACATCTTCTTTGACTCCTCAGTCTTCCCTTGACTTTGATAACCATTGACACTTTTGACGATTACAGGCTAGTTATTTTGTAGAACATTGGATGTTTCATGAATTTTGCAGAATGTCGTCACTGGTTTCAGGTTATGCTTCTTTGTGTTTTTTGTTTGTTTGTTTGTTTTGTTTTTTGGGGATCGAACTTGTGACCTTGCCCTTGTTGAGGTAGGCGGCGGCACACTGAGCTAAATCCCTGGCCCTGGTTATGCCTCTTTGGAAGGAAATACTACAAAACTGATGTCATGTTCTTTTTGCATGTTTTCAGATGTGATGGTTTCAATTTGTACCATTACTGTTGATGTTTGATTTAATAACTTGCTTAAGATGGTGTCTGCTAGACTTCTTTTTCTTGTTTTGTTTTGTTTTTGAGACAGGGTCTCACTATGTAGTTGAGACTGACCTGGAACTCACTATGTACCCCAGGCTGTGAGTCTCAAACTCATAGTGATCCTCCTGCCTCAGTCTCCCAAGTGCTGGAGTTACAGGCAAGCGCCATCTGCTAGTCTTCTGTACTGTGAGGTTGCACTTTTTCTTTGGTACCTGGAATCGAACTCTGGACCTTGCGCTTGCGAGGCAGGCAGTGGTACCACTGAGCTAAATCCGTGGCCCAGGTTGCTCTTTTCTTCTTTATATTTAATGAACATTTTTTATGGCAGTACTATAAAGCTATGTAATATAACCCTTTTCTTGCCAAACTTTTAATGTATTATTTCTAGCTGCATGGATTAATATCAATGCATAATAAATTATTGATAGTGCTATTTGTTTTAATACTCAGATTCTCTCTAATTTGGCTAGTAAGCTCCTCATTCAAGTCAGTTTCCACTTTTGACATATCTGTGTCATTTTTGAACACCTCCTTACTTTCTGGCCCATGCTGTTCTAGGTTCAAATTGAATTTTCTCTGTACCAGCCTTTGATCATTCATCGCACCAAAGATGCCTGGTTTCCTTTAATGTTAGATGGTGTCTCAAATCTAAAATCTGGCTGCTAGGTATGCTCATTGTTATTAGACCATTGCTGTTTCCAGGGCCAATAAGAGTGTGGAAATGAGCTTTTGTCACACCCATGACAGATGTGTGTGTGTGTAGCTGTCCTTATCCTGTGTGGGCCTCAGCACCCTATCCAGTTTCTCTTCCGTAAGAACTTCTTCACTCTGCTTGCAAAAGGTATCTATAAAGGGAAGGAGGCTCTTGGTGAAGCCTTTTTGACTTTCATAGTCGGAATGAATGTCTTATTTTCCCTATTTCTGATGGATGGCTTACTTTATTCTTGTTTTCATAATTTTCTCTACAAATCTGTTGGCCCTGACCACTGGCTGATTTTTAAATGCACTCATTGTGGCATCACATCTAGCAGAGACTTGGGAACATCTGATGGAATTTCTCAAGGGAATGAATCCTGGGAAGTGAAGCTACTGCAAGGATGAGTCTGTTGCTCTTCTTTGGAGTCCACTCTAGGCCTCCTGAGGTCTGACAGGCTCTGACTACAGGGAAGGGTTTTGCCCCCAGCACCACTGGGTCTAGGTGTCTATTCTATGCCAGAGTTCTTTCTGAGAAAACTATATATTCATACTATTTCATCATTTTTGTAAGTTCCAAATAGGTCTTTAAAATTTTTTCTATACTTTCTTCCCAAAGAAAAGAATTCCTGGCTACAAGCATATGGATATTTAAAGCTGCAAATAATAGCACCTACATCACCCTACCAAAAAAGCCTGCCCCAAACAGTCTGAAGGCCAGCATTATGACTGCATGTGTCATCTGATAACCTGTCTGCCATTCAGTCTGTCTTTGCAAAGGGAGGCACTAAGGCCAAGGAGGATTGTGTACCTACTTGGTGACTTAGCCTGCACTGCCTTTGTCTGTATAGGAGATGAATGTATGGAGGACAGAAGCATCATAGACCAGGCTCCTTGTAAGATGTGGGGGTGTTTGGGGAGGAAGAGAAAAAGAATACTAATTTTTAGGTCTTACTGTCAATTCTACTTAGTCCTACTGTAGCCACATATTGAACTTGTAATCTTACTCATTCTTCCAGGCCTCTGTCCAGGCTTTCTTTCTTTTCCATTCTGTTTGAATTGTTTGATTTCAAAGCCTACTGTTCTGTTTCATAATCATGGCAGTGAGTGATAAAAAAATGAACGTTCACTTTTGTATTTCTTGTCACGTTTTCAGTATAGTTAAAATAATTTCAAAATTGAGATTAGAACATTTTCTCATATACCTACTGAATTTTTGCTTCCACAGGAATTAAGTCAAGGTATATTTACTCACAAGGGTAAATCTTAGTTTGATTTGGCCTAAGAGACCAAATTAACCCAAGCTTAGTAGTAATTGAAATTAAGAATAAAAGCTAACGTTCTGGTTTTGACTTTACATCATCAGGTAGAGTCATCAACCTAAGTATTTCTCCCTGATCTAGTGGGTAATTTCATACTTCTCAAGATATTTTACTGACATTGTTTTATGCATTCTTCACAGTATACACAGGAAAGAGTACGATTGTTCCTATTTGATGAATGAGGAAATTGATGTTCAAAGAAGTTAAGTGTGTCAGAGTACAAAGACTTCATACTCTTAGTCTGAGAGTCCTCCTTTAATATACTCATTAATCCTGGGAGAAGGCAGTGTGGTAAAAAGTGCTGTCAATGGAAAGCCAAGAATACTGTGATGATAGTCTTAGGTAGGAAAAATTTGGAAAGTCACTCAAATTCTACTTCATCAATATGGAAATGCTAACAGTGGTAAATGTTCTTAACTCATTTTGATTTGTTTAGCATTTATTAGGAATTCACTATCTCTCACTCTGTACTAGGGCTATTCTTTTCTCAAGTTGCTCATACTTTACTAAGGATAATAGATGAGCAATTTAACTGAGAAGAGATACAACAAACGTGTGTGTGTGACAGGAGGTGTCAGGAGACACATTGATGAGAGCGGTCCAGGAGGGTACCACAGAGATGGCTTTGGGAGTGGGCTTTACTTACGAAGGTAAGTCTAAATAGATTGTAAGAATTAAATCCTGTAATAGGCATGAATGTGTTTTGTTCAGTGCTCATAAGTGCAGCTGTTTATAATTGTCACATTGTACAGAAGATGTTTTTCTATAAGTATCTTGTATATCCAGTGGCACTGACCCACTAGAATACCATAGTTGGAGCCTAAACTTATTTAAAACAAGGAAGACTTCTGTATCAAGAAAAATGGGGATATCTTTTTTTTTTATAAAGTGTATCTGTGGTATTTTGATTCTGGGAATTCTTGTCTTCTGCTTTGGTGACACACAGTGGGCCTCCAAACATTTTTGGAGCTTACAAAAAACTTATTTATTATCACATTTTTAAATAGCCAGTTGTGCTGAAACAACATTTTAAATATTTAGAAGAGATATTTAAGGCAACCTTGGAAATAAACATGTATCTTGGGGTATAAAATGAATTGAGAGCAAGGTAGAAATTGAATGGCTGAGCCAAATGATACATAGTATATTTTTTATTTGTTTGGATTCAGGAGATACAAATGCTGAGGTTTTCTATGCACTAGACTTTGAAAGAGATATAAAGAGAACAGAAATGAATGAAACATTTCCAAACAAAGATGCTTGTAGTCTGGCTGGAGATATAAGACATCTGTGGTAACAGAAGTGTTAGGTTTTCATGAGATGGTATAAGCTACTAAAGATGGAGGATTTACCCAAGCCTTTGGGTGAGGACTGCATTAGAAATGGGAAGTTAGAGATAATAGCTGAACATTAAGAGTTTACCAGGAAACAAAAGGATATAATAAGAGGTAAGAATGACCAAGCAGAAGTAACAGCCTAAACAAAAGCATGGAGATTTACAGTAGTACAAGTTTGAGCATCCCTCATCTGAAAATCCAAAATTTGAAATGCTCCAAAATTCAAAACTCTTTGAGATCTGACTTGATAACAGGTTAAAAATTCCACAGCTCTTTTCTTGTGATGGGTTTGCATCAGAACACCAGATGCGTGAGGCATGGTTGTGCATGCCTGTAATCCCAACTTTAGTCTACCAGGCTATATGAGAAGGATTGCAAGTTTGAGGCCAGCCTTGACAATTAAGTGAGACCCTGTCTCAAAATAAAAAAATTTAAAAGGGCAGGGCTTGTAGTTCAGTGGCAAAGTCCTTGCCTAATGTGCATAAGAGGCCTTGGTTTCAGGGTTCAATGCCTAGCACTAATTTTTTTTTTTTGAGACAAGTTCTCACTTTGTAGTTCAAGCTGGGCTTGAACTCACTATGCAGCCTAGGCTGGCTTTGAACTCAAGGCAATCCTCCTGCCTCAGCCTCCTGAGTGCTGAGATCACAGGCATGCACCGCCATGCCCAGCTCCCAGCACTGTTAAAACAAAAAACAAAAAAAAACAAAGACCAGTATTCAGGAAGCAGAGGTAGGAGGATCATCTGTCACACAAAACCAAACAATAATAAAAAGCCAAAACCACTACCATGACCATCACCACCACCACCAAAAAGCAAAAAAAAAAAACAAAACAAAAAAAAAAAAACAAAACAAAAAAAAAAAAACAAAACAAAAAAAAAAAAACAAAACAAAAACAAACAAAAAACACAGATGTACTAAAAATATTATATAAAATTACCTACAGGCTATGTAAGATGTGTATGCAATATAAATAAATTTGAGTCCCCTCCCCAAGATATTTAATTATATGCACATATTCCAAAAATGGAAAAAAATTACTATCTGAAACACTTCTGCTTTTAGTCCCTTCAGGTACACTTTCTGCCTGTACCTACCTGTACTTAAAGCACTCAACAAATAAGAGATAAATTCCTCAGAGTTTAATATGGAATGTAGTAAATAATAAGACTTTGTATTCCCTTTTTGAGGAAATGGTGACAGCATTTTTAGTTTGTTAGAGTTAGTTATAATATGTTGGACTAGAGCTTTGCTTGCTAGGCACATGGTCTGCCCTTGAGCTATACCCTCAGCCATCACAGAAACATTAAAAAAAAAAAAAACTATTTATAGGAAGAAAGGTAAAACTGAGATAATTGGAATGGGCAGTTGTCATTTTTTTTCTCATACCAGCGATCAAACTTGGAACCTTGGGCTTGTGAGGCAGGCGGTGCCTCTACTGAGCTAAATCCCTGGCCCAGTTATCATTTGTTTTTATTGCATAGTATTTGGTGTCCTCCATTTTATGAGTTTCACTAGGGGCAAAGATGCTAATGGAGATAAAATTTGGGTATTCTTTTCCCAACTTCTCTGCTTTGAAGGCACAGACAGTGATCTAGATTTTACTAACCCAATTGCCCATACTACACTTGGATTTAGGACTTCTGGACATAAAGGAAAAGAGTAATTAGGAGCTAACTTTCTTCTTATGGAGGCAGAGGGAGTAGCATCACCTGCTACTAAGATTGAATTCCTGGCACTAAAGTGGCATTGGTGCTAGAAGCTGTGTAGTTGAGGTTGAATTCTTGGCCCAGAAATGGCAGTGATACCCATTCTAGCAGCTCATGATCAGAAATATCTCAGTGGACTAGGTTTTCAGTGTAGCTTTGTGCTTTGTTCTGGAAGGTAAACCTTATGTGTGTTTCTCCAGCCTTTTCCAAACTTATGTGAGCTGCACAGTATTCTTTTAGTGAATTTAATTTCTGCTTAACTAACTGGAATCTACTGCTTATATCAAAGAATTCTTTGCAGTTTTTTGAGACAGGGTCTCAATGTATGCAGTTTAGCCTGGCCTTGAACTCAGTGTGTAGCATAGGCTGACCTTGAACTCAAGGTAATTCTCCTGCCTCAGCCTCTGAAGTGCTAGGATTACAGGTATGTATCACCGTGCCTGGCCAGATCAAAGAATTTGTGACTACAGCCTTTGGGACATATGTGAACTGCTGCATGTTTTTGTGATAAAAGTTTTATTGGCATGCAGCTACCCCCATTCATTTACATATTGTCTGCGGGTACTTTTGTGCTATAAAGACAGAGTTGAATAGCTGACAGAGATGATGTGGCCTGCAAAGCCTGAAATATTTATAATGTGACCTTTTGCAGAAAAAACATTTTCCAACCCGTGCTTTAACTGTTAATAGTAATTTTTCCCCCCAGTGCCACGAATTGAACTCAGGACCTTGCACTTGGGAGACAGGCACAGCACCACTGAGCTAAATCCTCAGCCCTAGAGTGTTAATAGTTATATCTTAATAAAACATTTCCTTCGTCAGACAGTGAATGTTGGTTAGGTGGTTAATTTCATTGTTTTCCTTTTGATTTTGGTTTGGCTTTCAGGATGCTCAAAGCAAAAACTGGCCATGAATTGTGGTAGCTACTTTTAGTGTCAGATGTTGACTGCAGTTTTCTTTTACTTTATTACCTGCACCCTATTGATTATTATTGTCCTTAGTCATCTGTGTATGTATTTTTATATGTGTGAGCAGCCTGAAAGCCATTTTTGAAATAGGTATACCAGTGGTAGTATGCCTATGGCATGCCACAGGAGACTGCATCATTAAAAGCTGTTAAAAGGTTTGCCATCACTGGGCTATAGTACTATTTTGAGATTTTTGTTTTAAGGACATATTAAGGAGAGTAGTTACAGGTTTGTTCAGAATGCACACAATTGTGAAGTGAATTCTTAGTCCTCCTGTCATATCTACTAAATACTGTCTTAATTTGTTGAGATGTTCTCCAGTGCTAATAAGAGGTATTTGCTTCTGGTTTGGAATCAGTTAATAAGAAATTAATGTTTGTGACTAGTACCCATTTTTCTCTTTTCTAGCCTATTTTTTGTTTATATCAGTTAGAACTATTTTCAGCAGTAAATGGTAGAAAACCTAACAGCAACTTGAAATGTAGTAATTAATTTTCTTCAGTTAACAAGGAGGTAGATAATTGGCGCTGGCACTGGTTTAGATAGAGTAATCACAGTATCTCACAGTATCCTTGGGAATCCAGGCTGTCTTTTTCTACTCTCCTAGTCTTTAGAGTGTTTGCTTTCATATCTTGTTCTTGTAGTTATAAGATGGCTACTGTAGCTCCAGAAAGAATGTCTAAAGAAGGAAGAAATAGGGGAAGGCAGAACGAGCCCTTTACTCTTCCTATGTCCTACTTCAACTAAAACAATTTCCTCAGAATTCTTAGAGGCTTCCTGCATAAGAATGTGTAACGTGGCCACACCAAACTTTAAGGGTGACTAAGAAAACAACTAGTACAGATGCTCCTTTCCTTATGATGGGATTATGTCTCCCTCAAATCATTGAAAATTGAAAGTATTTGAAGTCAAAAGTGTATTTAATACAGTATATCTCACCTACTGTATATCATAGTTACTCTTGAGATCATGTGGCTGACTGAGTTATGGCTCACTGCCACTGCACAGTTTCACAACAGTATCATACCACATATCAATAAATGGGGAAAGATAAACATTCATAATGTAGATTACAGTTTGTACTGAATATATATCATTGTAGTGTTGTTTCTACTTGAATATATATTGATGTCATAAAGTTGAAAAATTGTGAGTTGACCCATTGTAAGGCAGAGACTGTATATAGTGTCATTGCTTTTTCAGACAAAATTAAGGTTTATTTGGTTGAAGAAAAAATAGATATTGGTTAAGCATTTGGAAATCTTTCAACTTTAATAATTACTATTTAATATGGTTTTTTTTATTTTGCACAACTGGGGTTTGAACCCAGGGCCTTTGCACTGAGCTATATCCCTAGCCCATTTTTAATATTTTAAACAGGATCTTGCTAAGTTGCCCTAGCTGGCCTTGAACTTGAGATCCTCCTGTCTCATACTCCCAGAGAGCTGAGATTACAGGCATAATCCACCAACTTGGCTTTAATTCAGTTTTAAATGTGTCGGTCTCACTTACATGTAGGATTTAAAAAAGCCAAATTCACAGAATTTTAAAAAGCCAAATTCACAGATAGGAGAGTAGAATGAAAGAATGAAAAAGAGCTAGAAGTGTATTTGTACTCTGTACAGTTTAACTCCATAGAAATATGTGGTAGTGCCTATGTTTTATTGAAGTGGCATTAATCTGGGCTGAAGATATATTAATAAATGCAGAGGTGCAGCACCTTTCTAACATACAGGTGAAAAGAAACATTAACCGATACTTTTAGTAAATTGTGATGAGTGTTTGGGTAGACAGACTACTGTAAGGAGCACAAGTAGGTGTGACTAATTCTGCTTGAGGGATTCTAGGAAGCCTTTATAAAGGTGATTTGAGCTAAGTCCCAAAGGACAGGCAGAGAGAGAAATGATGGGATGGTAATTTATTACTGCATTTTTCCTGATGGTTTGGTTGTAGATACTAACACCTTAGAGATTGCCAGAGATTGTCCACTGGACATCTCTTATTAGTGTAATGCCCCCGAAACTCTTCTCTGTCCTCCCCCGTCTTTCTCTCCCTCTTTCTTCTCCCCTCCCCCTCTCTCCTTCTCCCTCTTTCTTGCCCCTCTCCCTTTCTCTCCTACTCTTCCGCCCTCCCTCTCCCTCTCTCTACTGGGGGTGAAACTCAGGAATACTTTAGCATTAAGCTACATCCCCAGCCCTTTTAATTTTTAAAAATTTTGAGACAGGGTCTTGCTAAGTTGTTCAAGTAAGACTTGATCTTGCACAACTCCTGCCTTAGTGTGGGGACTGCAGAAATGTGGTAAGGTTCTTACAGAATTCTATAGCCCCTCCTTTCTACCCTCCGTTCCTCCCTCCCTCCCTCCCTTCTTCCTCCCTCCCTCCCCCTTCTTCCCTCCCACCTTACCTTCCGCTTCCCTCTCTCCCTTTTTCCTTTTCTTCCTTCTTCCTTGCCCCTTCCTCTTCCTCCGTCTTCCTCTCTTTGTCTCTCTGACTCTGTTTCTGTCTCTGTCTGTCTGTCTGTCTGTCTCTCTAGTTGGAAGGGCAGATGGTCATTTTCTTTAGGCCATTACTTGCACCTGGTCTTTCCTGGTCTTCAGGACTTTATGTAGTTTTCTGACAAGTCTTTCTACTCCTCTTATTCATTCTTTCAATCTACTCTCTACTTACCTGAATTCAACTTTTTAAAATTCCATGTGTAAGTGAGATACAATACTTGTTTCTCTGTGCCTGGGTTTATTTAATTTAACATAATGTTCTCTAGATTCATTCATGTTATCACAAATGACAGCATTTTCTCTTTATCCATCAATAGACACTTAGGTTGTTTCTCTTGGCAATTGTGAATAATGATGCAGTGAACATGGGAATGCAGATGTCTCTTTGACCTGCTTATTTTAATTCCTTTGCATATATACCCAGAAGCAGGATTACTAAATCATATGGTAATTTTATTTCTATTTCTTGTTTTTTTTTTTTTTTTTGATTTGTTTTGTTTTTTTCCATACCAGGGGTAAAACTCAGGACCTTGTGCTTGTGAGGCAGGCACCACTAAGCTAAATCCCCAGCCCCTATTTTTAGTTTTTTGGGGAACCTTCAAACTTTTTTCCAAAACGGCCATACTAATTTACAATACTACTAAGAGTATATAAGGGTTCCCTTTCTCCATATCCTTGCCAACACTTGTTATCTGAAGTCTTTTTTATAACAGTTCCTTTTAACAGGTATGAGGTGATATTTCATTATGGTTTTAATTTGCATTTCTCTAATGATTAGAGATATGGAGCATTTTTTTTCATATAGCTGTTGGTCATTTGTATGTCTTAAGAAATGTCTGTTCAAATCTTTAGTCCATTTTTAAATAGGATTGTTTTCTTTTTATTAATTTGCTTGAGTACTTTATATATGTTGGATTAGCCCCTTATTCAATGTATGATTTGCAAATATTTTCTCCTTGGTGGGTTCTCTTTGCTTTGCTGTTTCTTTTAATATCCAGAAGCTTGGTGGAATCCCATTTGTCTATTTTTGCTTTCCTTTTCTATGCTTTTGGGGTCATAGCCAAGAAATTTCTGCTCAGATCAATGCTAGGAGCTTTCCCACCTTGTTTTCTTCTAGTAATTTTATAGTTTCAGGTATTACATTTAAATTAATCCTTTTTCAGTTGATTCTTAAGAGGTGAGATAGGGACCATTTTTCTGCATGTGGATATCCAGTTTTCTTAGCACCCTTTATTGCTGAAACTGTCCTTTCCCTATTGTGTGCCTTTGGTATCTTTACTGGAAATCAATTTACTGTAAGCATGTAAGTTTAATTCTGGGTTATCTGTCCTATTTCATAGGTTGATTTATCTGTTTTTATGCCAGTATATTCTATTTTGATCACAGTGATTTTATAATATATTTGAAATCTGATAGTGTGATACCTCCATATCTGTACTTTTAGTTAAGATTGCTTTGACTGTTTGGATCTTTTGTGGTAATGTATTATTTACATGATTTTTGCAAATGGTTCCTCTTGTTTATAAGTGTCCTTAATAGGCAAGTGGCACTTCTGAGTGTAATGGCACATGCCTATAAATCCTAGTTACTTGGGAGGCCTAGTCAGGAGGATTACAAATTCAGGGACAACAGGGGAATTTAGTGAGATCCCATCTCACAAAGCTCAGTGGTAGTGTGCTTGCCTGGCATGTATGATGCCTGGGGTTCAATCCTAGCACCACACACACACACTGATACAAAGGCATTTGTGTAATTATTTTAAAATCAAAATGATCATCACTGTTTACTAATTTTCTTATACATTTATTTGGTGGTAACTGAAGATTGTAATTTTCATGCAGTAAATGTATTGTTCATACTTGTAGTTGCAAAAGAATGAAATGGAAACAACCATTTTTAAATCCATGGGCCATTGCAATCATACTGTAGTAGCCTTCAGTTACATATATATAAGCTAGTTAGGAAACAAAACCAGATTTTCTAATTATTATTATTGGCTTTTATAATAGAGTTAGCATATATTCAAACTTATATGCCTACAGCAGAGTCTAGATATGTGACCTAAAAGCCCTGGTTAGACCTAAAAAAAGAAAAACTCCACAGACGAAACATTGTTTGTCAAGGTCCATGGCTTATAAGAATAATTTGTGAATTACTCATTTTGTAAACTAAAGAACTATATAAAGGGAAGGAGCCATTGTGCTTAAAACAAGTTAACTGATAACTCAAGTAAATTTCAGCAAGTCATTTAATATCTCTATAATTTTCTTTCTTTCTTTGAATGTACAGCTTCATCCCTAAAGCTCTTTTTACTGCCTCATTTAATTCTGCTTTTTTATTTCTTTAGCTAGTAGTTTTCTTCCCTGATTACAAGCTGTTTCCAGTAATAAACAAAACTGCTGGTATCTTATCAGTGTGCCTCAATTTTATAAGTCTTGTGTTTGATCATAGTGAGTCAGGTTTAGCCAACTTTCCTATAGCAGCACCCACCACTGAGAGACATAATGTAGTTAGCCTTTATTTGGTGTGTGTGTGTGTGTGTGTGTGTGTGTGTGGTACCAGGGGTCGAACTCAGGCCATTGTACTTGCAAGGCAGGCAGCAGAACTACTGAGCCAAATCCCCAGCTATAGTTAGCTTTTATAACTAAGCCAGCATTTGGTTTTTCAGAACTGAAATCTAAAATAGACGTCTGAATTTGATCTTTCCTGCTGAAGATATTAGTGGTTCTACCTAGCACTATACAGTAGATGTATTGTTGCTGCTTCTACCTCATCCTACTTTGTTTATTCAGTTCTCTAGCCAGCACATTTTAGTTTTTTATATACTAACCTCTCCTATTAGTGCTAGTTTCCCTGGAGGTACAGGTCATTTCTTGGTCATCTTTGATCCCTAATCCTAGAATAGGCAGGGGCACATGATAAATGTTTGAAGAAGTAGCACACTTATTATATTTGCAGGTGATAATGACTAGAAGGGAAAACCTAATGTGCTAGATGTCAGGGAGCAAGCTTCAGTAGATGGGCTGAAGCCAGCAAGATGAAATTTGAGATTATGACAGTGAAGGTCTGTAATTTAAGTCTCAAAGAAATGGCAACATATAGGCAGGCTGCAGGAGACTTAGCATGATTCTATTCTTAAGAAAATGGTGGTTTTGGCTGCCTCAGCTGAATGTCAGCCAAAGGCATTGCAGTGGCTAAAAATCTAATGCATCTCAGACTGAGTGATTGGAAGTACTAAGTACAATGAAAGGAGGTGATAGTCTCACTTCATTGGCATTTTAAAATAAAGATGGGAAACTTTTGTATAAACATATTTTTCATCTCATTTGGGTAAATTCCTAGGAGTGCAATTGCCAGTAAGCATATATTTAGCATTGTAAGAAACTATCAAACTGTGTTGCAAAGGGGTTGTCCTATTTTGTATTCTGATAAGCCCAAGAATGAGAGTTTTGTTATTCTCATCATCACCAGCATTTGGTGGTGTCAGTGTTCTGGACTTTAGCTGTTCTAATAGGATGTAGTGGTATCACGTTGTTGTTTCAGTTTGTAATCCCCTAGTGATACATGGTATTGACTATTTTTATATGTTTATTTGTCATGTAGATGTCTTTTTTGTGACATATTCAGATCTTTTGCTTATATTTTGATTGGGTTGTTTATTGTTGAATTTTATGATTTTCTATATTGTGAATACAAATCCTTCACTAGACATTTTTTTTTTGTACTGGGGATTGAAGTCAGGACCTTGTGCTTGTGGGGCAGTCATCATGCCCCTAAGGTAAATCTCCAGCTCTACTAGACATGTTTTGTAACTATTCTAGTTTGTACCTTATTTTTTCTTTTAACATTATTTTTTGCAGGGCAAAAGTTTTGAATTTTAATCAAGATCGACTTGTGAAATTTTTCATTTATGAATTGTGTTTTTGGTAATGTATCTAAAAATCACTGTCAAATCCAAAGTCGTCTAGATTTTCTCCTGCATTATCTTTTAGACACTTTATAGTCTTGCATTTTACATTTAGGTCTGTGAACCATTTTAAGTTAATTTTGATGAAAAAAATAAATGTTTTGTTTGCTATTGTTTTGGGATAATACTAGTGGACAGTAAGCTCCCTGCTCCTTTATATGTTCCATCAAAGTCTGGAAAAAATTCCATAAGAGGATCTTGCCTGGAGTGGGAAGTTGAGTAGGATTAGATGCTACATTTATTGATCATTTAATTTTAAAACTGTGTGCAAGGCAGAGGACTGTTTCTGGCTGTCATTTACCTCATACAAATTAGAATGAAGGACAGTGTCTGAGATCAAAAGAGCATCTTAAAACTACTTTGAAGCAGTGTTCTTAGAGTACAGCAGATCTCCCTGTTTGTATTATTGAACAAGTCTTTCTTTTTTTTATTGTTACATTTTAGGTATACCATATGCTGACATTCATTATTGGGAATTTGTACCTTTACAACATATATATATATAT
>NW_022900928.1:30499882-30621475 GCF_012274545.1 Fukomys damarensis | reverse complement strand
ATACATACATACACACACACATATATTGGTTATTTTTTCCCCCATTCTCCTGCCCTCCATTTAAGCCCTCCATCCCTTCCTCTTTACAAAGACTTTGTTTCCATTTTTTCCTTTTCTCACACTTATTCCTTTCTCTTTTTTACCTTTCCCCTATCCCTCCCACTTTCCTTAACCCCTTTGGACCTTTTCTTCCTATTTCACATTATCTGTTATACATTTTGATCCTTACTTACAGTTTCAGTTTTTCACACCAGAGAAACTATTTGGTATTTACACATGTGAACAATTCTTTATTGTAGCTGCCTTCAAGAAATGTCTTTACCAAATTTGAGATTTCCATTAGTTAGAATAGGACTAGTATGTACTCAAGGCCTGGAAAGGGTAAATAATAGTACTTAACAAACAGCTAGGTGCTTTCCTTGTCTCATAGAATTTTTCCTGTACATTCTCTGCAGTTAGACTAATTTGGGCTCATTGAATCAAAGTGTAGACATTGGTCAAGGAAGATGGGTACATAACATAAAACTAACCTGCTCTTTGGCAGGTTGGTACAGAGACTACTAACAGTTTCTTTTAGTTTTTTTAAAAATTAATTTTCTGGTACATTTAATGTGTACAGTATAATGACATTCATTGTTGGAAATTTGTACCTTTACATAGTCAATCTTGTTTCTCTCCCCATTCCCCTGCCCTCCCTTCAATCCCTCCCTATCTCTCCCTCCCTATCTCTAAAGACTTTGTTTCCATTATTTTTCATTTTCTCATATTCCATTACCTAACATTTTGTTTTATAAACAGCATTGCAGAGAAGAGAAACCTGCTTAGGAGCCAGTGGAGGTCATGAATGCCTCAGTCATTTACCAGATATATTATTCTGGGGAAATCATTGCTCACTCTCATCTGTTACATTCTGTTTTACACCAGTTCTGCTACTGGTTCTCTCAAGTTTTATCTTTAGAATATGGTTCTTTCTTTTCATCTTACCTTACATAAGTCTACATTATTACTATCTTTTGTTGTCTGTAGCTCTAAAATAATCTGCTTTTTTTTCTTGATTCTATTACCACTTCTTTATTGAGTAGTCAGTGATCTTTTAAAAATGTTATGTCCTGTCACTCTGTCCAAAGTCTTCTCATGGCTGAAACTTGGAAGAAAACCTAAATTCTTAATTATGACCTACAAGAGGTAATCTGCATACCCTGACTCCTGTTATGTTTATCAGAAACAATGGGTGTGTTGGGTAAGTGGAGTGATGAGGTAATACTAACTCTTAGGGAGCATTTGGAAATGGTGTGAAACCATTGTTTTAATTGTTTCAGTTATTAGTTAATAGGAGTCGTCCTTTAGGGTCTGGACCAGGGTTGGTAAATGTTCTGTAATGTGTTGTTCAGCTCATGTTTCATCTCATTGCCTGATAACATACTAGGTTTTCATTTATTTATTTATTTTTGTTTTGTTTGTTTGTTTTTTTGAGACAGGGTCTCACTATATAATTGAGACTGACCTAGAACTCACTATGTAGCCCAGGCTGGTCTCGAACTCAGAGCAATCTTCCTACCTCAGCTTCCCCAGTGTTGGGATTACAGGCGTGCATTGCCATGCCTGGCTCATTCTAGGTTTGAGACCACATTCTCCTTGAGCCTCAGTTTTGACATACTGTATGTGAGAATATAGTGCCTACTTTGAGGTTGTTGTGGTAGACATAAGGTTTGTAAAGCACATGGTGCACAATAAATAGCTCTTTATAAGTTGTAGCTGCTGCTCAGCTTTCTTTGCTTAGAAGTAGTTATGCGGCGCCTTTGGGAGGGTCAGGGGAAGAGTCCATTTAATCTGATCTAATCTGACAATCCCAAATCAGATTTGAGGTCTATGCCCACCCACATAAATTAAGGCACAGTGATGTTTCACTCCAGAGCTCACCCAGCCCTCTCACAGACCCTGGAAAGCCTGGCCTACTGAGAGATTCCTCTTTAAAGACTGAGTGCAGGAAAACAGCCAAAACTGTGGGAAGGTAGTGACTCCCCACGCTCAGCGCTGCTTTGCAGAAAGGAGACGCTCAGCCTCCTCCCGCCCGCCCCTTTCCCCTCCTGCCCCCGCCCCTTCTCCCTTCTTGCGGGCGGGTGCCTTGGCTACGCTGCTGGGGCGCAGGCGTGCGGCACCTTGGGAACTGGGCGGGTGGTTACGCTGCCCGAGCCGGCCAAATCGAATCCAGCCAAGCTGGTAGAGCCCCGGCTTTGTCGAACTCTGCTAGGCGGGGAGAGGTGGTGTTCTGCGACGGAAACAATCCCCAGAGATGTCTGGGCCGGCTCCCTGCACCAGGTAATTAATAGCACGCTGCCCTGGGCTTGCTCAGCTGGGTTGTGTTCTTTTGGGGGGTCTCTGCCAGCTTCCAGGTGTGGTGAAGCGAGGCGTGTGTATCACATTCCTCTTACCTTAAGGGGCACTTAATGAGGGAAGGAGCACAGGGTGGAACCCTCAGATGAGTCTACCCAGGCAGGGCTAGGCCTGCACTGGAATCAGAGCTCTGGCCAGAGAAGGGTATTAAGAGGAAGCTGGGCTTTGGGGGAAACTGCTCTGCTTCAGGGGTCCTCTGCCTGTATTGAGCTTTTTGCTTGGTGTGATGCTTTCTTTCCTCAGCCTTGGCTTAGCTGCTGGCCAGCTGGGACCATGGGACTTGTTAAGAGCTGAGTGAACTAGGAGGTAGGAGACCTGGGGCTGGTCCTGTTGAGGCAGACTCTGGGCCTCAGTTTCCTTATCTACAGTTTTGGGCTTGACACTCCATTTGTGATGAACTCTGGCTTCCCTAGGTTGCCACAATATCTTTTGGAAAGGTATTCCAGAAAAAGGATTAGAATGGGCCACGGAGGTTCCCCTCAGTCCCGTAGCAGGCAGAGGCTAGCTGGGAAAGCAGACCTTGGTGTCCTGTCTCCCAACCAGTCTGCTGTATGGCACCTTCCTGGTCTGTTTAGAAACCATTAACTTCACTGGCAAGACAGAGGCTGAGAATGCTGCTGGTTATTTTAGTGTTGTGGGGTAGGTGTTTAGATGTCGGGAGAGGGAGGGGATGAGAAAAAGTAGGCCAAAGAATCTTAACGTTTTGTTTTTCCTCGAACCGGCCTATTCTTCAACACTGTACTTAGAAAGCTGCTTTAAATGAGGCTGTCGTCTTTGGATCACTTTTTAACTCTTAAGTAAATGACAGACCTTGAGGCTGTATAATATGCTAATCACTATAATTCCTCCCTTTATTATCTGGCACCAAGAAACTCACGACAGACCTGCTACCAAACTACCTCGGTTATTTCCGCCCCCCATTTTTCCATGACTTATTTGTCCTCTTTCCTTTTCTTCTTCCTGATAATTTTCCTGCCCCCCCCATTCTGTTTCCTCTTTCTCCCTTTTCCTGCTCTCCTCATGCTTTCCTTTTCTCTGTTTCCATAACCAGTTTTTTTCTTCCCACTCTTGGGTTCTCTTCTTCTTAGTTAGACTTTCTTCTTTTTTTCTCTTAGGATATTGGTTCTAATGCTTTCTTATTTATTAGTAAGTTACTGGTTGTTAGGGACCTTGCTATAGTGTTTGTCTGAGTCCAAACATTGTTTTATACTAACTTTGCTTTTAGCTTTCACTTAAATTCTCTCTCTCCCAGGTTCCAGTCTCTCTCCTTACTGTCTTGATGCCTTGTCTTGCCAGTAAGCAGTCCTCCTTCCTAAATTGTTCCCCACCTTCCCTTGGAGAGGGGATGGGGGAGCAGGTGGACAGTAGAGAAAAGCAAAGATGAGAATTGGGGTCTTGAGAAGCTTGAGAGCAAGAGTGTCAATTAGGGCAGGGCAGAGGCTCAAATTCCTTTCAGTGAATGGGTAGCTGGGAGATGGTCAGTGACCCGTTAGTGGCTCTGAGGCAGTACTGACCTGCAGGTTGGCTGACCTGTGAGCCTATTAGGAGGAAGGAGAACAGCGGGGATGAGGCAGAGCGAGAAGAGAGAGACCTAGAGGAGAAGACAGTGGTCCTTTGAAGAAGAGTGCTTCCTGTGCAAGGTAGGGTCCTTTGGGGCTTGGGGTGTGTGTTGGGGAAAGTTGTGGTGGGTAAAGGGGCCATATAGGTTCATTCTCTTCCTCTCCAAAGTTTAGCCCTTTGGACTGGTTTATTTTCTCTTAGCAGACTTTTCTTGAGACCTGTCTCAGTCTGTGAGAGTGAGAGGAAGCAGAGATGAGAATAGCAGAGTTGCTGTTTTTTATTGGCATTCACTGTCTAGAATATGTATTTATACAAAAAGCTTTCAATATGGCATTATTAACCACTTAACAGTTTACTCTGGGCGTCACTGGAGCAGTGTGTTTGTTTACGTACTGACTATCTGGAGCATCACTAGGGTAGGTATCATTTCAACCAGTAAATTCTTGTATTGAATAAATTTGATAAAATTGTTATTTTTATATTTCCTGTTACATTGTAAAAATTAATGAAAAATACACAATTTTTGCTCAACCTGTATTTAAATAATTGGACTGGTAAGTATTTGAACATTTTCTGAATCATCTATTCCGTGCTAGTTATGAATCTAAATACTGGAAAACGTGAAAGTCAGACTGAGTTGCTCTCCATAAAGCAGGTCAAGGAGTGTAGTATCTCATATGTAAGTATTGTAGAGGGAAACACAAAGCTATGATAATGTGAAGGAGAAAATTTTAGATTCACCAAGTAAGTGGCAAAGTTTGGACCTAAACTTGTTTTCTCTAATTGTAACTATTTGCTGATACCATGTTATTTCCTGACTGTGTATGTGCATATAGTATGCAGAGAGTTTCTTATATTCTTTTTTCTGGTTACTTTTGCAGCTAGAATGTAGGTATTAGTGAAACGAGAAAAGAACCGTTCCTTGTGATAGGGCACTGTGCTATGACCAATACAATACTCATTACCTTGGAAAAGAAATAGACTTTGTCCATGTTAGCTTCCAGTTCCAGGAGTGGCTTGGTGCTGAGTTTCCTCTAGCCATTTGATCTCTTCTGCCCCTTTCTCTTCCCTCTATTTTCTTAAAATTGATTTCTGTCAGGTCATAAAGTCCTGAGATGAGATGTAGCTAAATAGATATTTTACTTTTGTGGCCCTCTGTACTTCCGTAGGGGTTTAACACCTCATTGGGTTTGTAAGGATCAAATGAATAATAAAAGTGTGAAAATGCTTCATAAAGTACTGTAGTGTTGTTATGGTGATGGTTCTTGGATACATCCTCAAACCTTGAAAAAAAAAAGGCTCAGATGTTATAGCCTGAAAACCTAGGGATGCCACTCATTAGTTAAAACTGAGATTCAATTCTCAGCGAATAAAGGAGAACAAGGGGGCTAACAGACAAAGTTTAAAGGCTCAAAATGGAAGCCAAGAAGTTACAAATGTGCTTTATTGAAGGCCAGATAGTGGCAAGCAGAAACTATTATTTTTAGTGATGCCTTGTGGTATACCAAGAAAAGAAGGGGGAGGGAGGAAAGGATTAAGTGAGTTCAGTTTGAAGCCTTGTTCTTCCATTTACTAGTTAGATTGGATGGCTGTCTCTCTAGGTTTCATATATAAAATAGAAGATACTTCTGTCTACCCTGAAGGATTACTATAAAGTTTTAAAGTAATGATATAAAAAAGAAAAATAATTATATAGTAAATACAATAGCTATACTTATTTTTATCTTGCAAAAATAAATTGCGAAGTCACTCCTTGAGAAAGTCTTCCTTGACTCCTAGGCTATCACTTGCCCCTCTTCTAGATTCATGCAGCACCTTTATGCTTCTCTCAGCACTCAGTAGGAGCACTTGCCATAATTGTATTGTGGTTTATTATCTGTCTCTTCTATTAGTCTGTTTTCTTTCTTTTTTCCTCCCTCCCTCCCTCCGTTCCTCCCTCCCTCCCTTCCTTAGGGGCAGAAACATGATCTAGTAAATTTTAAGAGTCCTGAGTGCCTACTCTTGTGAGGTCCTATTTAGTTGCTACAGATACATTGATAAATATAACAGACTTAGTTCCTACTTTATGAAGCTTACTGTATGTTGAGGGAGAACTATAATCAAGTATAAGTAAAACTCATGATACAGGCTGTGAAAACTGAGATGTACATTTGGTGTGTTAGGTTTAACTGTATATTAGAAAGCTCACCTGTATTGCTCATCAGTATCTCAAACCTAAAAGTAATGCAAGTGGAGTTGTCTAATAGATGGTTATTAGTCTCAGAGAGAGCCATTTGGTCAAGAGATAGAAGCTTGGGCATCATCAACCACAATGGGAGGTAATGAGATAATCTTGGAGAGAGTATAGTATAGGAGTAAAGGAGGTCCTGAGCTTTAAACATGTAGAGTATAGCAGAAGGAGAGGTCTATAAAGGAGAGAAGAGTACACCGAAAGATAGAAAGCCAGGTGAATATGCTTCCCCAGAAGCCAAAAGAGTAGAGTATTTGAAAATGAAGGAAGGGAGGTTAGTTATGTTGAGTATTACTGAGGGTTATGTAATGTAAAAACAGAATGTGACTTTTATTTGGCAAGATGGAGATGGTTGGTAATCTTGATAGGTCTACTTTTGGTAAAATGGTAGTCTTTTGTCTAACAGGGGAGGTGTGAAGACAGTTTAAATAGACAACTCTTGAGATTCTTTGCTTGTTTAGAAAGGCGTAGACATAATGGTGTTTGGAGAAGACTGTGGGTTTCGGGAGAGGGATTGTGCAGGTGAGTGTGTGTATGTGTGTTTGTTTGAATAGGAGACACTGCAATGTGTTCATATTTACCCAGTATTTTTGAGTGAGGCCAAAAATTTAAACATCATCTTGAATTTTACTTTCTCTCCCATGCTAGATCCAGTCTCTTAAGCCATTTGACTCTACCTTCCAGATATATTTTCTTTTGAACTACTTTCCTGTATCTACTGCCAGTATCTAAGCTACCATCAGTTTCTACCTGGATTATTGCAATCGCTTAATAATGGTCTCTCTCCTTTTCTTTTGTCCTCCTGTAGTCTATTCTGCTCTGCTGCTAGAGTGCTAGAGTGATATGTCTAAAACAAATCAAATCACTCCTCAGATACTTTTCATTGTCTTTATATAGTTGCTATAAAAATCTAGACTTTTTATGCTAGCCTGTAAGGCCGTGTACAATCTGACCTGTGGCTGTATCTGTAATTTCCATCTTCTATAATATTTCTCCTTGTTCATTCAATTCTAGTTTCTCTGGCCTTTTTGCTGGTTTTGGTGGCTAGTACATTCTCATCTAGGACATTGGTATTTACTGCTTCCTTTGCTTAAAGTGGTCTTCTTCCAGATATTACTGTAATTTGTTGTCTCATTTCACTTGTCTTAAGTGTTTCTTCCTCAGAGAATCCAGTCATGATCAACCCCCTTTCCCTATATTCGCACAGACATGAACTTCATATTGTGCTCCTATTTCTTTGTGTGCTTCTCTTTGTATACTATAAAGTTCATCAGTGTAGGAATTTTGTCTTTTTCAATTAGATTAGCACTGATACATTGTAGATTGACAATAAGTATCTGTTGAATGACTGTATATATCAAATGACTGAATATATCTAACAGAAAATGCATCATTGTACCCCAAAGAGAACATTCTGGGTGAAAAGAAGTGCAAGTGAAGGAATACAGGGAGAATTTTTTAGATGAGAAGAAGGAGAACATGGTTGCAGGCACAAGGAGACACATAGATTTTGGGGTAAGAAGATGGCATTTTCCTGCAAGAATTGTTTTTTTTTTTTTTCATTGATAGTTAAGCTCAGCAGCTAAAGGAGAGGATGAGTGGGACGATTTTCTAGGAAGATAATCATAACTTTTAAGTGAAAGCATTTAATCAGATTTTGTAATGTTCTCTATAGCATTGGCTGTTTCATTGTAGAAACAGTTGGAAAAAGAGTTAATTCAGGTATCCCAAAGCTGGGATTTTGCCAATTAAATTTTGGAAAGGAGAGGGAGGATTTTTTTTCCTGATGTTTGAGTAATTTTGATGGACTATGATTAGATAAAGAGAGACATAAAGGCAGAGGGACTTACGCATAGTTTGTAGTGGAAGCTCTTGAGCAAGTGAGCTATTGTTGTTCGGAGTACATATGACTCATTTGAGATATTCGAGTTGATGTACATTTTGGTGATCAGGTCCATGGTATAATCATGGGAATATGGACCAAGTTGGAAGTAAAGTCATAAAATGAAGTGGACACGGTGTTGATAGGATCATCATTGAAGCTGTTGTGGTCAGCTAGAATAGTAACTAGAGGGATACAGAAAGAGACTGTACAGGAACTAAATCCTTTGAGAGTCACAGGAAATGAGTAAGTAGGAAAGTGTGATAGTAGCCATTAGAGGCTATACAAGAGAAAATGGAGGGTTTTTTTTGTTTTGTTTTTTTTTTGGTCTTTTGAGATGGTCTCACTATGTAGTTGAGACTGACCTGGAACTCACTATGTGGCCCAGGCTAGTTTCGAACTCATGGTGATCCTCCCGCCTCAGCCTTCTGAGTGCTAGGATTACAGGCGTGTACCACCACTAAGAGGAAAGTAAAGAAATAGTTTGCAAATAGCACTGAAAATTAAGGACAAAGCCTATAGGCTAAGTGTGTTACAGAAGACATCCTTTAGTTGAGAGAGCTGCTAGAGAAGTTTTAGATTTTGGGATGCAAAGGTGAGTTATCCAATGACATGGGAAGTGCAGAAGAAATAGTAAAGGTTTCTAAAGTCAAGAGAAGGGTAGGGAATTTGGTCTGTTTAAAAGTTATACAGAAGGTGGGGACAAGAGTTTGGGTGATTTACAAGACTGAAGTATATGGACATTGGAGAGTTAGTTGGCTTAATCCTGATTATCTTTCAGAGGAGGGAGGGTGGTCTGTTCTTGTATTGTGGTTGTCAATCCTTTAGGAGAAACTATTCCTTTGAGGCAGCATGTGGCACTGTGGGAAATCACAGGTTATATTTAGAGAGCCATTGATTGGGGTCAACCAGTAGGAAACAATAGAATAGATACAGTGCTTCCTAGGAGTTTGAACCAGGGGTCTTTTTGTGTTTCCTTTTAGCTCTCAGACTAAAGCAGCCTCAAGTTTTCTCAATACATGTTATCAACTGCTAGATATGGAGGTTTGAAGCTTAAATTTGAATTTTTAGGGTAGGGCTTTGTTATGGTTTATGTTTAGATGTCCCCCCAAAGCCTCATGTGGATGAGGCAGAAGTTTCTTTTTCAGAGGTAGTTGAATCTGGAATGTATGATGCTGGGGTTAAGGGCATGTGATTACTAAACTACTACAAGTGATTAGTTTGGCACTGTCCTTAATCTCTGGTAGCCTGAGTAAGATAAAAGGGGCAGAAGGATGCTGTTAAACTGCTTGTTGCCTTTGCTGCCTTGTGTGTTTCATATTGTTTCTCCTCTGTGATGCTTGTTTGCCATCCCTGTCTTGGAGACAGCTGATTATGGACTGAAACCTCTAGGAACTGTAAACCAAATAAACCCCTTCCCTTTTAACTTTGTGTGTTGGGTATTTTGTCTCAGCAACGAGAGAAAAGTAACTAACACAGGTTTGCAGCAGCAGCAGCTCTGTTTTTTGAGAACAGGGTCTTGTTATGTTGCCCAGGCTGAACATGAACACCAGGGCTGAAACCATCCTCTACCTCAGCTTCTCAGATAACTAAGGGTATAGTTGTATACTACCACACCTGGCTTAAGTTTGAAATTTTGCCTTAACTGTTGGGAATAACTGGACTGGGGCTACTGGTCAGAAATTTCTCAAGATGGTAGAGTATATGTTATATGATCCATAGTGCTAGTCGCTATAAGTAACTAGTGACTGCAGGAATATTTGGAGTGAAGATACGTAGGGGTGTGTGTGCATGTGTGCATGTGCGTGCATGTGTGCATGTGCGTGCTTGTGTGTGTGTGTGTGTGTGTGTGTGTGTGTGTGTGTGTGTGTAAGTGTAAGTACTGGATCAGCCTGAGTGAATTTAGGTCTCTCCAAATCTCTGCCCTTTCTGACCCACTTTGTTGCCTCTTGGTATAACCTTTTGTTCATTCTGACTCAACTTATAATTAATGTTGAAATTGTGTTTTTAAGAGATCAGAATAGTCCAAAGTTAGACATGTCTTTATCAATTATTTCATTCAGTGAATTTAGATAAAATACATATCCCTATGGCTTTCATGTTCCCATAAAGTAAAAGTTTGGAACTGGCCAATTCTTCAAGATCCTTCAAGTTTCTGTTTCCAACAAACCAGGCCTCTTTAGAAAGTAAACTGTTCCTAATCACTCAGTTTGTAACATTTCTGTGCTGGGTAGTCTGTGAAAACATAGCGATTAATCACACTCAGTTTTGTACCTGTATTTACTCATTGCTTGGTGAAGACAAGAAATGTGGATTATAGTTAATATAGGATGGAATTTGGAAATTGTTCCATAGAAATATATATCAAATGTTACTAAATTCTCGGAAAAGATGGAATTAAGGGTCTGCTCCAAGGGTTTCACAGAGGAAGTGAGTCAACTTGGACTTAGAAGTTTGCTTGGCAGATAGGTTTGGACATTTTAGGCAGATAGAACAGTATTAGGCAAAGACAGGAGTATGAAAGCCTACTGAGCTGGAACGGATGTTTAGAAAATAGTAGAAATAAAACTAGAATAATAGGTGGGGAAGCAAACAAATATTTATCGGACATCTATTTTGTTCCAGGCAGTATGGTAGGTGCTTTTCTGGTTTATGCTTTTCAGTTCTCATGAAAATTCTCTATAAAAGTAGGTCTTATTTGTATTTTATGTTAAAAGGCAACAGAGGATCAGAAATTACTTTTGTAACAGCCCAGAAACAGCCTGTAGTTTTCTTCCCTGCTGCTCCAGCAGTTGCTATTTTGTTGCTAAACCTGAGTAAGTGGTTGGAGGCTGCATAGTGGGAGGTCTTTGACACATTAGAAGGACATCCCTCAGCAAATTCAAGCTGGCAGCATTCCAGTCTCCTGCCAAAGAAAACCTCATGGCACAACTTAATTAAATATCAGATTCTCATAAGCAAAGGAGTCAAGGGCATACAGTACTCTCTGGTCCTGCGTGGGGTGTTGGTTATGCCAGTTGCAGCTGCTTTGGGTTATTTGAAGTTAAGAAATGTCATTAGTATGTGTGGACTGGGTTTTATTTGTTTGTCTTTCTCTCTTTCATTTGAAATAATGGGCTGAGGACTTATCTTGAGATTATATTAGTGGTTATCTAGTCCATTTCTTTACCTTTAGAGGCAAAAGTGAAATGTGATGCAGTGGTTCTGTTACCACACAGAACTTTGAAGTTTCTGCCTGTGCTGCTCGCTAGGTATGTGTCTCTAGGTAATTGACAGAATCTCTTTTGTTTCTTTGGACTTGCTTACTGTGGATTTCCAGCACCTAACCTAGTGTGGCAAACAGTAAATGATAAATCTTTGTTTTAATGAACAAGAAAAATGATACTTCCCAAATAGATTTACAGGTTTTCTATAAAATAAAAAAAATGTCAGCTACAAGTGATGGCAGAAATCTTAGTTGTAAAGGTAATTAGTTCAGGAAGTTCTCTAGGGAAATTGTTCTTTAGGATTACAGCAGCTGTGTTAGTAAGTTTAGAGGATTGTCTGGAACTTCAAAATACCGTACTGTGAACTCAAGGCATTGCAGAATTCTCAGTCCAGATGGATAGCAGCTGGTCTCTTCCTCTAGGCAGCACCTCTTTTTTCTCATTGTTATCTCTCCACAGCCTTGTTTTTTCTTTTCTTCTTTTTTTGGGGGGATACTGGGATTGGGGATTCAATTCCTGCCCTTGCACTTGTGAGGCGGGCTGCGGAACCACTGAGCTAAATCCCTGGCCCACACAGCCTTGTCTTTAAAGCAATGTAATTTTAATCTTAACATGGGGCATTTATTGCCCAGTTCTAGAATTGCCTAGAAAGAGCCATTTTTTGTGACTAGTGTTATATGTGGTGCAGAACATAAAAGGCCCACAGTGATCTGCTGTGTCCCACTTTTTCATCATGACACTTTAATTATTTTATATTGCGTTCTACCCACTGTACTCTATCTTTGTTATTCTGGTAGTCTCTAATGGTCATTTGCCATCATCTTTCTCCATCAAAATTCATTTACTTCTTATCCATTTTTTCTAGGCCCGGTACTGTACCTATCCCAGGCTAATTAAATTGGAGACTATAGGAGAATTTAAGCATCATCTCTCATCACTATATAGGAAGAATTTCAAACATGGAAATAACTGTATAGTGAATACCTGTATACCCACTGCCTAAATTCTTTTTCATTAACACTGCACAATGAATAGCATTTTGGTCCATTAAGGAATGCGTATGCAACAGTATTCCCATAAGATTAAACTAGAGCTGAAAATTCCTTTCACCTACTGACATCAGAGCCATCATAATGTTATTGGGGTCATGCTGATATAAACAAACCTAATTTATAGTACATGGAGTTCTGTATAGTGTATAGTATTTAATAATGAAGATAGACAACTATTACTAATTTATGTATTATACTATATATTTTAATTATTTTGTAATGTACTTCTGTAAAATAATATGCTATGTTATGCTGGCAGCACCATCTTATATCTGATGCTTACTGCAAATCTTTTTTTTTTTTTTTTTTTTTTTTCCAGAGCTGGGGATTGAAACCAAGTCCTTGTGCATGCTAATGCTAGACAAGTACTCTATTACATCCCTAGCCCTACTGTGTCTCTTAATTGCATCAAGAGGCTATGGGTAACGGATTTATTTCGTCTAGGTTTATGAAGTATATCCTATGCTGATCAAATGATACATCCCAGAACATATCCCTGTTGTTAAGAGGTGTATGACTACTTTAGTCCAACCATTATATACTATATAGACATATTTAATTCCTATGTTCCTCCATTAGTCTTTTTTAAAAATGCATTTCAGAGTAAATTGAAGATATTGGTATACTTCCCACCACGCACTTATGCATTGGTGTTTTAAAAAACTCGCAGAGACTAGTAGTCCAACTATGATAGTCCAGAGTTAAAGACCACTAGTCTGACCTATTTGTTTTATAAACTGCTACTCTTTTTTTCAGCACTGAGCTATACCCTCAGCCCTTTTTGTTTGTTTATTTTTTTATTTTTGGTCCAGTTTTGGTATATGTGCTGCTGAAGTGAGCACTTGTTTATTTATTTTAATTTTGAGACAATGTCTTGCTAAATTGTCCAGCGTGGCTTTCAACTTGTGATCCTCCTGCCTCAGCCTCCCAAGTAGCTGGGATTATAGGCATGTATTACACAACACCCAGCTTAAGCAACATTGTGATTTTTCTATTTTTAAGATTTTTGTTTTTTTTTTTTGAGGAGGTTTGAAACAGAGTCTTACTACATAGCCCAGGCTGGCCTTGAACTTTGGTGATTTTCTTCCTCAGCCTCCAGAGTGCTGGGATTATGGACCATGCCTAGCACCATGCCTAGCCTGTTTTTTTTTTTTTTCTTTTTATTGAGTTTATTGGTACAATCTAGGTATACAATACAGTTACATTCATTATTGGAATCTAGCCTATTTTGTTTTTTGGGGTAGGGTCTTGCGATGTAGCTCAAAATGGCCTTGAATTCACTATGCAGCATAGGCTGTCCTTCAACCCGTAGTGATCCTCCTACCACAGTCTCCTGAGTGCTGGGATTATAGGAACCAGAGGTGGTTACTGTGGTTTTCTAAATCCTATTGTTTACTAGACTGAAAGCCTCTGAGGTGGTAATCTTATTCATTTATTTGTCTGTGTACATATTTACTTGTTCCTGGTTTCTAACGTAGCACCTTACATGTAAGTACTTAGTAAAAGTTTATTGATTTGAATGCACTTGAATGAAGAATCTGCAAGTGCACCAGATGTATAACTTTCATTTTGATTTTATATCCTGTTTATGCCATATGTGTGTGTGTGTGTGTGTGTGTGTGTGTGTGTGTGTGTGTATAAATATTTGAGGAACAAAATTTCATTTATCTTCTCTGGTAGACATTAGGTAAAGTCAATCAAATTCAGCACAGACATGCTTATATATTTTTATATTTGCCATTTGCTGTATTTGGCTAACAAACATAAATCAGAAGTAGTAAAGTTTAGGTCAGAAGTGGTTCATAAATAGGGGTTAGATTACCTTAAGAACAATATAGTTGGAAAATCTTTTGGCAGGGTGTAAAGATGAGATTTGAAGGGCAGAAGATATAGATCAGTAGTGGAGTGTTTGCCTAGTATGCACAAGGCCCTCAGTTCTATCCTCAGTACCACAAAAAAGATACTTGTTTTGTTTTAAAGGATGAATAAAGTAGGAAAGTTTAAAGAGGGTTTTATCTCTTATCTATTTTTAAATTCCTGTATCACTTTAGCCCATTTCTGCCTTTTCTTTGGACCTAGATATTCCTACTTCTCATTGAGGAGTTCAAATTAGATATCTAAGGTTGCTTCTGGCTTTGATGTTATATGCATCTTAAAATCTCTGATTTCTGTATTATCACCTACCTATCACTGGGACAAAATGTCTAACACTTGCAATTTAAAGGAGAGGTTTATTTTGGCCCACTGTTTCAGAGGGCTTAGTCCATGCATGGTCAGTTTGTTCCAAGGCAAAAAATAGTATGGCAGAAGGGTGTGGCAGAGGAAAACTGCTCAACTCATGGCATCCAGGGAGCAGAAAAAGTGGGAAGAACCAGGAAGAGAGCTGCACACCCTCCAAAGATGTGTCCTCAATTCCCTCCCTAACAGAACATTCAGCTATGAATTTATCAATGGATTAATCCATTGAATTAATTCCACATTAATTCAGTGGAATTCAAGGTGGTAGAATGGAAAGAAGTAGTTTTCAGTGATCTTTGAATCCCTATTCTTCATTTAGTGTCTGAAGTAGCTTACACATAGTAGCTACTTGAAGTGTTTTTTTCTTCCTGCCTTTTTATTTGTGGGGAATGAGAGGTGTTGGGGATTCATCCCAGGACCTTGAACATGCTAGGTAAGCACTCTCTACCATCGGCTCTCTTTCCCTTCTTTCTGTTTTAGCACTCTATCTGTGCTTTTCACAGCATGTTCAAGAGACACAAATCACTTCTCCTCCTTCACTGCCTCTTGACCACTATATCTAGAGACTGCATAGTGGAAAACATCAATCAAATTGCATCTCACAGGATAGGAACTTCTATAAGCTAATAAATAACAGAGCAGGACTTAAACCCAAACCTCTTAGTTTTATCCCAGTCATTGCTTGCTTATTTGCTTGCCTGCCTCCCTGCCTCCCTTCCTCCCTTCCTGCCTCCCTGCTAGTGGCCCTTTTCATCCTACATTTCTTATATAGCCGTTCAGATGATTTACAATTAATACTTTAGTGTAATTAGTTGCTTATAAATTATTAGGTTGCTGGAGCCTTTGGGACAATGGTAAAATGTGGTCAGTCTGTCTTTCTCTGTCTGTTTTATGTCTTTGTTGTCCAGAATGAATAAAAAGAGTGCTGCCTAAGCTTTCATTATAAATGTCCCCAGTCTAGCTTTTATACTGCAGTATGTCAGAAAATATTGCTTTTTTAAAAAAAATTCTCTCAGACCAGTGGCTTATGGAGACTGCTGGAAGATATAAGATCTGTTTACTCTCCTATTCAAGAGTTAAGTGTATGTCTTCTTTCTCTTCTCAGGGTGATGTTTTGGACCCACTTTCCTGTAAACAGGTTTTAAAATGTGCTAGTCATTATGCTGAAAATAGAACAAAATGACTAGTGAGAGGATCTGTGATTGTAAAGACAGAAAAGACTTGTAGAGAAATTATAGGAAAGGGCTTGTTGAAGGACTGCAGGGAAATTGGAAAGTAGCATAGAAACCCTAAGTCCAAGTAAGTTCAGGGGGCATTGATTAAGAGAGCACAAAACTGTGTTCTGTGAGTAGAGGTTGAAGGTACTGGAAATGTTTGACATTGGGAAAAATAGATTTGTGAAGTCTCAAACAGGTTATTTTAAGTATCTAAAGTTCTGTTTGGGAAACAGAACTTTGAGAAAGGTAGTAGGTTTTTTTTCAACTATGTATTTGTTTATTAGAAAAAAAGACAAATACTACATAGGATATTCATGTGGAGTTTTTTTTCTGCAGTGTAAGTGATGTTTTATCATTCAGTAAAAATATTTGTCATAAAAGAATCTTGGGGATGCTACTATAACTAGAATATTACATCACCTTACTGGACAGTATTTGTATTTTCTCATTTAGTCCCCATAACAGTATTTTAAAATAGATATTATCTCCTTTTTACAGGTAAAAATTTGTCTTGGCCAAAATGAATAACCAAATAATCTTACAAATAGTACTTATAATAATAATCTCAGGCTTCATGAGTTCACACGTGGTAACTAGCATTCATTTTATCATTGTACCCGAGTTCCAGTGATGAGTTATTACAACTCTGGCTCTATTTCACATAAAATATTTTTTATTTATAAGTATTCTGAGGTAGTTCTGTTGACTTCTGCTTATAGTGTTCTTCCTCAAAAACTGCATAGATCAGTCAAGCACATTTTTCAGGTAGGTACTTCCTTCTATCATTTCTCTTTTATTTTGCTCTTTTTTTTTTTTTGGTGCCGGGGATCAAACTCGGGTCTTTGAGTTTGCAAGGCAGGCGGCGGAACCTCTGAGCTAAATCCCTGGCCCGGTACTTCCTTCTTAATACCATAAATTGTTCTGTGTCGCCACTTTTACAGTTAACACTTCACTTACAGAAAAGGAAAATAAGACTTAGAGTGCCTAAGTGATTTTTCTGAGATCAAAAATAAAATTAAGTTTGGATGTTGGATAAAGCTAATACTCTATTCATTTTCTTATTCTAATCTAGCTGCTGTTCTTTTCAGTTTTGTTCGTGCTTATAAGCAACAGGAGAAACTTTATATTACATATTTATACCCTATCTAATATAATAAGCCTAAAAAAATTATTACAACGCACATTGCTTTCAGGATCAGATCTTTTAGCAGATGCCCGGGCTGGAATTTGTATTTTTTTCTCCTGAAGTTTCTTCTTTCTATCACATACTTTTTTATAGGCAGGTCTCACGCGGGACCTTCAGTGATCTCTGGCTCCGAGGGAGAAAAGGCACAATGGAAGAGCCTGGTGGTGGAAAGCTACTCGCAACGCGGTGGCTGGGAACAAGGGTAGCAATAGATAGTTCTGAGTAACACTAAGAGATAGGATTTAGGACTAACAGACAGAAGTAATATTTTTTATTTTTTTTCTGTTTATTTGTTTATTTAACATTTTTATTTATTATTTTTTCTCTGTCAGGCCTGAAGTTGGGGATTTAGAAATACATAAGATACGAGCTTTTTTTTTTTTCTGCAATAAGATCTTGCTATGTAGTCCAGGCTGGCCTTGAGCTCACTATGCAGTTTAGACTCACAGTGATCCTTCTGCCTTTGTCTCCCAAGTGCAGGGATTATAGATGTGCCCCACCATGCCTAGCTATGAACTTTGTTCTGAAAGAGTTCATAGTCTAAGGTCTGACAGAGGAGGAGCAAGAAGTAGTAGCAAAGCATTAACAAATAATTGCAGTGCAGTAAGACATAGATAGAACTTAATGTAGGCCAGAACTCTTTAAATGAAGTGACCAAAGGTAGAATAGGCTGTCTTTTGAGATTACAAGTGGTACTTTGATTTCAAGTGAATTTAATTCTACAATTCATGTTGCAATGAATCGGTCGTGAAATCAGATTCATTGGTTAGGTTCATTGTTGACCTTGTGGGGATTTGATGTGGTTCGTGACCAAATTGGTTTGCGTCTAGAATCCTGGAAAGAATTAAGTTCGTGAACTGAGGTACATAGGTTTCCTGTCATAGGAGGTTTTCAAGCAAAGGTAGGATGACCTAGGCTGGAATATGACAAAAAGGTTCAAATAGTAGACTTTAATAGTTTTTGGTTGTAAGTAATTAGGAATCACTTTGAAAATGAAGCTCTATCCCCAGGGAATTCTCTACTATAATAAAAATAAAAAACAAATAAAAAAACCTATATCGGAAAGGTTTGTTGAAGCCTTTCTTGGGTTATAGATCTAAAAGGGAGTTATGTTCAATGAGGCTGTTGATTGAAAGACCTGAGAGGCCAAGAAGGGCTTGATTAGGTTATCAGGTGGCTGCAGGGATGTAATTTTAGAACAGGGATCCTTGAGTGGTATGTTTGAGAACTGAGACACTTGACCCTCTCTTGGGGGAGCTGAAGGACCTGAATTTGGGTGGAAGGGAGAGCAGGGGCAAATTTGGGAAGTGAAGCTGGAAGAAATGGATAAAAAACACGCTACCCAGAGCGTCAGTCTAGATTAACAAAATTACCCTTGCTTGCTTGATTGCTTAAAGAAAAAATAAGATGGAGTTCATTTGCCAGAGGTGGGCCAAGATGAATTACAAAAAGAAGTGCAGTTTGAGTTTCACCTTAGAAGATGAGTAAGAGCCAGGAAAAAAGATTACAGGTAAAAGCCTGTAATCTCAGCACTTGGGAGGCTGAGGCCGATTGCTATGAAGTTGGAGGTCAGCCTAGGTTACATAGTGAATTCAAGGCCACCCTGAATTACAGAGCAAGACTCTGTTTCCAAAAAAAAAAAATGTGAGGAAGATTTTTATTAGTCAGATTAACATTTTCTTCCCATTTCCCAGTATCTATTACACATTTTGGTCAGAGAAGGGAGAAATCAATGACAGGAAGGATGGCCGTGTGTGTGTGTGTCTGTGTGTGTGTGTGTGTAACAATATTTGGCATGCTGGGAGTATAGCTTAGTGGTAGAATGCATGCTTACATGTATGAGGCTCAGGGTTTGAGCCTCTGGGAAAAAAAAGGAAAAGAAAGCATACTTGGCAAATTAAGGAAAACAAAGATTTCTGGGGCATAATTTGAATGTGGACTGTTTCTAGGTGTGGTGGCTTAGTTTGTAAGGCAGATTCACATTAGCTTGTGAGGGACTGATAATTTCATTTCTTCTACTAAACTCCTTAAAGGCCAAGGTATGCATCCTTGCATAAACTATATTAATTAAAATATTTATCAAGTCTGCTGTAAGTTAGATATTGTATAGGAGTACACTGTTGGTTAGAAAAGATGACAAAATTGGGCCCCAGTGAAAAGAAATGTCATAACCCGGAAATGGAGATGCCATGGAATGTGAAGAAGCAGACATCTAACTTCAAGGATGTCAGGACAAGCAACAGAAGAATTAAGCCACAGAAGATGCGTGAATTCTCAAATTGGCTTTCTAGCCAGAGGAAACAGCTGTGCAAAGGAATGGATGTGTGATAACTATGACATATATAAAAAGTAGTTGGAAAAATTGGTGTGATTGGAGTGTAGGGAGAATTAGAGGGAGCAGTAGGATGGGAAATGAAACTGATGGATTGACTGGGCCTCTAAAAGAAGCTAAAGAATTTTAGTTTTTATTCTGCTGTGTCAGTTGAAGGTCTTTCACGTAAAGGAGTGGTGTGTTTTAAGATCACTAATAGCTCCTGGAGAAAAGACTGAGGAAAAAGCTAGATGTAGAGAATCAGTAGCTTCATATATTAGAAAATACTATGAGGACCCTTATATATTTTGTTCATAGCATTTCAGTTAATTGATTTCTGAAGCAATGATACTCAAATATGGCAAGCATTGGAATTACTAGTTTTCAAAATATAGAATTTTTGCCTTAACCTGTCCATATTAAGTCAAAGTTTAGGGGAGTTAGGCATCTATATTTCTAAAATGTTTTTAGTGATTATTACGCTTTTTTTTTGAAGCCTATAATCTCTATAGCGTTGTTGTGTTTAATTTTAAGGAGTTCTTATTTAAAATAAACTTTTTAAAAATATTTCTATAGCATGAATAAATAATGAGAAACTAAAAACTGGATACATTCATATTTATTCATTATTAAAAACAATTATTTTTAGGTAATAATGTCTGTCTTCATTAAAATTATTGCTAGTATGTGATAGAGATATTTTTCTTTCTTTTAGATTTTCTTTCTTTTTTATTCCAGAGGCATTGGAGATTATCAGTAACTTAAGCATGATGGTTATTGCATTGACCATCATATATTTAGAGTGAGATGGAATTTTAGGGAATAGAGGTACTAGAGAGATGGTACAGTCCAGAGGGAGCAAACTTTTCCTAAAAAGGGCCAAATAGTAAATATTGTAGTCTCTGTTGCAATTACTCGACTCTGCTGGTGTACCTTAAAGAAGCCATAGACAATGTAATGAATGAATGTGGCTGAGTTCCAGTAGAACTACTTACAGAAAGAGCACGTTTGTTGACCCTTGATATATATTCCATTGTAGAGAAGAAAAGTATAACTTGCCTCCTGTTATAAAGTTAGAGGCTGTTAGAGAACTCATTGTGTGGCATGCTTGCTGTTAGCAGTTTTATTTAATGTTCACATAGCTAAATTAGTGAAACCTAACAGATTGGGGCAGGCATTTCTTTAAAGCTAGTAAATGTTATTAGGTTTCCCTCTCAGTATTTTTTTTTTTTTTGCTTGCTTTTGATTTTTGAGACCCAGTGCCTAAATAAATAAAGAAAGAAATAAGTGAATAGCTTCAGGTTGTCCAAAATCAGGCAAGAGCATAATTATTCTCTTGGAATTCTGTTGCAATATAAAAAGTACAGAACACTATGTAGTTAAGACTGACCTGGAACTATGTAACCCACGCTGGTCTCGAACTCACAGTGATCCTCCTGCCTCAGCCTCCCAAGTGCTGAGATTACAGGAATGCACCATCCCACTCAGTATTGTGAGGACAGATTTCTGCTTTCTAGCTAAATCTTGGTGGTTAACTATATTTTCCAGCTTCTTGAGTATGGAAATGGAGAGAAAAACAATTGGAGTTTTCAGCAGTGTTTGGTATACAGAGGGTATTTATATCTGTGAGTGCTTTTGAGCGAATAGGCCAGCAATATTCATGGTGTGAGTGGAGGGGCTATGTAATTTTAAGTCCTTAAGAACTTTTACATACGTTTCCTTTTGCTCAAAAATAATTAAAGTTATGTCTTTCTGGTTCTAGTAGCTGCTGCTGCTGGTGGTGACAATGTCAAACAACGGCCTGGACATTCAAGACAAGCCCCCAGCCCCTCCCATGAGAAACACCAGCACTATGATTGGAGCTGGTAGCAAAGACACTGGAACCCTAAATCATGGTTCGAAACCTTTGCCTCCAAACCCAGAGGAGAAGAAAAAGAAGGACCGATTTTACCGATCCATCTTACCTGGAGATAAAAGTACAGTACTTTGTTTCTTTCTTATCATTTTTATGCTGAAAGAAAAAAAATTTGTAACTTGGATAAAAGATCTATTTTTCCTAAACTTAATTTTCCTTAACACCTTTTATTGTGTTAAATATTTCCTCTGTTTTTACTTCCTAAACTGGCTGAAGCCTCTGGAAAACAGATCTGTTTTGTACTCTTCATATTGGAACAGAATTCCAAGAGAATAATTATGCTCTTGTCAGATTTTCGACAACCTGAAGCTATTTATTTACTTACTTATTTACTTACTACTTATTTATTTTGGTACTGAGTCTCAAATTCAGGACCTTGTGCTTCTGAGGCAGGCACGGCACCACTGAGTTAAATCCCTAGCCCAATTTACTCACTTTTTAAGTTCTTAAGCTGTATATGAAATCACAAAACAAGAAATTCTGAAATGTCTTTATTTGAAAAATTTCCCCCAAATTAGTTTTATTTGGAATGCCTTCTTTCCAAATTCCTGATTGCCTTTCTTTCATTCGTATCTCCTGGTCCCCACACTCAGATTTAGGGATTAAGTGTCAGTAAGAATACCATGGAATGGCTGAGAAAAGGAAACAAAGGTAACTAGGACTCACCATGAGTTCACTGTGAGTAAGTTATACTAGGCAGCTTCATTTCCTTTTTAATACAACTTCTAGAAGAGTAATCAGTATTTTAAAACATGTCTGAAAAATCATTGGCATCTTTTATGGAAAGGTAGTGGAAAGTTGAGGTTTGGGTATTCACATGGATAGGTGGCTTTTGTTTGACCCCAAAAATGTTAAGTGACTCTTAATTTCTCAATTTTGTTTGCAGAGCCCTGTTCTTGTGGTATACTAAAGAAATTGGCTATCTATAAATATAAAGAGCTTCAGATTCAGATGGCCTGGTTCATCCCTTAACAGTTCTGTGACCTCAGTATGTCAGTTAACTCCTTTGACCTTTAGTTTCCTATCTTTCAACTTGAGCTAATTTCTTACAGCAGGGTTCTGAAGAGTACATTCAAATTTCCTAATACAGTACCTTCTATACATGAAGAATTTAAATGTTAATTCTTTTTCTCTTTTTTGTTGATGACTAGAAACTGGGAAGCATAGCTAGTAAACTACATAAACATAACAGATTCTGAAACAGGGAAACAAATATATAAAGTACAGTGATGAATTACAGACATATCTCACATTGTAGAAAAGTACCACTGCGTAATTACTAATTAAGTTAGGTAGGTAATTGTATCATTAACCAAATAGGGAACACATGAACAATGAACAAATTGGGGGGCTGGTGGTTGAAGAACAAAGAAGATAATGACTGGACAGAGTATATTGATGCGTAATAGGCAGATCTCACATATAGCAGATATGTGTTAAATAACTGAAATGAATATTTGAACTGTTGAGGACTATTAGTGGATACTTTGGTTTAGGATCCTCCCTCCATTGGAACTTTTTCCTACATATATAGACACTCTTTTAATTGTTCAGTGTAAATATGTGTCTATTTTTGATATTGCACTCTCTTGGCCAGTGTTCTTGATCTCTGTAAATAAGATTTTCAGCTCAAGTTTTCACATACAGTGAAAGAGGACTTTATAAATCAAAAAGTGTAAGTGTTTCCTAAACGACTCAAACTGTGAAGGATAAAATTTCTGACTAATAGGTATAATCAAAAGTTTTATGTTTCAAGGGACACCATCAAGAAAGTAAAAAGATAGTCCACAAAACAGATAATTTCCCCAAATTATGTATTTTATAAGGACTTACATCTAAAATATATGAAGAACTCAACAACCAAAAACCTAATTTAGAAACAGGCAAAGTATCTAAATATACTTCTCTCCAAAGAGGATACACATATGGCAAATAAGCACATGAAACCCCAAAGTCATTAGCCATCAGAGAAATAATCACTCAAAACCACCACACCCTGGTGGTACATGCCTGTGATCCCAACACTCAGGAGTTTGAGTCAGAGGATCACTGTGAGTTTGAGGCCAGCTTGGGTTATGTAGTAAGTTCAAAGATAGCCTCAACTACATAGTGAGTCCAAAAAAAAAAAGACAACTAAAACAAAAAAACAAAACAACACAATGACATATCATGTCATACCCACTAGACTGACTACAATAAAAGATATCAAATATTGGTGAGATTGTAGAGATATTGTACCCTCATAATTGCTGGTAACAATGTAAAATGGTTCAGCTACTATGGAAGACAATCTGGCAGTCCCTCACAAGGTTAAATGTAGAGATACTGTATGACTTAGAAGTTCCTCCAAAGGGGAGTACAACATGTCCATATATACAACTTATACATGAATGTTCACAACAGCAGCACTAGTCATAATAACCCCAAAGTGGAAACAAGTATTCATCAATAGATAAATAAAATGTAGTATAGCCATACAATGAAATATTACAGTGGTCCCTTGATTCATGAACACTTCTGGTCGTCCAGTTTGGTTTTCAAAAGTGTTTAGCAAAATTTTGCTTCTGTTCATGAACTCCACATCAGTGACAAACACAGCTGTGGCCATCTTCCCCAAAATAATAAAACAAATTAAGTTTTGTGATCTGAGGTACAACTGTATTTGGTAACGAAAAGAAATGAAGTCCTGAGCCATGATACAACATGGGTCAATCTTGAAAACACTATGTTAAGTGAAGAAGCCAGTCACATAGGGTTACAGTGTAGGATTCCATTTATGTGAAATGTCTGGAAAGGCAGCTCCATAGACACAAAGTTTATTAGCAGTTGCCTAGAGGTACGAGTGGGGAGAGGCAAATGGGACTAGGAGGTGATGCCTAAGAGCTGGGATTTCCTTTTGAAGTGATGAAAGTGCCCTAAAATTTGCTAAAGTTTGCTCAGCTCTGTGAATTTTATAGACATTGAATTGCATGCTACTATGAATTTTATTGTGTATGTATCTATAAATAGTGAATTACATCTCAGTAAAACAATTTTTGGAAAAAGAATTCCTGCCTGAAATAACAGATCCTTCAGACATCACTGGAACTGAAAGGACAATTAATTTTATATGGTGGATGGCAAAGTGAGGGTCTTAGAAGAATTATATATGGATATGTTGTACTTCTCTTTGGAGGAACTTCTAAGTCACAATCCTGGTTTTCCCATAAATTGGCTGCCTGTTTTGGGTCAGTTACTTTTCTATAGACTTCAGTGCCTTCATCTGAAGAAATGGGAGAGTCAGTGCTGCAGACATGCTCAGTTGCTTTTGGTTTTGAAATCCTATAATTATGTAAATGAAGTATTACAAAGATACCATTGCATCAGACTTGTCTATATAGGTGAACAGAAAGTAGGCCATTGTAAAGTAGTTTAATCAGTGAAAGAGCTAAAGACCCAGAGGTTCTTCTGGAAATTCTAGCTGAGTAACCTGAGGCCAAATCTGTTCTGAAGATAAATCTCATAGGATCAAGGTGAAAGCTGCAACTCTGTAGATTTGAAAGCATAAGGGTAGAAAATAGAGTTATACACTGTAATCCCAGCACTCGGGAGGCTGAGGCAGGAGGATCACTCTGAGTTTGAGTCCAGTCTGTGTTGCATAGTGAGTTCCAGGTCAGTCTCCATGACATAGTGAGACCCTGTCTCAAAAAACCAAAAAAAAAAAAAAAAAGAGCTATAAGATATTCTTGCAAAATGATCTTATAATAACCTCTCTCTAATTACAGATTTTTTTATAGATTGCCTGAGCACATTGGTTTCATCACTTTGCTTTAAGACTTTTGAAAGCTATTATTAATGCAAATATCAAAATGAAGTAAGACTGAGGTTTTCGTTTTGTTTGCAGCCTTTATTCACCAACTTAGTCCTATAGTAGCAAGTTATACAGCAGTGTTGGCAGTCTTGGAGTCGGTGTGTCTTTCATATAGTATTTGAGAATCTATACCAGTTGAGTAGAGAAATGGTCTAGAACTGGATTTAGAGAACCTAGATTGATTCCTGCTTCTGGCATTTAACTCTGTGATTTACTTTTTAAAATATCGTTTAATTCCTCATTTTTAATGTGGGAATAATTATAATTTCTACCCACCCTCTATTGTTAGTAGGCTTTTATCTGTCATTTGACATAGTGAATGTTAAAAGCATTTTCTGAACTGTAAGCACAACACTGTACAAATGTGAAGTATTTTTTTAAAGGACGTGTCATTTATTATTATTTATTTATTTATTCATTCATTCATTCATTCATTCATTTATTCATTTATTTATTTATTTATTTATTTATTTATTTATACATACATACATACATACATACATACATACATACATACATACATACATACCAGGGATTGAACTCTGGATCTCGCGCTTGCAAAGCATGCGGCAGAACCACTGAGCTAAATCCCTGGCCCTCACTTATTTTTTTACTTGAAAGCCACACCAACTCTGTTCTGCTGGGAGGTTGAAGCTTGGAGAATAGTAAATTTCTCAGCGTCTCTCCCACAGATTGAATGTGGGAGGGATGAGTATGGAACTAAGTCTTCCTAAATTATTTATTACATAATAACATACTACTGTATCTCTGTTAGTTCTAAGCTCTCGAACCTTGTTAAATATTGGAGTCACTCATGGTGCTTTAAAAGAAATTACAGATGTTTGGTCCCATCTAAAGTTTTGGAGTCAGAATTTCTAGAGGGGTTGAAAGAAGAGCTCTCTGTAGGCTGCAGTAGCAGTTGAGATCTGAGCTGGCAGTGGGTAGGTTGTCTGTGGGCATTACCTAACGCTGACCTCCAGCAAGGCCACATTGTATGCCTGAGGGATGCATAAATGATTGGAAGGAAAAGCTGTAATTGAAGACCTATAATAGGTAGTGCTGAGTTGCAGAATTCCATGTGGGAAAGTCTGGTTCCTGTGGTTGGGATCTGGAGACTTTGGTTTATTCTAAGAAGTCTTGCAGCATTTAGCTTGGAATCTTTTCCTGGCTGTACTTCACAACCAAAGTGGAATTCTCTGAGCTTGGGAAGAGTTTAGCAAAGTTAATTTTAACACTGGACTACGTCAGTGTTTATCTCTCCAATTTTGGAACATTTTACTGCCTTGTACTCAGCTCAGCTGAGCCAATGGAAGATGTGATTTAAAAATAATTAAAAAATAAAATTTGGCCAATTTTTTGTGCTAAAATGTTGATGGCTCTGTTGAAACGTGGGATTTTGCAGGGTCACCTTCTTTCAAAGCTGTCAGAAAGCCAAGTGGACTAGACCACACATAGGATTAACATTTCACTTTTATTTTCTCAAACCTAAGAGCTCTAATGGCATGATGACAGAGATTCTTTTTTTCTTTTGTATCCTTAGCCACATATCCTCTGTCTTAATGAATGAATTGAGAAATTTTACTCTTGACACTTTCCAGTATTAATGATAAATCATGTTTATAAATGTCTTTAGTTTACAAAGCCATATATTTTATTAACCTGATCCTTAAGATTAGTACTTTCAGTAGAACTGATAATGGCTAGTCCTATGAACTTATTTTCAAACAACTTTTTCATTTAATAGTGTTTATTCTACCACTTACTGATATATTCATTTAGTCTGCATTATGGGAGAGGTTTGCATATAGAAGAACCTATAAAGCTTAGCACAGTGGTGCATGCAAACATTACAAGGTGCAGATGTAGTTCAGGCTGGCCTTGAACTCACTGTGTAGCCTAGGCTGGCCTTGGACTAGTGGTGATCCTTCTGCCTCAGCCTCCCAAGTGCTGGGATTACAGGCATGTGTCACCAGCCTGGCAGGAGGATTGCTATTGTTAAAAGAGTTAGAGGCCAGTTTGGGTAATTTAGCACTGATCCCCGTCTCTAAAAAAATGAAGCTCTGCCTGAGGCTTGAGCTCTTGAGGGTGTTACCACTCCAATCCCTTACTTTGTGACCTGTAGTTAATTGCTCTGCCTTTATTAACCTCAGTTATCTTACCTGTTAAGTAATAATATTTATCTCATAGAATTACTGAAAGGCATGTAATACTAAAGATATGAAAAGTGCTTTCTTGTCAATAGTTGTTAGTATTTTTGGTGGCAGTCTTGTGTTACTATAATTGCTTACAGTCATTATTTTCTTTTGTAAACTATGATTAACAGAATTGTTAAGAGATTTACAAAATGGCAAGTTTAACAGGATTCTTCCAAGATGGGATTAAAGAATGGCTTGTTCTCTCCCTAAATATAGGCTGCATTTCCTGTTGCTTGTAGTTAAAGGCAGCTCCAGATTAATAGTTTTGGGCACTCAGACTAGGCAGGCACAGGGGCAAGTTTGCCAAGAAGTTCTTAAGAGTTCTCTCTAATGTCAGAAGCAGGATTCTGAGCTCTAGATATGGGTCAGGTCCTCTGGGATAAATAGTATATTTGAAACAGAGGCCAAAAAGAATAGTCTCTTGGGCCTGGGGATTTAGCGGCACCAAGAATAGACTCTTGGTGCCGCTGCCTGCTTCATAAGCGCAAGGTCTAGAGTTCGATCCCCAGTACCAAAGAAAAAAAAAAAGAAAAAAGAAAAAAAAAACGAATAGCCTCTTAAACCTTCAAATCTTAAATGCTGTTCATTTCTCTCATACTTTAACCCTTTCTCATTTACCTTTCCTTTTCTTTCTTCCCCTCTTGGTTTCTCATAATTCACTTATATAGTGAACAACTATCAGAAATACTAGTATATGTATATGATATTTTAGAACTTAAGTTTATTTACCAACTGTTCAAGATTTCCAAGGAAGTACTCACCGAACCTCCCTGGGCATCCATTTCGTTCTCATCTGTAAATGAATTAAGTTGAACTAACCTTTGTAAGGTCGCATAGGATATGATTCTTACAGGTCTTCCACTGAATTTTTGTCTTTTTATACAAAATTGCACACTTCCAAAGTATACAATTTAAGGAGTTACCACTACATCTGTAAGGTATGATTGAAATACATGGTGAACTTTAAATTTATGACACTAAAAGATACATTGTCATTAATTCCCCTGAAAATACTACCCTTTGCTTCAAACACATTTGTCTCACCATTCTTGCCATTTAAAAAAAGTTTAAAAAATTTTTTTTGATTAGTATTTGAAGTACATAATGTTTACATTCCTTGTGTGGAGTTGAAAAGTGTACATAACACAATTTAATTCCTTTTTCATCCTCTTTCCCGTACTTTCCTCTCCCCTCTCTTCATCTCTTGATCACCTTCCAGTTTGAGAAAGATGTTTCCTTACTTCCTATTACCTATCTTATTTTGCTCTTTATTTATAATTTGGGTTTCTCATATAAGAGAAGCATGTGATATTTAAACTTGTGTGTCTTATCTGTTTCAGTTAACATTATGGTCTCAGAGTACATCTATTTTCCTAAAAAATTTATTTTTCTTTATGGCAGAGTAGTACTCTATTGTGACTAAATACCACATTTTCTTTATCCATTCATCTGCTGGTGGGCATATAGGCTGTTTCCAAGATTTAGCTAGTATGAATTGTGCTGCTGTAAATATGGTGATGCACTTATCACTATAATATAATATCTTTAATTTACTCTTTTGGGAAGATACCTAGAAGGGGAATAGCTAGGTCAAATGAGATTTCTAGTTTTAGATTTTTGAGGTATCTATATACTGATTTCTGTAATTGTTGTACTATGTTCCCACCAACAATGTAGAAGGGAACCTTTTTCCTGACAGCCTCCTCAGCATTTGTTATTATTTGATATCTTGATGAAGGCCATTCTTTCTTTAATAAGATGGAATCTCAGTGTTGTTTTACTTTGCAATTTCTCTAATGTCCAGAGATGTCAAGCATTTCTTCATGGGTTTATTGGCCATTTGTACTTCTGTGAAGTGTCTATTGATACCACTTACCCATTTTTTAATTGGGTCTTTTATTTTGGGAGGTCTAATTTTTAACTTCTATCTTTATTCTAGATATCAGTCCTCTGTTTAGGAATAGCTGGAAACCCCCCACCCCATTCTCTGATGGTTATTGCTTTTGCTGTGCAGAGCTTTTTAATTTGATATGATTCCCATTTGTTGATTTTTGGTACTATTTGCTGTGCAACCAAGGTTCTGTTTTGTCATTGTTAGCTTCATTGTCTCTCTCTAGGATATCATTCAGAATTTTTTGGAGTGCTAGTTTGGTAGTCATGAATTTCTTCAGGTGCTCTTTATCATGAAAATAACTTATTTCCTTATCAATTTTTTTGCTTTGGTACTGGGGATCAAACTCAGGACCTTGTGATTTCAAGGCAGGCGGCAGCACCACTGAGCTAAATCTCCAGCCCTCCTCTTATCAATTTTGAAAGATCGTTTTGCAGAATATATCATCCTGAGTTGGAAATTATTTTCTTTTAGAACTTGAAACTCTTAAGATCTCCTGCCCTCTCAGGTTTGTGTTGAGAAGTCTGCTGTAATTCTAATAGGTTTACCTTTATAAATTATTTGTTGCTTTTAAGATTCAGTTCTTGTGTTGAGCTTCTGGGACTTTGTCTATGACGTCATGGATAGGTTCTTTACTAATTGTGGCTATTTGTGGACCTGTACACCTCACTTATCCATATGTTAAATTCTTTACCCTTACATGAAAAGTTTTCTGCTATTATTTTAATAACATATTTTATGCTATTTGTGATATCTTCTAATTTTTCACTAATTCCATGTAATCTTAGTCTTCTTTGCATCATCTATGAGGTATTGAATCCATTTTTTGTGTTCTCTTGTTTTTAAGACATCTCTCATTACTTGGTCACCAACAACAACCCTGTCTTCTAGTTCTGACACTCTGTTCTCACATTGGTCACTTCTGTCAATACTTTTGATAGACTATTTAATCTCCTGAATTTCTTCTTTGAATTACTTCTGTGAAGTGTCTGTTGATACCACTTACCCATTTTTTGATTGGGTCTTTTATTTTGGGTGGTCTAATTTTTTGACTTCTATCTTTATTCTAGATATCAGTCCTCTGAGGAATAGCTGGCAATTTTTTTATGGACTCAGATTCTTTTCTATGCTGTCATTCATGTTTTGCATCATTTTGTTTAGCACTGCTAGCTTTTTATTAGTGTTTCTGTAGACTCACCGATTGTTTCGTTTATTTGGCCCAGCATCTGTTTATTTACATCTTCTGTGAGTTTGCCAGATGTCTTATTGATCTGTTTTGTTATCTCCCTGATGAAATCTGGATGTGTCACTTTTGGTTACCTCCTCTTTGATACTCCATGGATTAACTTTGGTGGATTTGTGAGTTCTTGGAGACATTTTGTTGGCTTGCCTTCTCATGTTTGTTTTTGTGTTGAAGCTTATGGATTGATTGTAGTGGAAATCTTTGTGTCTAGTATGGATATTTCTTCAGTTAATGTCTACTTTGGCTAATTGCTGGCCTTCACCTCTGTCCCAGCATCCAACCACCTTTTTGGCGGGGGATGGGAGGTTGCAGAGGTTTCTGGTTCTTCAGAAATGGGCCCACAGTATTGTTAATGACCCCAAGGCAATCCAGATATTGGCATCCCAAGAAAACCAGTTAATAGCAACAGCTATGTCACCTTGGCTGTAGTAATAAAATCAGCATCAATTATAGTCTCAACTACGAACTGAGTATTGACATACCCTAGGAACCAGTATACCACCTTTGAGCATAGAAAAGAGATCTATAATTACAGTATGACCACTAAGACAAGCCAAATACTAACCTACTGTTATGAAACAACTTTATCTCTATAAACATTAGTACGGTATTCAACAACAATATGTAGAGATTCATAGAGCTTAGTAGTTATACTAGTAAAGGTAGAGAGGTAAGGAACCAGAGAATGAAAAATTTGAGAAATTAGTCAAGATATGTGGAGGAGAGAAAAATAAGATAGGGAATCCAACTGAAGAGTAAATGAAAATTAGTAGTGTTAGAGAATAGTTGCAGGAAATGACAAACATGAAAAAGAAGATGCACAGAGAGTAAATGAAAGGAAATGAATGTAAGAGGGAAAAAAGTGGAAAGGGGAATACAGAAAAGGAGAGGAAAAATGGTAGGAAAAAGTCCCCAATCCCCCCCAAACCCAGTGAAGTGTTGCTGGCGGAGACAGGCCTGACTCTCCTGACAATGCAGATGGTTGTGGAAAAATCAGAGACAGAAAGCCTTGAAGCAAAGTTGTATTTTTTTTCAGCAAGCATGCGAGTGTGCATCTGTCTTCTCTCAGACAGGCAGGGGTGCCTGAAATGGAGCCACCAATGAAGGGGGGCTCAAGATGTTGATTTTATAGTAATCGGGGGTCTATCCTGTCTCTGGGCTAAGGGCGACCCCACTTGATTGGTTAATTGGTTGACTTACTAGGGACAACAGGGAAGGATCTTTTGGGGCCTGTTACTCCTTAGGGTCAAGGTTTTTTTTCCTTTTGATCTTACCAAATCAAGCTTTGTAGGGTACAGCGTGAAGAGGAGGTGCAATTGCAGACTGTCAGCTTTTCATGGGTGATTAAGCCTGTTCTGCCAACTATCTGAACTCCTTCACTGGGGGCCTCCCCTCATGTCTCCCAGCCTACAGGTCTCTATCCCTACAGAAGGAAAGATAAAAATAATAAAAATTGAAAAATTAAAAAAAGATCAAGCCAGGGAGTAGTTTCCTCCCAAAATCTGTGCTTTGGGATCCAGCCAGTCTCAGTTTTCCCTGCCTAGCTTTAAGGTGTGTGGGATTTTGAGATACCCTCCCTGCATCAGAGGCCCTTCTGTCCATTTACCCCAGATTGTGGTTACCATCCAAATCCAGGCATGTTCTTTGTCCCATTTGTAGATGGGAAGCAAGCTAAGCCCTCTGTCCTCTGCTGGATGTAGCCTGCAGGGCAGGGCTTCAAATGGACTGTTGGACTTGATGTTCATTAGTTATTGGTTCTGGTTGCTCCCTACTCTCCCTCAGTGTTGTCCTCATTCAGGATCAGGTCAGTTGGTTAGTACTCATCTCTGCCTCCCTGTGCCAAGGGGAAGCAAAATGTAGAGCCATCTTGGAGTTGGTGGATGGTCTCACTCGTGTCAGGGCAGGGACACTGTAAGTCTGTTGCAGACCTGCTTGCTTGTATCACTGAGAGGTGTCCTATGTGAGCTTGCTTGCTAACATGGCACAGAGGCCTACTTGGCTCATGTGGGGTGGGGTACCCCATGTCTGGCATGGGCCTGCTTGCTCACTAACATTTAGGGAAGAGTGCCAAATGTCTGGTGCAGGCCTGCTTACTTATAGAAGGGGGAAGGTTGTACATCTCACATGGGCCTGCTTGCTCACAGTGGGGGAAGTGCTGCTCCTCTGGTACAGGCTTACTTGCTTGCATCAGGGAGAGTCCACTTTCTGAAGCATTTCTGGAAGTCCTCTTTTGTGAGTGCTTTTATGAGGTTTGATAAAAAATACAGTAAATTCTACTACCAAGCACCATCCACTGCAAAGCAGGATTGTAAAAACATTATGGTGTGTTCTAATCCATCTTATGCACCAAATCGGGCAGGGTAAGACTTCTGGCTTATCCCTGAAGTCAAAACGTTTTCAATTAATTCAGGAAATTAAGGCAGCCATGACAATGCAAGTAAAGAGATGAAAGAGAACTTTTAGAACTGCTTCAGAAGTGACAAGAACAATGGGATAAGTACGTTTGAAGTGCAGGGGGTATATTGAGGGGTATTAGTGGCAATGTGGCTTTTATTGTAATAAATTAAGAAAATTTTAAACATTCACCATATTCAGACGACATCTCACATATAACTACCATCTCTACATTTTCCCTTCCAGGCCCTAAGGTTTCTCTCCTTCCCAAAGATAAACATCATTGAGTTTGCCCAGTTTTTGCCTTTACATACGTAAATCACAGAATGTATATTCTTTTGTTTGTCCTCATTTAATCACATTGTTTATAAGAGTTACCTATTTTCTTGTGGAAAGTTTCCATTGAACAGCTGATAAACTTTGGATTGATTTCAGTAATTGACTATTATGAATAATGCTTTCTGATCTTGCACATATCTTGATATATATGTTTGCACATTTTTTGCTTTTTTTGTTTTTGGTTTATTGAGACAGTGTCTTGGTTTATAGTACAAGGCTTTTGAACCTACTGTATAGCCCAGGCTGACCTCTTGTGGTAATCTTCCCGCATCAGTTTACCAAGTGCTGAGATTAGAGGCATTTGCCACCCCACTTGGCATGTTCATAGATTTCTGTTGTTGGCTGTATATACATAGTGAACTTCCTGGGTCATAGACACCTTTGCTAAATAATACTGGAAGTTCAAGATGGTTGTTTATATTTCTACCACAGAATTCCAGTTGTTCTATTTCTTTGTCATCACTTAGTATGACCAGTCTTTAATTTTAGTGATTCTCTGTGTGCAGTGTGGTTTCTGATGGTTTCAAGCAACTTTTAATCGGCCATTTGGATATCCTTAAGTCTTCCCTTTTTATGTTCCATACTAATTTGTAGGAATTGTTACAGAGATGTCTTTTGTCCATTATATGTATTACAATTATCTTCTGTTATGTTCCTAATGAAATCTTTGATATATACTTGGCAGGATGTCTGATAGAATTTTAATATAGCCCAATTTATTATTTCTATTGCTTTCTGTTGTGATTTTGAAATCTTTATGTACTCTAAGTCATGAAGCACTTTCTCATAATTTTCTGTGCTCCTGAAACTGAACACTATGTGTTGTTAGTTTTGTTTACTCCTTTCTTTCTTTTTATTTATTTATTTTTGATACTGGGGATCAAACTCGAGCCCTTGTGCTTGTGAGGCAGGCACTGGAACCACTGAGAGAAATCACCTGCCCTGTTTACTCCTTTCTAATCCTCATTTTACTTTTTTTTTTCTTGCCTAATTGCATTGGCTGATTCCGTCAGTACTGTGACAAATATGAGTAGTGATGGGTAATGCTCTGATCTTGTTTTTATTCTCAGAGGACAAGCTTTTAGCATTTCACAGTGAAGTGTGATGCTTGTTCTCTTCAGGTTTGCATAATTAGATTTTTATTAGATTAAGTAATTTCTTGGAGCCGGGGATTTAGCTCTGTGGTGCTACCTCTTGCCTCACAAGTGCAAGGACCCGAGTTCGATCCCCAGTACCGGGGCAGGGGGGAGGGGGAATAATTTATCTTATAATCCCAGTTTGCCAAAAGTTTTTAATTACAACTGATACCATATTTTAGCAAATGCTTTTCCTGCATTATTTATATATATTTTTGCCTTCATTTTCTTATCATGGTAAATATTTTACTTTAAAAACTTGAGATATAATTCATACACCACATAGTTCATCATCTTAAAGTATATAATTCAATACTTTTTTGGGGGTACATTTACAAAATTGTACAACAGGGACTAGGAATGCAGCTTAGTGGTACAGTGTTTATTTTGCATATATGAGACTTTGAGTTTGAGCCCCAGCATCACCAAAAAATAAAAATAAATTGTGCCACCATTACAACTAACAGTACATTTTCATTGCTAAAATGAAATAGTATACTTTTTAGCAATCACTCTTAATTTCTACCTTCTCCCAACCCCTGGCAACCTGTAGTCTAGTTCCTGTCCATGGATTTGCCGCTTTTGTTTCTTTTTCTTTCTTTCTTTTTTTGGTACCGGGGATTGAACTCTGGTCCTTGTGCTTGCAAGGTAGGTGGTAGAACCACTGAGCTAACTCCCTGGCCTGGATTTGCCTCTTCTGGTCATTTTATATAAATGGGACTATACAATATGTGACATTTTGAGACTAGCTTCTTTCATGTAGTATGTTTCAAAGTTTATATGTTTGTGGCATAAATCAGGACTTTGTTTCCTTTTACGGATGAATTTCACATTTTATCTTCTCATCAGATGAGCCATTTGAATTTTCTTTTTTATTGCTTTGAACATTCACAAACAAATTTTTATGTAGATGCAAGTTTGAATCAGATTCCTCTGAACTAATAATTCTAATCTTAAAAATTTTGCTATAGTAGCAGTAGTTGCAAAAAGATGATGTTAGTTAATATCCTTCCTGTGTTTGCTTTATTTTCTCCATTTTATTTTTATTATCTATCCTTAATCCCTTAAAATTCAGAGTACATGCCTAATGAGAGATTATGGAATTTGGTTGACTTTCTGGGCAGGTGGAAAGCTGAAAGATCATACTGTTTTAATTCCCTTGGCCTTTGTTTATTTTGTTTCTTTCTGGAATGCTTTTCCCCATCTCTGCCTAGCTAATTCCTATTCATACTTCCTGACTTCTTTCAGGTATTATCTTCTGTATAAAGAAAGGTGACTTATTGTTACCTTTATCTGTGTTTTGAGCATGGATCATTCTTCCCACTAACAGATTTCTTTAAATTCCCTGACAGTCTTTTCAGCTATGAAACGGAGACAGTTCCTGCTGTCAAGTTTCTAGGTTTGCTGTGAGAAACTAGTGAGATAGGGACTGTGAAGGGCTATGCACATGTGAGGGAAGCGGTTGTTTCTTCAGTAGCTCTGGGATTGCATGGCTTCTCTTCCATTTCTGTCATACATTACTGCCTTAGGAACCCTGTGTCCTGCTGGTGGTTCCCTGCCTATATTAGGGGAGTACTCAGCCTAAATTGCACAGCACCCCACCTACATCTGTCAGCTATGTTTTCCCTTTCTTCCTACTTGCCTCTTTTTTAGCCCAGCCCTTCCTGTTTACAGGTCTGGTTTATGTTAAACTGTTACTTCAGTCAGTAGTTGTTTCCTTTCAAATCGGTCAGAAGAGATGGGAGTATAATGAAGAGTACAAGGCTTAATCAAATCAATCAGAAAGGATGAGGATATAATAAAGAATGCAAGTCTTACCAGAATGTAAGCTAAGTAAGCTCTGTGCTGGATTCTGTTTGAGAAGGTCCACAGTAAAAATGATTTAGTTAGCCTATACTTTCATGTCCTTCTTGTTAAAAATTTCTCTTCTCTATTTCTCTTGCAGCAAATAAAAAGAAGGAGAAGGAGAGGCCAGAAATTTCTCTTCCTTCAGATTTTGAGCACACAATTCATGTTGGTTTTGATGCGGTCACAGGGGAGTTTACGGTAAGTTCTGGGTCACAGAAATGTCTTTGGTCTTTTAGAGTTATGGGCTGTTAGAGTCAGTCCTTTCTCATCTTCTTAGTTTTGTCATCTGAGACCTTTATTATTACCTTCTTCATGAGAGGAACACCTTCCTAATCTCTAAAATTGTACCCAAGGAAACCTTTCAATCTCCATTCCTTAAATAAACTTCTGTTAAGGGACCCCATGATAGCATGATCACAGGTTATGTATGGGGCACTGATGATACAGGAACAAGTCAGACGTCCCTGCTCTAAAGAAACTAGTCTGGTGAAGTAGCTAGCATCTTAAAAAATGACTAATACAATAAGAAAGGTATTATAAATGAGGCTGTCTGTACTACAAGAGAATAGAAAGGGATGATGAGCTTATTTTTAGCTGCTAGACAATATCAATTACATCTAATTTTCCCACAGGATCCCCTGTAACTATGCCTTCCTGAATACCTTGCATGTCTTTCTCATAGGGGATGCCAGAGCAGTGGGCCCGCTTGCTTCAGACATCAAATATCACTAAGTCAGAGCAGAAGAAAAACCCACAGGCTGTTCTGGATGTTTTAGAATTTTACAACTCAAAGAAGACCTCAAACAGCCAGAAGTACATGAGCTTTACAGGTAAGAGGATTGTGTCCAGGGCAGTCAAGGAAAGGAAGGTTTTAGTCTGTGTGGAAAAGCTCCACATGCATATTGGTCTGGAAAGAAAGAAGAAAGTGGAAAGAGTGGAGGTGACATGCTCACTGAGAAGGAATTTGGAATTTGACAACCAAGGTGATGGGTCTTTACATTAAATATGCCTATTCTGAAGCTGCACTTTTTTGTTTGTTTGTTTTTTGAGACAGGGTCTCACTATGTAGTTGAGACTGACCTGAAACTCACTATGTAGCCCAGGCTGGTCTCGAACTCACAGTGATCCTCCTGCCTGAGCCTCCTGAGTGCTGGCATTACAGGTGTGTGCCACCATGCCTGGCTTGCACATTTTTTTTAATAGCATGTATTGTAGAGAAAGAACATGGGCTTTGTACTAGAAAGTCTAGATTCTGATATTGTTAGGTTGAAAGAGTCACAGTTGCACTTTGGGCCTCAAAATGGGATTAATATTTCCTATCTTAAGAGTGGTAAGAATAAATGAGCTCACTGCTGTGAAAGTTTTCTGTGGGTTGTAAAACAGCATCATGCAAATATGATTATTGTTACCATTATTTTAAATATCATTATTACTTAGTAATATTACTGTATATCTTTTAAATCAGCAAGCCCATTTCCTTCTTTAGAGGACCAATTTTTATTAGTCAAATGAAAATCAAACTAGTAATATAAATGTACTTTAGATATACTCTATGTACCTGTTTTTCAGAGTGTTTTGTTATTGTTGATTTCTTTGTTTTTTTGTGGCACTAAGGATTGAACCCAGGGCCTTTGCACACTGAGCTGTGTCTCCAGCCCTTTTTTATTTTTATTTTGAGACAAAGTCTTACTAAATTGCCCAGGCTGGACTCAAATAGGCAGGTACCACCATGCCCAACTCCAGAGTTTTTAAATGGAAGAATTGGAATTAGAGTCCAGGTCTTCTAATTCCTAGGGTAGCATCTTTTGAATTTACTACTTGCCTACAGTAATTTTATTAGAGCACCTCCTTTCTCAATAGAGGAATTTTTCCCCCTACGATAACTTATGAGAGCCTTCTATTTCTGGGAACTTTTCTTTTATGTAGCATCTTAGGACGTTAGAACAGAAAGTACTTAGCATGCACCAGCTGCCCTTTGTTTTGCAATCATGAAAGCCAAGGAAGGCTGAGTGTGCTGGCACACACCTGTAATCCAGCACTGGAGTGGCTGAGAGGTAGGAGGATCACTGAGTTCAAGGCCAGCCTGAACTACATACAGCCTGCCTCAAAAAACAAAAACAAATCCAAAGGAAAAAAAAAAAAAAACACACACACACACACAAACAAGCAAAAAGCCAAAGAAGACCTTTGTAACGTGGCTTGGTTGCAGTTTAGTCTCTCATTTCCCAGTCCTGTGCTCTTTGCTTCTGTCACCTCCTTCAAAGGGTGATACTGTTGGGAAAGAAAAGGTGAGAAGTGGAATGAAATAGCTGATTTTGAAGGATGCTTTCCCCCAGCAGTATCTGGCTTGTATCAGAGGGTACAGATGGTAGGGATGACAGACTGCAGCTTTGCTCATGCTGCCATGGTGGTGCCCAGGAGGGCCATGCATCTTCCCGCTGGGTCTGTTTCACTTCTTCCATTGAGGGACTAGATCATTCCAAGGAGAAATTGAGGTGCAGGAAAGTTTTCTCCTAGTCAGGAAATTAGAACTTATATTTAAGGCGTTTATCATGAAGATGCCACATTAGAAACTGTTCTTGAAAGCCTCAGTAGTGAATTCTTTAGAATCTGTTTGTTTTCTGCATGCAGGCACATAGACATATGCAAGTGGCATTTATGCATTTATGTGGGTTTGCATATGTTTAAAATTGTAGTCACCTCAAGCATCACGAATGAATATGTGCATAGATATATATATTCAAGTAATTTAATATATGTTCATTTGTGCATGTATAGATGTAAATGTACATACATTTACTTTTGTGTGTATATACTTAATACATGCATGTATATATGTTTGTACAGGATTTTGAATTTTCTAGATGTTGAAGACAAGGGCAAACTCTAAGCAGAATTCTATACTGGCACAGTTTCTTTCCTTTTCTTTTCTTTTTTTTTGTGATACCAGTAATCAAACTCAGGACTTTGTGCCTGCAAAGCAGGTGCAGTGCCATTGAGCTAAATCCCTAGCCCTGGCATAGTTTATATTTTAAGATCATAATTCTCCTTTCTCTGTTTCTCTGCTTCACATTACTGTTAGTAATGGTAATCCTAACTCAATTTGTATATTTGCTCACACATGAATTATCTCATGTGATTCTCATAATGAATGGCCTTGGGGGATTGACAGGGCAAGAGGTATTATCTTCATTTGCAAACTCAAGTTAATTAGGCTTAGACAAAATAAATGTCACCTTATGTAAGGTGACTCAGCTAATATGTAATGGGAATTGTTTTAAACTTAGGTCTTTAAACCCTGTGCCATCTATAACCCAGGAACAACTTTATGTCATTTTTGGGGGTCAAATTCTCTGTTTTTCAATACTTGATTTTCTGTATCAGTTAGTAGCTAATGTATTAGGGGAAAAAGTAGACTGGATTGTAGTTCTCTTTTGTCACTGATTCATGTGCCCTTAAGCCAGCCCTTTCTGAATCTCACTGTCCTCGTTGTAAAATGAAAGAGTTGACAGTACTTTCTGTCCTGTCAGCTGTGCTTTGGAATTTGATTTGGTTATATAGAAATGTACATCATCATCAAATGGAGCAATGCTTACTGTTTTTAAATATGTAAGAGAAATGTTTATAATCATAATACTCCATCCTCAAAGATATTAGCAATATAAAAGATTAGGGGTAGTGCAGTGAAGGGGTAGTGTTATATGCTGTCTGCCTGATGCTCAGATAAGAAACACAGATTATCTTTAAATTATATCCTGAATTGATATATCCAGGGCACAGCTGGCTATTCAGGGTCTTTTTAAAGAGCATATTGTTGAAACTTATCTTATTTCCTGTCTTGTGGATTTTTTTGTTTGCTATAGAGCCAGCACTTGCTTATATGATGAAATTGGGCTCTTTGACATTATCTGGACTTGGTTCTTATTGAAAAATATATTAAATTTATTAGAATAGTTTTTACTCCTTAATTCCAGTGGTGATAAGCTGGCAAGGCAGTTTCTTTTTGGACCCTTAGGAACTAAAGAACAAAACCAGTTTTTAAGTTTATATTTTTGCTAGGATCGGCTTCATATTCCATTAAACCCAAGTTATCACTGTAAGATGCACCATTTTTTTAATACAGCACCTAAGAAAAAACACTCTCTCAAATCATAAACTGCTTTAATTATAGGACCCATCTCTAGTTTAGAACTGTTACTGTGAAAAAAAATGTACATCAAGTGTTCATTGAAAGTATTTGATTCTGTTCCTTTTTTTTTTTTTTCTGGTACTGGGGATCAAACTCAGTACCTTGCGCTGCAAAGCAGATGTGGCGCCACTCAGCTGAATCCTCACTCCGGACATTTGATTCTATTCTTACGTAACAAGCTCCTACCTTGCATTAGACTTCATATGGTTAATAACTTTTTTCTTAAGTCTTCATCTTTCTGTCTCTATAGGGACTAAGCATGGATGTAGAAGGAGCCTTTCTTCTTTTTTAAGTACCAGGGACTGACCACAAAGCCTTTGTATTGAACTATATCCCCAATTCCTCCTTCCTTTTTTGAGACAGGATCTTTCTAAGTCACTAAGTTGTCCAGGCTGGACTTGGACTTGTGAGCAGTTTCCCAGTGTGCTGGGGTTATAGGAGTATACCACTGTGCCTGACTTACAAAGATCATTTTTATTAAGAAAGCTGAAGCTACAGGTTGGCCATGATTTTGTATGGATGGCTCAGGACTGTGCCATGGAGTCTTAACCTTTCTCTTAGAACGCAGGAAATTTCCTTGAGTATTGAAAATCAAAACATGATGATCTATCTGATGATGTGGAAACAGTTGCAGCATGGTATTTAGAATTATGAATCATAATTTAGGTCTTGAATCCTGTGGTTAACATATGTTCCTGGGAAAATTACTTCTTTGAACTATAAAATCTATGAATAAATTGTGCATTGTATTACATGCCTGCAATCCTAACTAATCAGGAGGTTGAAGCAGGAGGATTCTAAATTTGAGACTTAAGGAGACTCTCAAAATAAGGACTGGGAATGTGGTTTAGTGATAGACTACTTATCTAGCATAAGCAAGACCCTGGGTTCAATCCCTAGTACCAGAAGTTAGAAAAATTGTGAGAGTAATAATAATGCTCCTATCTCTTGTAAGGACTAACGGAGATAATGATATATATAATTGGCTTAACATGGTATATGGTGCTTAGTACCAGTTATACTATTATTATTGTCTGAACTGGGAATTGTTTGACCAAGTAGACTTCCTTAGCTTTCCAGAAGGGATTGACTCTGAGTATTTACTGCAAGTTTGAGGCCAGCCTAGGGAATAGAGTGAGTTGAAGGCCAGCCAGAACTACAGATCAAGGCTGTCGCAGAAAAACAAAACAAAACAAAGGATTGACTCTTAATTGTTACTAAATTCTTCATCTTTCTTTCTTTGCAGATAAATCAGCAGAAGATTATAATTCTTCTAACACTTTGGTAAGTCTGTTTACTGTATTCTGAGATGAACAGGTATGAAAGTAAGGATCAGGATAGTGTTGTAGAGACAGACCCTGGGCTGGGAGGCACTCAGCTTTTAGTCTTAGCATGTTGCCCTCAGGGTCCCTATCTATATCATAAAGGAATTGGACTAAACACATTGTATCCTTTCCAGATGTTCTAGAAAGCCTAACCTTGGAACTAGAAAACATGCTTCTGTGCTTTTCATTTGTAGCTTTGAATATTTGGAAAGCCAGTTTGCCTTTATGAGCTTCAAATTGTTCATTAGTAAGTTGAGGATGATATACTCTGTCTTATCTAGGCCTGTCTTCAGTCATCTGAATTTAGAGGAGAATTTTCTCTCTTTCATAAATTGGGTCTACAAGACCAATTGTTGGAAGGAGCAAATTCTGTTCGTTAAAGGTCATTCATTCTGCCCCCTCACATAGTGCTGCCCTGTAACTTGAAGAGATGTTATAGGAATCATCAAAGAATTGGCTGGTTAATAAAACTAGATGACCTCAAAGATCCCTCTGTCTCTTTCAACTTATAAATTCTACTTTCTAGGCCAAGTAAGAGTACACAATGAGATTTTGATGTATTTGAAAAGGTCTTCAGATAGCAAAATATAACACACATAAGAGAATACTGCTATTCTTTACATCTGATGTTCTTAAAAAAAGATGGTTGTGCTGTATTTATTTATTAAACATTTGCAAAAGCCCCTTCTGTATGCCAGTACTGAGAAGTGGGACAGAGATGATCAGACATTGTCCTAATGCCTAAGAACCTCCCAGGTTTATGGATGATACAAAGGCACAAATAAACAGCTATATTTCAGCATGGTATACTTTTTTCCCCCCTGTACTGGGGATCAAACTCAGGACCTTGCACTTTCCAGGCAAGTGCAGTACCACTGAGCTACATCCCCAGCCCTTTTTATGTGTTCTCCTCTCCACCTGGTCCTGGGAATTGGACTCAGGACCTTGCGCGTGCATGCTAAACTTCCCAAAACTATGCCAGACCTGCTAATTGCTGTATCTTTGGCATCTGGCAAATTTTGGCATTCATCGAACATTTATTGAATGTAAGATTGGATGTGTCAGGGAAAGCTTCTTGAAGACACAGTCTACGTTGAATGAATTAGTTATCTGGGGAAAGAATTAAGGAGATGGAGGGTATTTCAGCAGAAGGAGAATTTCATGTGTTTGCCCAGGCAAGGAGGCTCACAAAGTATGCCTGTGAAGGAACTGCAAGTAGCTTGAAATGACTGGAATGTAAACTGTGAATAGTGTAGAGGAGGGTGATGAGGAAGAGTGATAAGTTAGACAAATTGTGTAGAAGTTTGACTCTATCTTCAAGGTAACAAGGAGCCTAAATAATTATAAACAGGAAAATAGTAAGGTCTAAGGCAATACTGACTCACAATCAAAATACTTTGTACTGTACCATTCTGCTATTGTTGGGGATTGGTTTACTCTGAGTCGTTTATACTCTTACCAATTATAAAAACTGGTTCACATGTTCATTACCTTGCAGCACATTGGATCCTTTCTTAACTGTCTCTTTTAACCATCACAGCAGCTTAATAAGATAGGGTTATTACTCTTGTTTTATAGATGATAAAATTGAAGCAGAAAAGGGTTAATGTCATAGGTGTGTGATTCCTACTCTGCACTGCCTTCCCGATTCATGCTGCCTTCCACCAAATGGAAGGGCTGTGATTAAAAGGGGGAAGAATTTGCAAATATTAAATATTTGAACAGAAAATTATTGAAGAAAGGGCAAAAGCAAAGTTGTTATGCCTTGTGGTTCAGATGTCATGCTTTTGTAGGAAGAGTGACAGCTATAATTTATTGAGAGTCTGTTCTGCCAGTATTAAGTACTTTACATATGTTAGCATAATACTCCTCACATTTATCTTAAGGAAATACCATCCCCAATTTACAGGTAGAAAAACAAGCTTTCCTAAAGACTTATAATTAGATCCATATTAAAACTAGAGTCTTCTGAACCTCATCTCAGTTTTTTTTTTCACTGTAGCAGGGAACAGAGAAAGGTATCAAGAGGTCTTATAAAGGAGACTGCAGTAAAGTCACAGCTATGTTGTTTGTTAGTGCACAGGAAGAGCCCTGGGGCTCATGCCATATGGCAGAGAGGATGACACCTGCTTGGTAAAACCCTGTACTGATTTAATATCTACAAATAAAACCATCCAGCTGTCAAGGACATTTTTCTTCTCTAATTCAGAATATTTGTTCCTTAACTCATTGCTTTATATTTTCTTCCTAGTTTTACAGGTAGGATATGATTTTATTTTATTTTTATTGTCTGTCATTGTTTTCTATATTGGGTTCACATGGATCATTCTACTTGATTTGTGAAATAATCAGAGGATTGTTATTTCCATAGTTGAAATTAAGAAATTGTGACTCAGAAAGATTAACTGACGTGCTTCCTGTTCTTTAGTTAGTACAAATGAGTACAGAATTCCATTCTGAGCATTCATTTATTTACTCACACTGTAAATATTTCCTTAGTACTTTTTTTTAATGCTAAGTATAGGTTACACAAAAATGAAAGTACACTACCTTGGACCTTGAGAAAAAAAATCAGTAACAGCCTAGGGAGATTAGAGCAGCGAGAAAGGGGAATATGAACATTGTGCAGTGGATATGAATTTATCACTTTTGATGGAGTGATTTATTCTACCTGGTGTTACAGGGAAGCTTGCACAAAGTTACTGGGATATAAAGTTTTGTTTTAATTTTTATTCATTTATTTATTTATTTATCTATTTTTCATTGAGTTTATTGGTATATTTTAGGTATACAGTACAGTGGCATTCATCATTGGGATCTTGTACCTTTACACGATGTATCTTGGTTCTTATTTTTTCCCCCTACCCCTGCACTCCCTTCACCCCCACCACCTTTCCCTATTTACAAAGACTTTGCTTCCATTTTTTCCTTTTCTCATATTTTTTTCTTTTCCCTTGTTTCTTGTTTCGTGCTCTTTCCACTTCCCCTATTCCTTTAGCCCTTTCCTTCCTATTTCACATTATTAATTATACAATTTGAATTTTATTTATGCTTTTAGTTTTTCACATCACAGAAACTTCTGTATTTACACATGTGTCCTATTTATTTCACTTAAGAGGATGCCCTTAATATGCATTCATTTTCCTATGAATGACTCTAGTTTCTCATTCTTTATGTCTGAGTAGTATTCCATTTTATAGAAAAAACACATCTTCTTTATCTAGTCCCCAGTTGATGGGCATTTGGGCTGTTTCTATATCTTAGCTAATACAAACTGTGCTGCTATAAACATGGGTGAGCATATATCGCTGTGGTATGATTCTTTTAATTCTTTTGGAAAGATACCCAGCAGAGGAATAGCTGGGTCAAACAGGATCTCTAATCCTAGTTCTTGGAGGTATCTCCATATTGGTTGTACCAGTCTACACTCTCACCGACAATGGAGAAGGATTCCTTTCTCCCTACAACCCTGCCAGCATTTGTTACTGGTTGATTTCTTGATAGCAGCCATTCTTACTGGGGTGAGGTGGAATCTCAGTGTTGTTTTCATCTGCATCTCTCGAATGACCAGTGATGTGGAACACTTTTTCATATATTTATTTCCTGCTTTTACTTCTTTGTCTGAGAAATGTCTGTTCATTTCAGATGCCTATTTTTGAATTGGGTCTTTATATTTGAAGGGTCTGATTTTTTAAAGTTATTTATATATTCAAGATAGTAGTGCTTTGTTTGAGGAACAGCTGATAAAATTTTTTCCCACATTGTAGGTTGTCTCTTATCTCTGTTGATGGTTTCTCTTGCAGTATGGAAGCTTTTTAATAAGACGAGGTCCCAGTTGTTGATTCTTTGTGCTAGTTCCCGTGCTACTGAGGTTTTGTTCATAAAGTCGTTTCCTATCCCAGTGTCTTCAAGAATTTTACCTAACTTATCTTCCAGCAAGTTTAGTTTTTCTGTTTTGATATTTAGATCTTTAATTCACTTGGATTTTAGTTTAGTGCGTGGTGAAAGGTAGGGGTCTAGTTTTAATCTTTGGCAGGTTGAAATCCAGTTTTCCAACACTAAAGAGGCTATCTCTCCTCCGATGAGGATGATTAGCTTTTTTGTCAAAGAAGAGGTAGCTGAGTGTGTCTGGAATTGTTTCTTCATCTTCTAATCTATTCCACTGATCCTCCTGTCTCTTTCATGCTGTTTTTATCACAGTGGCTTTGTAGTATAGTTTGAAGTTGAGGATTGTGATACCTCCTGTCATGTCTCTGTTGCCTAAGAATTGCTTTTGCTATTCTAGGTCTCTTCTGATTCCAAATGAATTTTTGGATTCTTTTCTCTAGTTCTGTGAAATATACTGTTGGAATTTTAATTGGAATTGCATTGAATCTAGATAGCAGTTTTAGGACGTATGGCCATTTTCACTGTTGGTTTTTCCTACCCAGGAACAAGTGATAACTTTCCATTTTCTGATACACTCTTCAATGTCCTTTTTCAGAGTGCCATAATTCTCAATGTAGAGTTCTTTTGCTTGCTTCGTTAGATTGATTCCCAGATATTTCAATTTTTTGGATACTATCATGAAAGGAATTGTTTCCCTAATTCTCTTAATGGGTGTTATTTGTGTACAAGAAGGTTATTAATGTTTGAGTGTTGGCTTTATATCCAGCTACTCTGCTGAATCTGTCATTTAAGTCTAGAAGTGTTTTGGCAGAGTTTTTTGGATCTTTTATGTAGAGTATCATATCACCAGCAAATAATGCCAGTTTAATTTTTTCTTTTCCTGTCTTTATTCCTTTAATTTCTTTGTTTTGTCTAATTGTTGTGGCTAATGTTTCCAGAACTATATTGAACGGAAGTGGTGATAGTGGATAACCTTATCTTGTTCCTGATTTTAAGGTGAAAGTTTGCAGTTTTTGACCATTTAGTATGGTGTTGGCTATTGGTTTTTCATAGATAGCCTTTATCAGGTTGAGGTAAAAACCATCTAGTCCAGTTTTCTGTAGGGATTTTTTTTTTAAATCATGAATGGGTATTGGATTTTGTCGAATGCTTTTTCTGCATCTATCAAGATGATCATATGCTTTTACATATAATTTTTATAAATTTCACCTTTTAATATGACATTTCACTTGTCATAAGTTCTCTGATCTTAATAAAAGTGTAGAATTGTGTTCCATCACCCCCCCCCACATTTCTTTTGTGTCTTTCTAGCATTCATTCAAAGTCCTGTGTTCAGCCCTAGGAAACTACTGATCTGCTTTCAGTCTATAAATTTGCCCTACCTAGAGAGTTTAAGTAGACTTGATACAACATACCATCTTGTGCATAGATTCTTTTACTTAATGTAATGTTTTTTAGTTTGATTCGTGTTGTGGCATGTATCAATACTTTGTTGCTTTGTTCTTTTTCATATTTAAATATGATCTTGTATGGATTTACTTCAATCTCTTCATCAATTAATCTGCACCTTGAGCTATTTTCATTCTTTGACTATTATGAATAATGCTGTGACCATACATGTGCAAGTTTCTGTGTGGATATATGCTTTCATTTCTCTTGACTACATACCTAAGAAGTGGAATTCCTGAATCACATGGTAAGTTTATTTTTAACCTTTTGAGGAACTTTCAGACTTTTTTTGTTATTTGTTTTTGTGGTACTGGGGATTGAACCCAGGACCACCATACCAAGCTACATCCCCAGCTCTTTTTATTTTTTATTTTGAGTCTTTCTAAGTTGCCCAGACTAGGCTTGAACTTGGAATTTCCTGCCTCTCCTTCCCCCAGTGCTGGAATTGTAGGTGGGTATCACCATACCTGGCTCGCCAGACTGTTTTCACAGTGTTGAGGTCGTTTTTACATTCCCACTAGCAATTATGAGGGTTTTAAATTTGTTCATCCCTTTGCCCATACTTGTTATTTTCTGTTATATTCATCTTGTGGATTATAGTCATCTTGTGGATGTGAAATGGTACCTCATTGTGGTTTTATTTTCATTTTCTAGTAATAGCGTTGAGCATCTTTTCATGCGCTGACTGTCCATTTCTATTATCTCTTTTGTAGAGATGTTTTTCCTATTGACCTCTAATTCTACTATGATCAGAAATATATTGGGTGTGATTCCAGTTCTTTTAAATTTATTGAGATGTGTTTATGGCCTAATCACCTACCCTGGAGAATGTTCTATGTGTGGTTGAAAAGAATGTGTGTTCTGGAGACATCAGGTGGGGTGCTCTGCATATGTGATTTAGGTCAGGTTCGGTGGTATTGTTCAAGTCTTCTATACCCTTAATTTCATTCTTTTTCTGTTACTTATGCAGAGTGGAAAAATGAAATTTTTAGCTACAAATGAACTATAATAGAAATCTTTCTTTTTCTCTCAATTTTCATTTTTTGTTTTATGCAAAACTACTCTGCTTTCTATGTATGTGTATTTATGTTTATAATTGTTACTGTTTATATAATTGTTATGTCAGTTGTTTTGATTATGAAACATCACTTTTTGTATCTAATATTTCTCTTAAGGTCCTTTTTTTTCTAAATTTCTTTTATGACTAGGGTTTTCATAGTATATATATATTTCAGTTTTTACTCTCAACTGTTTATGTCTTTAAATCTATGATGTGTCCCTTGTAGATAGCACTTGGTTAGATTGTGTTTGTTGTTTTCCAGTCTGAGAATTTCTGCACTTTTATTGGGTGTTTAAACCATTGATGGTTAATGTAATAATTGTTGTGTTTAGATTCACCTTTTCCATTTGCTAGTTGTTTTTTATATCGATCTTGATTATTTCTATTCCTCCCTCACTATCTTTTGCAGTAAATAAGTATGCTTATTGTAGCATTAAAATTTTTTAAACAGTATTTCTTAGTGGTTTCTCTAGGTATTAAAATATGTATTTTAATATATTACAATCTACATAATACATTTTTTTGGAATTCAGATTAATATTAACTGAATTCCATTAAAATACATACACTGCCCAGTACAACTTTATTCCCTGCCTTTTCTTTGTGCTGTTACTGTCACTTATTTGTGTATATTTAAGTATATATGCATGCATGCCTGAACACATATACACTATAGTGTATACATGTATACAACAATATAGTGTTACAATTTTTTCATTAACTTTTTTTTTTGGTACTAGGGATTGAACTCGGGTCTTTGCGCTTGCAAGGCAGGCCACCGAACCACTGAGCTAAATCCCTGGCCCCTTAGTATTACAATTTTTTTTTTCGTTTGGTACAGGGGATTGAACTGGGTCCTCTATGCTTGCAAGGCAAGTGGCAAAACCACTGAGCTAAATCCCCGGCCCAAGTTACAATGTTTTTTAAAGAGATAACAGAAGAAATCTAAAACATATGTGTATAATCTTTCATACTAATCCTTATATTTACCACTTTCTTTGCTCTTCATTTTTACTTGTGGATTTGAGTTACCCTTGAAGGTTATTTCTTTTCAATTTTACACACTTCTTTTAGTATTTCTTATAAGTTGGATATGAATTTACTAAGTTCTTAGATCTATAGATTAATATTTTTCAATAAATCTGCGGATTTTTCTCTAGTATTCCTTTAAATTTTTTCTACTCCTTTTTCTTCTCCCTCAGATTTCCATTTATGTGTACATTAGTGTGTTTTATGTTGCTCCAGAGTTTTTTGATGCTCTGTTTTTCTTCATTCTTTTTTTTCTTCTCTGTTCCTAAAATTGGATAACTTCTATGTGATTATTTTCAAATTTTTTTAGTCATTCTGCTATAGAGAGTCTGTTAGTTAAGCTTCTTTAGTGAGTTTTTCATTTTCATTTTAATTTTTCAACTCTAACATTTCCATTTATTTCTTTTAAGTAATTTTACTGAGAATATATTTGATTCATTGTGGTTATACTTCCTTTTTAATTCATAAAACATTATTTCTTTTAGTTCTATGAATATATTTATAGATTTTTTTTTAATCTTTTTTCTGAATAGATTATCTGGAGACAGAAAGTTTCTGTTGACTGCTGTTTTCCCCCTTAGTACATTTCTTTACATGTTTTATAATTTCTTTAAAACACAACATTTCAGATAATACAGTATTATTATATACCCTTGGATACTGATATTTTTCTTCCCTGAAGGTCGTTGGTCTTATATTAACTTACTAGGGATAAATTTGTGAAATACGTCTCTATTGATATGTGGATAACATATCCCTGCTCAGTATTTAAAAAAAAAAAATGTCTGTGTTAAGGCCCTTGTGTTCACTTAGCTTAATGATCAACCAATGATTGGACAGAGGTTGTACTCAAAAACTACAAATGAATAAGGCTTCTGAAACAGTTAACTTGCTTTTATCAAATTGAGTAAGAAAGGCCCAGCTAAATCAGATCAGCATAGTTCTGGGTGTGGCTGAAGGGATTTTACTGAAGACAGGAGACCTACCCTGGGTGTGAGGGACAGCAATGAATAAACTTGCCACCTGAATGAAATAAAAGGGAAACAAAGAAGGAGGGCTCATTTCTGTTTCTTCAGAGGAGCTCCAGTCTTCACCTACACTTAGGTATTGTCTCCTGGCTTCCAGCACAGATTCCAGCCTTTAGCATAGGCCCTATAACCTTCCATCATAGACTCTTTGGCCTTCAGATTTGGACTTGCACTGGACACTACAGTGAGCTTTAAGCCTTCGACTGGATAATTTGGGTCTCCAGGGTACAGATAGCTCTTTCATACTTTTCAACACCTGACTTAGTGGGTGGCCATTTTAAACCAGTCTTGTAAATTCTTGTATGTTTGTGTAGCTTGCAATAAAACTGTTTCTCTAGTAAGCACTAACTGATACCGATTTTGGTACTAGCAGTTGCTCTTGAGAAACAAAATTATAAAGATAAAATTCTTCTTTTTTTTTCATCAAGTTTATTGGTACTTTTTAGGTGTATGGTACAGTTACATTCATCATTGGGATCTTGTACCTTTACATGATGTATCTTGGTTATTATTTTTTCCCCATACTCCTGCCCTCCTGTCACCCACTTCACCCTTCCCTATTTACAAAGACCTTGTTTCCATTTTTTTCCTTTTCTCATATTTTTTTCTTTAAAATAAAATTCTTTAATGGCTTTAGTGCTTCCTGCATAATTTGTTTCTCATACTGTGGGGATAGTCCTTGGTGTGAATTATTTAAAGTAATATGCAGTGTAGATCTATTTGATTATCCTAACTCACCATTTGTGAAATGGGAATTTAGCGATTCCGTTTGTGATACTTTTGAAAAGTTTTGGTAGAGTGGGAAATACAATGATGCTGGCTGGTTGCTCTTAGCATCTCTAGACAAACTAGTGAAGTAAAACAGTGAGTTCAAAACATCCATAGGAATTCTAAACTCTTGTAACTGTGAGGAGAAATTAGTAAAGGAAAATAAGGAGCTCAAGGATTCAAATTCGCAGCTCCAGTCATACAGAAAGTGTTTGAAAGTTACTAAGCATGTTCTGAAAGAGAATCTCCTCTCCTATTTTTTTTTTCTTTTTTCTTTTTTGGTACCGGCAATCAAACTCAGGGCCTCACACTTGCCTGGCAGATGCTATGCTGCTGAGTTACATTCCTGGCCTGAATCTCCTCTCCTTTAGCCATAGGACTGAGACTGCAGAGACCCAAATAGAAGCTTTCATAATTCAGTTGGCTGAAATACAATGTAAGTTTAATTCTCAGCCTCAGAGGGTATCTGAAATAAAGGTGAGGGCACTGATTGGAAAAGAATGTGATTTACACTGGAATGGAGAGGTTTGGGAGGATCCTGATGAGGATGTTGAGCTCCTAGACTCAGTTTACTATGCTACCTGACTTGCCTGTCATGAGCTGGGTATTGTCTAATCTACTGAGTCATAAATTTGGATGTGCACAGCAATAGTCCATCATTAAATGGGAATGCTACATACATGATTGAGCCAGAACAGGTCCAGAAGGCACAAGTAAGTTACATGAAGAAGTTACCCAGATGCCCCTGGATCCTACTCTTGCTGTATTGGCTTCTGTCTCCCACCATGCCCCTGTGACCTCATAGGGTGTATCATACGATCAACTGTCAGAGGAAGAGAAAACTAAGCTAAGCCCTAGTTTACAAATGGTTCTGCATGTTGTACAGGCACTATCTGCAAAATGGATAGCTGCAGCATTATAGCCCCTTCCCAGGACATTCCTGAAGGGTAGTGGTGAAGGGAAATCTTCACAGTGGGCAGAACTTCAGTCAGTGTACTTGGTAGTACATTTTGCCTAGAAGAAAAAATGGCCAGACATGACTGTATACATTCACAAATCAGTATATGATTCAAGGACTGTAGCCAGTGGTCTGGCTGGATGTTCAGGAACTTGGAAGGAACATGACTAGAAAATTGGTGACAAAGATATTTGGGGAGGAGGTGTATAGATTGACCACTCCATATGGGCAAAGGATGTAAAAATATTTGTATCTCATGTAAATCCTCACCAAGAAGTGACCTCAGCAGAAGAGGATTTCAATAGTCAAGTGCCTAGGATGATGCCGTTATGTAGATAGCAGTCAACCTCTTTCATTAGCTGCTTTGTCATTGCCCAATAGGCATATGAACTGAGTGGCCATAGCGGCAGGGCTGGAGGTTATGCATGGGCTCAGCAACATGGACCTTACCAGGGCCAATCTGGCTGAAACTGCTGAGTGCCCAATATGCCAGCAGCAGAGACCAACACTGAGTCCCCCATATGATACCCTTCCCCAGGGGGATCAGCCTGTGACTGGGAGACAGGTTGATTATATTGGACTGCTTCTACCCTGGAAAGAACAGTGCTTTTCCCTTACTCGCACGGACACTTATTCTGGATATGGATTTGCTTCTGCCAAAATTGCCATCCATGCAGTTATAGAATGCCTTATCCACTGTGATGGAATTCCACATGGCATTGTGTCTGACTAAGGAACACATTTTATGCCAAAGCTGTGAGGTAGTAGGTTCATGCTCACGGGATTAACTGGTCTTACCATGTTCCTCACCACCCAGAAGTGGCTGGATTGATAGAAAGGCAGAGTGGTCTTTTGAAGACACAGTTACCGTGCCAGCTACATGGCAATAGCTTGCAGGTCTGGGGCAAGGTTCTTCAAAAGGTTGTATATGCTTTGAATCAGCATCTACTATATGATACTATGTCTCCCATAGCTAGGAATCCAGGAATCAAGGAGTGGAAGTGGGAATGGTATGCACCATTATCTTTAGTGACGGACTAGCAAAATTTTTGCTTCCTCATCCTGCAGCCTTATGTATTGGTGGCTTAGAAGTCTTAGTGCCAGAGGAGGGAAGGCTTATACCAGGAATCACAACGATACCATTGAACTGGAAGCTAAGACTTCTCCTTGGCCTTTTTGTTCTCATGCCTCTGGGTAAACATGCTAAAAACGAAGTTACAGAATTGGTAGGGGTGATTGACTCAGACTATCAAGGGGGAAATTGGACTGTTACTCTACAGTGGAGGAAAGTTGTATAGTACAGTACTCGGAGTGCAGGAGATCCTTTAGGGCGCTTTCTAGTGTTGCCATGCCCTGTTATTAAAGTCAGTGGAAAACTATAACTCAATCCAGGAAGAATGACAAATGGTCCAAAATCCTCAGGAGTAAAGGTATGGGTCACCCCACCAGGGAAAGAGCCAAACCTGCTAAGGTACTTGGTGAAGGACAAGGGAATGCAGAATAGGTAGAGGAGGAAGATAGTTCGAAGTATCAACTGCATCCTTTTGATCATTTATAGAAAAGAGGATTGTAATTCCTCTGTAATATGTTGATAGACTTAATATTGGTTCTTAAGTATAATTAAACCATGTTATAATATTCAAGTTACGAAATGTTAGGAATATGCATCACCCACAGAAAACTTGCTTTCTATTCTGGGAGGGAATTACAGTAGCGTGTTTCTGTTTGTATGCAGCGTAGTTGTAACATGTTTGGTGTAATTAGGAACTTGTCTTTGTATCAGGGGACAGTGGTTTAAGGAAATATGTCTGGTTGTCAGGTTGACAGAGATGGATTGTAGTACTTAACTTGATTGTGTCAATTTGAGTTAAGAAACATCCAGTTAAATTGGATCAGCATAGTTCTGGTGTGGCTGAAGGGATTTACTGAAGACAGCAGACCCACCCTGGGTGTAACAGCCAACAATAGGCTTTTACTGCCTGAATGGAATAAAGGGGAAATGAAGAAGGAAGGCTCATCTCTGTTTCTTCAGAGGAGCTCTGGTCTTTACCTTCACCTAGATGTCTCCTGGCTTCCAGTGTAGACTCTTCAGCATCCAGAACAGACTCCTTGCCTTCCATCACAGACCCTTCAGCCTCCAGATTAGAACTTGCATGGGACACTACAGTAAGCTTCAGGCCTTCAACTGGATCTTTCAGGTCTCCAGGGCACAGATAGCCCTTTTTTACTCTTCCACACCTTACTTTGTGGTGCCTGTTATAAGCCAATCTTGTAAATTCTTATATATTTGTATTTGCATTAAATCTATTTCTCTAGTAAGCAGTGACTAATACACCTTCTTTCCTCTACTGATGGATCTGTATTCACTGTTCAGGACTTTTTCAGGTCTGTCCCAGCTTTTACTTTCTGCTGGACCCCTTTGAATTTTTCTCTTGCATTCACACAACAAAGAATGTGTGACTAGCATGGGTCCTTTCCAGTGCCTCGGGTATCTGACAGAGATTTGTTTGCCTCACTTCAGGATAGTAGAGCTGAGCAGTTGGGCCTTTAGTGCTTCTCTTCTGGAATCATGTCCCCTGACAATGCTACTGGGTCTAGGATTTGCATACAGCTCTGTATGAAAGCAAGAACTCTTATACCACACAGTTATAGCCTGCACTACCCTATTGGAACTTCTCCACTGCCAAAGCTGGAGATGGGGTGGATAGAACTGTCTAAGCCAGAATTTCAGAGATTCTGGCCATCTTTAGCTGAATTTCAACAGCTTTCTAACCAAAGACCACAGTATTTTATAGATTTTTGTTGGATTTCTGGCATACTGAAATGGTTTTTGTCAATTTTGTCCAGATTTAGTGTTGCTTTTGGGGAAGAGGATGTGTGATACCTAGCTCTATGCTCATAATGTTTTTTAAAATAATAAAAAAGCTGGGCATGGTGTTACCCCTACCAAGGGTTAAAGGAAAGGTTCTGTCTTTATTGTCCAGCGGCATCAACTCTCACCCTAAGTCAGGCTGAGAAGGAACCAGCCATCTCTTACCTACTGGTTGTTTTCCCACTCCAGTTTATTTTTGTTACCTCTTGACCCTTACCTCTGAAGTCATTTAATGAACTGTCATGTGCCACCTGAGCCTCCAGTAAAAACAAAAACGGGCTTTCTTAAAAAAAAAAAAATCTTGGTTTTCTCATCCATAAAAAAAGAGCCAGTAATAGTATGTACTTTATTAGTTTGAGGTTAAGTGAGAGAATTCATGTAATATTTATTCTAAAAATACTACTCAGATATTAGCTACCATAACAGTGTTGGCCAGACTGCAGGAAACTGCTAAATGAATACAGATTACTAAATGAATATCTAACAGTGGGATAGAACTGCCTATATGCCCATCTAAGGGGTTAGATGAAGCTGAGGCTGTAGGAATGTAAGTTCCTGGGCAAGATAGCATGACCCTATCTGAAAAAAAAGAAAAAAATAGGCAGATTATTTGGGTCTGTTGGAAAAAATGCATGGAAGACTAGAGGCTCAGAAGGCAGTGAGTGAGGATTTGTAAGGGTCGGTAAAGGTGAGCAGTTGTTGCCTATGTGAGGGCAGTGCCATCGAGCCTAGAGAAGAGGGGATTGAATGGAGAGGGTTCTGCTTGCTTGTTTGTTTTTAATTAACAGTTTATTCATTTTTGGGGTGGTGGGGAACAAAACATTTATTGATACATTTTAGATATATACAATGGTAACACTCATCATAGGGAATTTGCACCTATACGTGATATACCCTGCCTCTTCCCTTTTTCTCATTCCTCCCTTCCCTCACCCTTTCTTCCCTACATGGAAAAGCTTTGTTTCCAGTTTTTTCCTTCCCTTTTCACTTTTTTTCCCATGTTTCTTCCTTTCTTTCCTCCTCTCCCCTCCCTTGTTCCCCTTCCCATTTTGGTGAGGGTCTTTTGAATCTTGATCTGAGTTACTTTTTATTTTGCTCCAGTGTGAAAGGGATTTTCTGTTTAGTTTTCATCCTTGTTCTCCTTATCTCAAAGGAAAGTATCAAGTTGACCTTGTTCTAGGAGGGCATAGTCTTCCTATTTGGACAGCATGCATAGGGATCACACTAAGACTACCATCTCTCTCAGATTGTGAAATTCCAGTGGTCCTTTTCAGTTTGTTTAATTATATCATTGCCAGCTGTTAAATATCTTTACAGTTCTGTTAGCTTTTCCTTTTTTCCCCTTGACCTCAGAACTTATTGAAATAGGTAACAGCCACCTAATGTTGCTTTAGGGCATAGTCTGTCCTCAACCATTTTAACTGAATTTTGGACATGCCTGAAGGTAGTTTTTAATGGCCCTGTCTATAATGAGAGCTACTTTAGATCTATTTTAAAGATATAATAAAGCAAATGAACTTTTATAAATCAGTTATACTTGTATAGTCCTTAGCCGTTATGGTCCTTTCCACAATCCTGCTCCTATTTTTTCCACTTTCTTAGTTGAATGTCCTTCTGGCTAGACATTTCATTTTAGCTGTGTTCCACTGTTAGATATTCATTTAGCAGTTTTGTATTCACATGGCAGTCACTTGTAGTCTGGCCACCCCTGTTATGGTAGCTAATATCTGAGTAGTATTTTTCAAATAAATATTACATGAATTCTCTCGCTCAACCTCAAACTAACACTAAAGTAGATACTATTACTGGCTCTTTTTATATGGATGAGGAAACCAAGATAATTTAGTATCTTACGTCAACCTTATAGTTTATTAAATGGTAGAGTCATGATTTGAACACAAGGTGCTTGATTCCATGTTAACTTTTAACTCTTATTCTCTACTGCCTGGTAAAAGAGTTCAAAATAAAATCTTAACTAGAGAGAATCACATAGGTAGTGATAATCTTATCAGCACTTGTAATGAAGTAGAACAAAGAGAAAAGGAAAGACAAACTGAAAAGTACGATCAGTGGAAAACTGTATGTAGTATATTCCAACATGAGTGAGGTCTGTCACTGAAAGAATAGTTGAGAAAGTTGCAAGAAGGAAGAACTTAGAAAGTTTGTGTGGAGAAAGAAGTTATCATTGTATTTATTCCTCATGTTCATCTGGCAGTATGCTGAGAATGTACCTCTTCTTTAAGCAGTTGCCAAGATATAACCATGATAGTACTTTTTTTTTTTTTGTACTGGGAATCAAATTGAGGTCCTTGCTCTTGTGAGGCAGGCGCCAGAACCACTAAGCTAAATCCCCCACCCTGTTCATTTTTGTAATAAAGAAAATCCAGGCCTGGGAATGTAGCTCAGTGGTAGAGCAATTGTCTACCAAGCATGAGGCCTGGGGTTCAATACCTGGCTGTTGAGGACAGAAGAGAAGAAAATCCAAACTTGGGTATGAACTTATAGAAATATTTTTAAAATAGTGTTAAAAAAATTGAAACTCTGAAGAGAAATGTAGGTTCTTTAGTAACATTTGTGTTCTATTATCTTTATATTAGGATTTTATTTTTAAAAAATAGTTATAGATTATGTCTAATATTTTCTGCCTGTGTACAATGGAAAACTTTCATGAGGTAAATATTTTTGTATTTAAGACAGCACAGATAGTATATTTATATGTGTTTGAACATCTGAGGAATAAAAGTACTGTTTGTATACATTTCAGGTAGGTAATAAATTTGGTACCCTTTATGAAAGCTTTGAGTATTCCCATCAGACTACATTTTAAAAGAGCCCCAAACCAGGAACTTTTAATTCATCAGAGATATAGTTGCATATTCCCTTTGGTACTTTTTACTACTTCATTACAAAATAGTAATTGTATTTTATTACCTATGATTAAGAATCTTTAATTTGTGAGAAACATTGTAATAAAGTACTTTAAAAAGAAAAGTGTAGGTTTTTAGTATACATCACTATTCTGCTGACTATTCTAGGTAAATTGCAAAGGTTTTTCTGGCTCCAATGGTTTTATATAATCTGGTTTCTAGCTAACTTTTTTTTATCATTACATGTTTGTGAAGCATAATGGTTACATTCATTGCAAATAGTTGGTACATATACATAACACATCTTAATCTTTTTACATCCTTTTTCCCACCTTCCTTCCCCCTACCTTCCTATCTTTTTTCCCTTTTCCTTTCTATCTGTTTGCTTTTATCTCTCTTTTATTTTGCTGTTTAATTTATTTATTCTTTGGGTTTTTCATATAAGAGAAACCATATGACATTTAAGTTTATGTGTCTGATTTATGTAACATTATGGTCTCAAGATACATCTACTTTCCTAAAAATGCGGCAAATTTATGCTTCTTTATATTGTGTATAAAATACCACATTTTCTTTAGCCATTCATCTGTTGATGGACATCTAGGCCACCTACTTAGCTACTATGAATTGTACTGTTAGAAACATTGGCATGCATGTATCACTATATGATATCTTTAACTCTTTCTAATGGATACCTAGAAGGAGAATAGCTAGGTTGAATGGAATTTCTAGTTTTGGTTTTTTAAAGGAATCTCATACTCATTTCCATAGTGGTTATACTAGTTTACATTACCACCAACAGTGTAAAAGGGCTCTCCCTCCCCTACTTGCCTCACATTTGCTATTGTTTGATTTCTTGCTGATGGCCATTCTTTGATGGTGTGTACAGAGTCTGGGGTGTGTGTGGGTGGGGGGGTACTGTGACCCAGGAGTGGTCTGATTGCCCCATATCCCCACACCACTGGATATTAGTCCAGCTAGATTTTCTTTTCATTTATTCTTCCATATGGGACTTTTATCTTTTGCCCCCGCCTCAGGGTATGTAGTACCTGCTTTTCTCCAGCATAGATTAGGTGACACCTTTGCTGTCACCCCATAGGTGACTATCATCTCTCACCCCTAGCTAACTTTTGACTTTCTTTTCTCATTTTTTATTGCTGTCTTTATTACAGTCACATAGGTAAAACTAGAAGTCATGGGAGCATACCAAGCATATTCCCACTTCAGGTCCTTGGTACTTCTTCCATTTACCATGAATATCCTTTTCCCACAGAGCTTATGGCTTCCTCCCTCAAGTCATGGAAGTCACTGCTCATATGACAACTCATTAGAGAGGCTTTACTATGACTATCCTAGTTAATGTAGTGTTCCCCACCACCACCATTACCAATCTCTACTCCCATCTGTTCATCTTGTTATGTAAACACTTTGGAGATTGTTTTGATAGTGTCAGCTCCTAGAAGGGGACAGGGATTTTATCTGTTTTTTTTCCTCAGTATGGCCCCAGAGGCTAGAATAAAGTGGCACTCAGTGATGGATGGTTAGATGACTAGGTGAATGAGTAAGTGGGTAGATGGATTGGAATTTCTGGATTTTGTTTAAAATAGGGGTGTGTAGTTATTAAGACACAATGATAATTTAGTTGATCTCTTATATCCTTCTAACTCTACCATTTTCAAAGTGTTTCTATACCCATATCACTTCATTTTCTCAGTGGTCCTCTCTGCTGTCATTATCCCCATTTTATAGATGAGAAATGTGACTTATTGGGCTGTATCTATTCCCAAGCACACAGGGCTGAGAAATACAATTGTGGAAAAAACAACCTAACTCTGATAGTTGTTAATGCTACTCCCCAAAGCTGTCACCTGTAGAAAACAGAATGTGTTACTGAGGAAGATGGTGAAATCTCCTTCTCTACAGTTTTAAAAATTTTTATTAGTACCTGTTTACAATACATAATGATTACTTTTATCATGGGGAGTTGATATCACATCTTCTTTTTACTTCCCCCTTCACCTCTCCTCCCTGCATCCTCCATCTCTACAGAGTTTTTGAAAGCAAACAAATGTAGAGTTTATAGCACAAATCAGTGGTAGAGCTCTGGGGTTATCTGATGGAGGAGCTGCTAAGTCAAATTCATTTCCATTTTATATTCCTTAAATTTTGTTTAGTGAATTAGTGGGGAGAAAATGAATTGGAGTAGAGGAATACCAAAATATATGCTTTGACCAGGAAAGAACCTCTGCTGAATTTTAGAACTGAAAATAACTCACAGTCAAAATTGAAAGTAGCTAACTTTCAAAATTATATCACCCTCAAATTATACATTCCTCTTCCCTCACATTCCTCAAGTGATAAAACTTCAGATAAAGAAAGTATACTTGTTAGCTTGTGGTCACCACAGTTAGTTGTTTACATATTCCTGGCACTGTCAAATTTTAAGTTATGTTATGTAATGGAGGTCCTATTAGAATCTATGAGATTGCCAATATTCCGTAGTACAGGATATCAAATGTTGCTCTAGTCTAGTATTCCTTTTTTCTTCCACTTATCTCTTGTTTTTCTGACTCTTAGCTCTCCTTTCTCAGGAGCTTCAAGTGGTAGGCAGGAGAACTCATCCACTTCTCTGTCTCCTGTACCAAAGAGCTACTTCAAGACATGGGCCATGTTTTTCTTCTTGAACCTTTATGTCAACAGTGTTCATCCCAGTATTTTCTGAGCCCAAAATAGGTGCTCTGAAAATATCTGAAACTGTTTAATTATATGAGTATATATTGAAAGATCTTTATTGTTTCTTTGTCCTAATGGTGAAAAATCTCATCAAAATTCTCATAGTTTAGATCCACATTGTCTTTTGAATTTGTGTGATAAACAATAATGATATTTTATTTTTGCCTGGACCACCCCTAAAACTGTATTCATGGTCCAGCTCTGTGACAATTTTAATGGTAAAATCAAGTTGCTATACATTATAAGCAGTGGTGTTCGTGAGGCTTATTTCAGGGTGGTGAGAACTAACCTTAGTGAAATAGATAGTGTTCTGTCTGGGGAGAAACTCATTTTCTCCTTCAGGTAGGAAGACCTCAATGTTGTGTTCCTGAAATTGAGGCAAGGGTGACCTAATGAATGGGTTCAGGAGATTGGTAAAGAGAGGAAAAGGAAAGGGCAAAAGCCTATTTAGACTTACATTTACTATTTCAGGAAAGAGTAAAGAATTATAGTGAGAAATTTAAAAAACATCAAAAATTTTAATTACTTCCCAGAATTTCTACTTTTATTAGCACGTCTGCAGTACATAATGATAATTCATCATAGTGAATTGGTGCATATATATAACACATCTTAATTCTTTTCATGTCCCCTTAATCTTCCAACATTTTTACTTCATTATCTATTCTACGTGAAGAGTAAAATTCATAGATGAGAAGAACTATGAGCTTGTTTTCAGGGGTTCAGCTGGGAAGAGGCAAGTAGGAAAGCTATAAGCTGACTTCCCCTTCTGTACTTGGGCTTTAGGTGGGAGATGGCAGTCCCCCAGACTGAGTGGGTAGTGTTGGCTAAAAGAAAAGAAAGAAGCTGACTAACACAATACAGAGATGGAAAGCTTGAAGGCTAAAATGGGTGTCAAGAGTAAGGTTTCTCCTGGGGAATTGGCAATCCTAAAATGTTAAGTTTTATGACAGCTGAACCAGGTAAATATGATTTTTCTTCCCTGCATAGAATGTGAAGACTGTGTCTGAGACCCCTGCAGTGCCACCAGTTTCAGAAGATGAAGATGATGATGATGACGCTACTCCACCTCCAGTGATTGCTCCACGCCCAGAGCACACAAAATCTGTGAGTCTTTGGGAACCTGGACAGCTTTCTGATTTATTAGAGAAAGGAAGCATAGGGAAGGGGGATGGTGCTAAGGTGTAGAAGTTTAATATTCTGGTAGGAGGCCTTAAATTTTGAACCTGGTGAAATCACTGAACTTTTCTAAAGGTACTTTCTGTATTATTATTAGTATTTATATATATATTTTTGGTACCATAGATTGCTTGTGAGGCAGGCAGTGGCAACACTGAGCTAAATCCCTGGCCTCTACTTTCTGTATTAGTAAAGGCAAGAAGTGGTATATTTATCATTGCTTTGCAGACAGACCCAAAGTATCCTAGTTAATTGGTATTTATACTAATCCTTGTTTTTACTTAGCCTGTTTTCCACTGATAGGACAGGAAGATACACAGAATTGGCATAACTTAGTTCAGGATAACATAAATTATTCTAGTCTCCTGGGAAGCAGCAAATTATCTTGCTACAGATTTTTTCTTCACTGTTAAATATGCAGTGCTCAGCCTTTTAGAGCATTATTGATGATACTGAAAGACCCAAGAGATTTTATAAATACATTAGTGCTATTAATATGCTGGAGAGTAGTAGTGCACTTTGATGCCGGATGTTGGCAGTGATTTCTATTTGACTTCCTTTGAGATTCCTCAGAATAACACAGTCCCTCTGCTGTCACTTACCACAGTCTGTTCTTATGTTTTTTACCTGATTTAGTATTATTGAGCACTGGCCTCCCATCAGATAATATTTTACTAGTGTTTCTTTGTTTAGGCTTTTTATTACAATGAAAGCTCAATAATGAAAGAACTATGTAGGATTTAAGCTCTGTGCTAATGCACAAACAAAAGGCTGCCTCTGAAATTAAGCATCAGAAGTTGGTTGAACTGGGAAATGCTGTGAAGGAAATCCAAGGGGATTGAATAGCCTCTTAGAGTGAGAGTTTTTGTTTTGCAAACATTTTAACTTAAAACATGTTTTCTTTTAAACTTTGAACTCCTCTAACATAGAGAATCCACAGATACTTAATTTTAGTGCTTGTCATATTCTTTGAAAATACCAGTTGGCAAAAACAATGAATAAAGGAGCTGGGTATTGTGGTGTATCCTTGTAATCCCAGCACTCTGGGAGGCTAAGGCATGAGGATTGCAAGTTTGAGGCTAGCCTGGGTAACTTGACAAGAACCTATCCCCAAACAAAAAAAATTTAAAATGGCTGATGATGAATAAAGGAATGGATTGATAAATTTGATCTTAGCATTTCTTTTTAAAAAGGTATCGTTGCCAGTTCACAGAAGCAGCAGCTGAGATATGGAGAGGTAAATTGATCTACCTGTAGTCACTTAGCAAAAGAGTGTTTGAAAATAGGTAATTAACTATAAGCCATGTTACTTTCCACCATAGCTTTGTGGCATTTGTTTATATACAGACCTGCAGTGGGAACCAGATAAGAAGGATGTTAGATAAAGAAAAGGCAGGGTTGTGCCAGGGATTTAGCTCAGTGACACTGTACCTGCTTTCCAAGCACAAGTCCTGAGTTCTATTTCTGTTTACCCACCCCCAAAAAAAGAAGAAAAGAAAAGGCAGTATTAAGAGAGGACAAGACATGAAGTTTAGGTGCCTAGGACATAGTTTGTCCGTAGGTACAAGAATAAAAAAATTGAAAAATGGTGCGAAAATAGTCAGGAAGCCAGTCCAGCTGAGGGATCTCAATAATTTATTAATTGATTTCATCAGACATTTACCAGAATGTTTGCTTTTTGTTAGGTAAGTGTTTAGAACTCAGGGATGAATTCTTATACAGCTTATAACTATCCAAAAGATAATTATGATATTTTTATGATAACATGATAAATATCTTGAAGCATGAGATAAATACTTGAAAGTATAACTTAGGATCAGTTCTGAACATCAGAAGTGTGTAGTTGCTCATTTCATTTGACATTTATTCCTTTCTCCCTTGTAATATGACTTTTCCACTTCCTTTACCAGAATGAGAGTAAGGGGGCAGAATTTTACAAAGGTTTAGACTTAGAGTAGATATTCAGCAAATATTTTTTAAGTAGATGGATGAATAGAAAATATAATGTTTACAAAGCCAAAATTTGAGTGCTTAATATGTGCTGGACATGATTCCAATCATTATCACAAATATTAACTAATTTATTTGTAGAACACCTCTATAAGATCGATGTCGTTATTTTCACCATTTTACAGATAAGGAAACTGAAGTACAGAGAAGGTAAATAACTTGCTTCAACTCATGCAGATAGTAAGAATAAGAGCTAGGATTCAAGCCCAAGCAGTCAAGTTCCAGAGTTTGGGTTCTAATTCACTACACCTTTGCCTCTTAAAAAAAAAAAAAAAAAAAACTAGTTGCTTCTCTGAAAGGGTTCATGTTCTAAAGAGGGAGTGATTCAGTGGAAGATATGTTAAGTGTGGTATTAGCAGCACCAAGTGCTATGATGCAAGATTTCATTTCATCTTGAGAAAACATAGAATGTTATAGATGAAGGGAGCTCCCATCTAAGAATGGAATCTCTTCTGAGAATTGCATATCCTCCTCTGAATATCTTCAGTGCTAGGATTCTTTTGACCACTTTTGTATATAATAAGAGCAAGGAAAGCCATTTCTCATAGTAGATGGGCATGGGCACAGAGGAGGAGCAATATCGATTTTGACAGTAGAGAAAGGATGCATATTTAGAGAATTGTTCTGTGGATGTTCTAACCCCATATCTAGAAGAGATTCTGTTCTAATAAAGACTTGTTTTGCCAAAATTTTGCACCATTAATGCAGGTATACACACGGTCTGTGATCGAACCACTTCCTGTTACTCCAACTCGGGATGTGGCCACATCTCCTATATCACCTACTGAGAATAACACCATTCTGCCAGATGCTTTAACTCGGAATACTGAGAAACAGAAGAAGAAGCCCAAAATGTCTGATGAGGAAATCTTGGAAAAATTACGTAAGCACTTTGTAGTTTTCTGAACCTTCATTTGGTCCATGACTGTTCAATCATAGAGATGGAATTCTGCTGCTATAAAGATCCTAATCCTAGATTTGATCCATGTGACTGGCTGGCCACGTTGATATCTTAGCCATGAACTGTTCTTCTCACCTAGCCCCTCCACTTCAATGCCTTGTCTTACTAGGTTTGGATACCACATTACAGATATAAAGGGAGAGCGTATAGGTAGCTCACTTTGAGGGCAAGTTATCCATTTCCCTCTAGGCATGGGTTATAGAGGTGGGGAAATAGCTTTTATCTATTGAATAGAATATTATGTTGATAAAGATTAAGACATTGCCTGTACCTGGTGGGAAAGAGTGCTGTGATTGATGTTTGCCATTGATCTAGGAGAAGACATATCTGCCACCATAGCTGCAGAAAAAAAAAAAGGGAGGGGAAACTAACATTTTGTGAACCTATCCAGTGTACCATGTGACAAACATATTTTCTTCTTTCTTTTTTCCCATTTAATCATCATATTTATTATGTCAAGATGGGTGTTAATCTTCATTTTTGTGGTTCAGATGTTTGAGGCCTGGAAAGGATAAATACCCTGCCCCAAATCATGGAGATATAAGGTGACAAGGCTGAGGTTAGAACACAAACTTGGGCCTTTGTTAGTAGAGCATGTTGCCTCTGCTGTTAGGTGGAAACTTCCATTTCACTTTATTTAGTAACTGGAAATAGGAATAGATATGGTAGCCCATTTCTGAATTTCTATAAACCAAAGAATTACATTAGGTGGAAAGACTACCTTGATCTTTTGGCTTGGAAATACCACTTGACAAGTCCTTTGGTTTATTCTCTATATTTATGTCCAAAAAGGATTTGATGTGAGTGATTTGGCCAAGTTTACAAACTGACTTTGAGGTTTCTGTTTCTCTCTGTTTTCTACTTCTTCCAGGTCACTCTTATTTGACTTTTAAAACAATTTCACTCTCTTAAAAATTGCCATTGCCTGGAGTCCTCAAAAATGATGAAGTAAAACTCTCCTACATGTGTTTGGGATTTTTTGGGGGGTGGGTCTGTTTTTGTTTTTGCAATCATACTTAGAATTATGAAAAGCAGACTAGTCTCTGGGAGTTAGCACAGTTGGGTTAAAGGCTCAGCCCTGCCACTGACTTCTGTCTTAGGTAATTTTCTCCTGTCTCCTGAGCCTTCTATTTCCTTTTTAAATGGGAACATTAATATCTGATTTTTTTTTTGTAAATCAAATGACATGATGTATGTGAAATTATCAGATCTTAATTGTTGATATTAGAAAAGGCACATTGGAGTGGGAGACTGAAAAACAGTCTCTTAACCTTAGATCTGATACCAATTTGCTGTGTGGCAGTGAGGAATCTCTTTCTTTCTGTGGGCCTCAGTTCTCCATTTCTAGCATACATGTTGTCAAACCAGTGAGCTGTCTGAAACCTCTTTGCCTTTATACTGAAAGTATTCCCTACTGTAAACCTCTTTCCCTGATTGGCATCAACTTATCCTATAAAAATTGGCCCAGACACCATCTTTTTGAAGCCTTTCCACTCTATTTTTGTGTCCCTTTCTGTGACCATTTAGCATTTATTACAGCAATTATTGTATTTTTATGGCATCTTATATTTTCTTGTGTGTCTTTTTTCATGAGAGTAAGCTCCTTAAGAGCAGGGACTGTCTTAACTGTAGTTTTTCTATTTCTTTATTCCTAGCACAGCATGTAGCTTGGTAATAGTAAACAGTCAATGTTTATTGAAATAACTAATTCATTGAAACATGAATGAATGGCTATTGGTTTAGAAATTTAATAGATTACAATGAATAAAAGCAGTCAAGGAAACGAAACCTTTGATCAGAGAAAAGCTAAGGGCCTGTTTAGTATGTTTTGTGTGCTTGGAGACAGTTCTTTAATCCTTGTCAACTCTGGGGAGTAGGGAGAACTTTGGGTTTGTTTTGTCTTGATCCAGAAAATAATGATTCATGGTCTCTGTTTATTTCAAAGGGAGCATAGTGAGTGTGGGCGATCCTAAGAAGAAGTATACACGATTTGAGAAAATTGGACAAGGGTTAGTATGTGCATTTTCTTTCCTTGGAGAAATGATTGAAAATTATGGGTACTGTCATATATGACTTGGTTAACTGTTTTGCCTCTCGTAAACCTTTTTCTTTCTTTAGTTTACTCATCTGGAGGTTTTATGTTAGGCTGACTTCAAGTTTGGCAGAATTGCCCTTACTATGAATTATAATGCCATTAGCTGACCATATTGCTAAAAATAACCCTGCTGTAAGAGTTAGAGAACCATTTATTAGCACAAAACCAGTATCCAAAGTTATAGGTCTGCTTTCCAGATAAACCCTGTTTGCTCTAGTGCTGATGCACTAATGCAAAATGGAAGACCTAGATCTACAGATCCTTCTGCTAGTTAGTGGTACTTACTTTTCCAGTTGAATGTCAGAATTCATGACTCCTTTCAGGTTCATCATCTGTAACTTACATGCTGTCCTCAGTGTACTGGACACTTAACTGAATTCCTTTTGTGTGCTAAGCACTGTGAATGTGGCTTTGAGTTAGACACAATCTCTAACTTCAGGGACCTGAAGTCAACAGAATGAAATAGACAGGTAAAGAAAGAAAGTATAATGTATTGTGCTAAGTCTTTTAAAAGTAATTGACCATTGTTTGAGCAAAAAAAAGCCAGACATAAAATGATAGATCTTATATGATTTTGTTAATATGGAATTCAAGGTAGAAAATTAATCTGTTGTAGTAGAAGTCAATAATGGTGATTATTTCTGGGAGAAGGATGTCACCTGGAAATAAGTATTGAGAGAATTTTTGGGGTGATCTTTGTTGTAAACATAGTGTATACATAGGTAAAAAAGTCATCAAATTGTACACTTCATATTTATGTATAGGTAAGTTACACCTCTGTGTAGAAATAAGTAGATTCTTATAGATTTACCATATGAAATGAAATAAAAATGAAACTGAAAAAATAAAAATGCTGGGCTTTGTAGTAGGTTTTCAGTGCTAATAAAGTCATTGAAATTTTGTTTCAATTTTCTTATGAACCCAAGAGCTTCTAAAAGTAGAATAAAGAATTTTATAGGGATGGAATATTTGTACAATATTCCATACTGTAAAACTGTTACTTACATCTCTTTGAATTTAATCATTAAAACAACTTTGAGTTGAGTGGTGGATGACTTTTTTGCTGGTCTCATTATTTTTCCTACTTGAGTTTTTGAGTTTGAACTGGTATAAGGTAGTTAGCGTTTTGCTTCAGAGTAATGTAGGTGGTATTTCCTTTAAGTAGTTAAATAGAGATATCAAGAATGTAGCAGAAAAGTACATGGACAAGTGTAGACAAGTCATACATATCCCTTCTATGGACTTGTCTTCATCTGTAAATTTAGAGAAGGATTGTAGATTAGGAGCTTTTCATCTCCAAAATGCCGGTTTTTAAAAAATAGATGTATGAAACCTCTAAGTAGGTAACATCTGTAAAGCATTCTTTCCTTGATTACTTGACAGGTCTGTTAGTGCTAAGAGTGAAATACTAAGAATCCGTTCTGATAGCTCTCTATATTTAATAAGTTAAAAAATACAAATGCCATACCAGTTTGATAAATTGGGACTAGTATAATTTTTGCTTGCTTTATTTCCTTTTTAAGATCTACAGATGATTATGCTTTTGGATCTGGAATTCACATATCTAGAGATTTGTCTATTTAAAATGGAAATAACCAGGTGCTAACTAGTGAGCCTGCGTAGTTTTTTAGAATTTGCAAGTGTGAAGACATAGTCTCAAAATGTTCGGTCCTCTGGGGCTTGAACACGTTTGTTCTTGTAAGAATAGTAAGAATGGTGCTTATAGTAGATCAGAGAAAGGGAAGGATAGAAAGATAGAAATCTGCTTTTTAATAGTATGTGGCGAGGGATAGGATTATCAGGCAAGTGAAGAAATAGCTACCAGTGCATATAATCTAGTCTTTATTTGATAGCCAGTATCTTAATGATCATAGTTTCTAGACATATAAGTAGGCTTCCAACTAAGGAGTGGGGTTAGAGATCTAGTAACTATAATCTCTAGCTGGAAGGCATACTTATGAGTGACTTTTCCCCTTGAATTGACCTGATTTCTGGGAAACATAATCTAAGGGCTTGCCTGAATGTATTTTTGCAAAAGACTAGACTTTTAAATATGTTTTGAAATTTACTCACCCACATATATACAGGATCTGTGGTTGTAGGCATAAAATGAGAATTTTAGTTCTTTTAAATGGACATGATTACTTTTCTAGCATTATTTATAGCCCCCCCTTCCCCTGGTACTGGGGGTTGAACCCAGGGCCCGTTTTTCTTTATTTTGTATTTTGAGACAGGGTCTTGCTAAATCACTTAAGTTGCCCAGGCTAGACTAAAACTTGCAATCTTCCTTCCTCAGCCTCCCCAAATGCTGGGATTACAAGTGTGCACTACCATACCTGTCTTATTTCTAGCATTTCTTTCTTTCACTCTACCTGTCTTATTGAGTGAGTGTGTATATACATACATACATGCATATCTATGTCTAATGGAGTTATTCTTATCTTGGAAGTGGGGCAGGAATAGTATCAGATCTGAAAACCATAGATCTAATCCTGTACTCAATTCTAGTTTGAAGCTACAAGAAATAAAAGCAACTTAATAAATGTGGTGAAGAGAGGAGGACAACCAGGAAAAGAAACTTAAAAACAATGTATTTGAAGTCAGGAGTGGTGGTGCATATCTGTAATCCTGAGAGGCTGAGGCGGGTGGATTGCCATCAGTTTAAGGCCAACCTGGGCTACAAAGTGAAACAGTGTCTCCAAAAGACCAAAAAAGGGACCAGGGATTTAGCTCAGCTATGCTACCACCTGCCTCACAAGCACAAGGTCCTGAGGTTCCATCCCCAGTACCAAAAAAAAAAAAAAAAAAAAAAAAAAATTCAGGAGAGTGGACCACTACAACCTTCAATGCTGATTACTGCCACGTAAAGCGGGAGATGGGCTGGATTATTTTTGCTGCTGTTATTAACCCTTGTACTGCCAGATTGTGTGTAGAGCTGCATTTGACAAATTCATTGAATGCCTGTGTTTTTCCGTTTCCTTCTCTTGTATTGTTCAGTGCTTCTGGCACCGTGTACACTGCAATGGATGTAGCCACAGGACAGGAGGTAAGTGTCCACCACCAACTGTTGTTTTTTCAGTTATACAGTCTTTTTATTTTGAGTTAGTTTTTAGCCCTTCTTAGCTCAATAGGGACATTTCTAGTTTCTTTCTATATCAGACTAGAATCAACGAGCAGACTTAACGTGATGGAATTTAAAGCTTTTGGAAAAGTTACTGTAGGTACAGTATGGAGAACAGAGTGCAGGAGGTAAGAGGGTACCAGGTGAGTCAAAAGGTTATTGTGTGATTTCACACGAGATGACTAAGGCAGTAGTATAGATGGAGCGAAGTAGGTGGATATGAGAGATACTTAGCAGATAGATTTGACGGGATTTGGTAATTGATGAATGTGAGAATGACTTAACAGCTGCATAATTTCATTCAAAGAGAAAGAATAAAGATGTAGGTATGAAGAAGTCAGATACTGCCTGAGAGATCTTATAGAACTGCATGTGAGCAATTACTTATTTGATGTTTAGGAGTGAAATCTCTTATAGAAAAGGTTTAAACCCATGCCTTTCAACTCCTAATCTACTGGTCCTACCATTATTCTCTACAGAATTCCACTGGAAGTTGTGGTCCTCATTTATTTGGAAGTACCTCTTTGTCCTCATTTCATTAATCTAGCAGAATTCTGACCTTACTGCTAAAGCCTGCTGACCCAAGAGCTTGTCTTCAGTAGAAGGAAATAAAAATAGAATTTTTGAGGTTTCTTTTCAGTCTGTTCTTTGGTTGATTACAAAGCAGGAATGTTGGCAGGTGGGCTGTGTTTGGCAGCTGCCTTGGAGAAATTTAGTTAAAAAGAGTACTAGAATTCAGGGTGAGATGCTCTTCTTTTAGCGAAAATAGAGTTGGGCTCCTCTGAGGGAGGCTGCTATAAACCTGTTTATATATTTTTCATGGGTTGTAACCCTCTGGTGTTCTGGAGGAGTCACAGTTAATAGGGATAGCACATAGTTCACTGGGCTCTTATTTGTCTTTTACAAGTGTTAATGCCAAATTCTGTAGCTCATTAAGGGTAAGTTAACTTTTAAAATCATCATTATGGTTAAGGATTATTGTTCTTTGAGGTAGGACTCCAAAGACACAGGTACTTGGCTTAAACTGTTTATATTACCTTAGACAAGTCATTTGACCACTCAGCCTCAGTTTTATTGATTTATAAAACATGCATGATAACATACCTCACAAAAGTGTTGCAAGAATTCAGTAAATCAGTGCATGTGAAAATACACCATCAAATTTAGGAACTGCATATTTATTTCTTTTTATTCATATAAATACTTCATAAAGCATTGACTGAGCTTTTGCTTTATGCTACATCTTGTGCTAAGAGTTATGTGAAAGATTCAATACTCTTCAAGCATTTAAACATTAAAGTTATATATAAACACAAAAGACTACTCTCTGTGGTATACATATAAAAGTCTTTAGTGCAGAGACGAATCTGCTTTAAAGTAAATAGTGGTGAGGAAGGAAGGATAATATTAGCATATCAACCTTAAGATAATGAATTTGATGGAAATAAAAAAGAGATTATACCAATCCTAAAAAGAACCCTTTGAGGTAGGTAATAGTTTCTTTTTACTGTTGAGTAGTTTGCAGCTCATGGAATAGAAAAACTCTTTTTTTGCAGGTTTTGCTACCAGAGATTAGTAGGTACTGCATTAGAATCTTTTGCTCCTAATCCTCAGCAGAGCTGAGGTTAGGCAGTAGAGCTTCCACTGGTCAGTTTCTAGCCCCTTGGGCCTTACAGCCCTTCATTGGAGGTGGGCAGGTGAAGGGTGGTTCCTGGAAGTCCTGGAGGCTGCCTTTGTGGGAAGCTGGCCACAGGAAAGAGAAATTTGACTTCATTGTTTGCCTGCCTTGTGGTTACAGAACTCTGAATGGAAGCAAGTCCATTAGGGTGGCTAATGCAGTGTGGTCAGGGAGGCCTCATTGCCTGCCCCAGGAAATACAAATCTTTGGTGGAGCTAGTGGATGCTCTCAGTCTTTGTAATTATAGGGGATTACCCAGCTAAGAAGAATAGAGGAGTTGTCTGTCACATATAGGAAGATTGGCATGTTAATGCTGGGAACTCTTCTAGTTATATTCATTATCCAAGCCTGTGGTTTTTGGTTTGTTTTTTTTTTTTTAATTGATTGATTGAGACAAGATATTGCCATACAGTTCAGGCTGGCTTGAACTCATCATTATGTAGCCCAGGCTGGCCTCAAACTTGCAGTGATCCTCCTGCCTCAGCCTCTCAAGTGTTGGGATTATAGGCATGTGTCACTATGCCCAGGCTGTTCAATCCTGTTTTTAAAGGTAAAGTGTGTAGAATAGACTAGAAGAGCCTTTGGAGTCATATGACTTGAGGGCACTGGTTATGATCTTAGGCAAGTTTCATGTAAAAATTAGCTTCAGTAGTCATGATTTTCATTTTGCAGAGTGATTAGGTTTTACTGAGATAATATAGAGAGTACCTAGTACTGGAGTCTGGCACACAGTAGACATTCAGTAAACAGTAGTGGTTGGAGTCTATTTGGTTGGTGCTGTTGTGATTACTGGTGCTGTTATTATCCTTATTGCTCAGTGACAGTTACTTATCACATGTTTCTATAACTATGATTAATGTTTTCCTTTATTAAATTCTTTATTCACATATGGATAGCACATTGACCATTGTCTGTCTTAATACTCAAATCAACCCTTACAGGAAAGGAATCAAAAGACACTGACACTAAAATAATTTGTGATTGGTAAAAGTCAGTGAGTGACAGACTCCGAGTGGAGTATGAGTATGAGTACAGTTCTTTTTTTCTGGTAGAGGAATGCTATTTCTTACCCTGAATAGATTGGGTTTAATTAAGTAAGGACATTTAGCCTGGGCCATAGTAGGGTTTGAAAAGGACTTCTTGTGTCCTGCCCAGCTTCCATGTTAGTCTCTGCCTGCAGTAATCTCTGTGAAATTGACAAGCATTTGTTTCATCCTCTAGGATGATCTAAGGAGCCCAAAAAGGTATGCTTCTGCCTCCAGTCCTAATTATAAGGGGTTCCAATTTTTTTGTTGTTGTTACTGGGGATTGAACTCAGGTCCTTGCACTTGCAAGGCAGGCCACCGAACCGCTGAGCTAAATCCCCGGCCCCAGGGTTTCCAATTCTTAATGCCTTTAAATAAATGTTTTGCTTTTCAGACATGAGGGGAAAGCTATCTTCAATTATTATTTGTATAGATAGAGCTGCAGCTAGACCAGAAGTCTGACCCATTAGGAAGCACCACTCCAAACTAACTTTTTCTTACTTGCAGTAGGGAATCGAAGTGTGCAGATATTTTAAATGATTGTTTTTACTCTTCACGTTTGACTAAGTCTCTTCAGAAGACTGTCCATATTTGGCTTGAAGAAATAAGTTTTCATAAAATGAACCATTCATTTGTTATACTTCTTGCTGCTTCTGGAAGGATAACTTAGTTGTATGAGATGCTCATTTTCTTGCCAATAAAAAGTAAAAAAGGCAGAATACCTCTAGGGAATACATACTTAGCAAAGAATTTAAATGATACTCCTATGGGATGTAGTAGCCTGTTACTGATTTTTTTCTTTTTTTGTGTGGTTTTTAAAACAAAGAACTTGTTAACCCACTGGCATTTATTTCTCTTTCTGTTTTTCTTTTCACATTTCTCTGAGTACCATGTGTGTTGTGATTCTGGACTTTGAGCTCCAGATTTGTAGACACACATGTACACAAACAAATTGCACATGTGTACATTGTCAACTTCATACAAGTTTGCCTAAGTTCCCTAAGAGAGGTATGGATATGTTCTTAGAGGGCTTTTAAAAGAGGAAAAGCTACACTTAAGAATGAGATTTTGCTTGGTCTGATGTAAAACATAAGTAGTTTCGGATGTGTGGAAGTGATAACGGGGTATTCCGGATGGAAAGAAGATCCTGAACAAAGGGAGGAAGACTGTAGTATGTCAAGGAAAAGAATGGGGAGAAAGGGTGGGAATCAGATCATGAGAACTTTGAGTGTTGGGCTGAGTAACATTTCAAAATAACCAAGATCTGTGTATTTTTGTTGTTGTTGTTGTTTGTTTGTTTTTGGTACTGGGGATTGAACTCGGGCCCTTGTGCTTGCGAGGCAGGCAGCGGAACCACTGAGCCAAATCTCCAGCCTGATCTGTGTATGTTTTGAACAAGGGAGATAATGAATATGTGCTGTGAAGAAAAATTAATCTGTCTGTGTGTTCAGGATAAAATAAGAATAAAAGAAACTTTTGAAGGTTCTAATTCTGACTTTTCTACTGAATAGCTATATATGCAAATCCCATAACCTCTTGGAATCACATTTTCCTCATCAGTTGAAAAGTCAGTCATACTGAACATACAAGTTGTCTCTGAGAATTAGGTGAAATAACAAACTTGAGAACTCCATATATAATACTTGACACATAGAAGAAATGACTACAAAGTGCTTTGGAAACTAAAGAACACCTTATATTTGTATTAGGTGAAACTGCTTTATTTGCTGTATGTAGACAAAAAAAAACTATCAAGATCCTTTTCACACAAAACATTAAGGATCTCATCTCCTTTTTCTCCTCTTAAACTGATCAACTCTGATTTATCTTTCCATACCATGTTCAGAAAGTTGCCTCCCCATGGAAGTCTATACATTTGCAAATTGAGAGTTCTTGCCCTATTCTGTGTTTCTGCCCACCCCCCCAGAACAAGCTAGCGACACTGTATCATAGAGTTACATCTCCAGGTCTTTTTTTCATTTTTTATCTTCAGACAGAATCTCACTCTGTTACCCAGGTAGGTCTTAAACTTGTGATCCTTCTGTCTCAGCCTCCCTCAATGCTGAAATTATAGGCATAGACCACCAAGTCTAGCTTCTGTAGCTCTTTGTATGAACTTTTTTGTAGTATATTTTTTATATTATGATTTTTAAAAGTATTTTTCTACATGCAAGTTTGATACTAAAACGTTAGTGTGTATCAGTGATTTAGAGGGGTTATTAAAACACCAATTTCTAATTCAATAGATTTTGGGATGAGGCTGAAAATATTTGTTTCCAACCCTTTCTCAGATGTTGATGCTGCTGTCTTGGGGACTTCACTTTGATAAACATTTGTTTAACATTGATAAATTATGAATTACTTGAGAACTAAGACTGTACCTTATTTGTCTTTATTTCCTTAGTACTTTAAAGGTTGAGTGACTTTGGTTACACATTGAATGTATTGTGATTTCAGGTGGCCATTAAGCAGATGAATCTTCAGCAGCAGCCGAAGAAAGAACTCATTATTAATGAGATCCTGGTCATGAGGGAAAACAAGAACCCAAATATTGTGAACTACTTGGATAGGTATGGAATGGTGGATCGGTTGGAGGGATGGAGACTTTGGGACCAGTGGGTTAGAAGAGAAAGCCATACCAGCACCCAGAACTGCCTCAATTTAAGTGTCTTCTGTGATCCTGAGCTCTTTACATCCAACCTTACGTATTGCTGGACACTTCTGATTGCTGGACAATCCTTCAGGGTGAGGCTAACATTTGATAACTCGTATTACTGTTTGTTCTGTCTTAGGAAAGTCCTTCCGCCCTTCTGCCTGAGTCAAACAGCTAGGTCCTTAATTTATTCTCTATCAAAAATCTTTCTTTACTCTCCTCATTCTCCAGAATAGTTTGTGGTTTGGCTTTATGCTTTTGCTTTTTTTTTTGGTACCGAGTATCGAACTTGGGTCCTTGTGTTTGCGAGGCAGGCGGCGGAACCACTGCGTTAAATCCCTGGCCTTTATGCTTTTAAAATGTGATACTTGTATATTTTTTTAGCATATATTTTAATTAAATTGGAATTTCTTGTCCAAGTTTCAGAGACAACATAGGTAGATATTGGACTAAGTCTTAAACTCTTATTTATTTACTACTTATACTATATTATCAGCTACCTCCCTCATCTAGCATAGTTCATAAATGTCCGTCCTTGTTCAGTATCTAAAATACTCTGATGATTTTAAGTTTCTTTAAAGAGGAAAGGAGTTGGACTTTGACCTTCCTTATATATGATGATGTTATCTATAGAGATTAAAGTCTTCTTGGACATGATTGTAATCTCCTGAATATGGCTCCTCACTGGCTCTGAAGAATGCTTTAAGTTATTATTTGCCTTCTTATTTTATTTTTTACTTTTGTGATACTGGGAACTGAAACCAGAGATTTTGCACAAGCTATACTTAGCCCCTTTTATTTTATTTTATATTATTTTGAGACAGAGTATCCCTAAGTCACTAAGTTGCCCAGGCTGGGTTTGAACTTGTGATCCTCCTGCCTGAGACTCTGAAGAGTGCTAGAATTACAGGCATGTACCATTACGTCCAGCATGTTGGTGTGGTATAGAAAAAAATACACCTCTTCATGAGAACAGAAGGGGGTACCCTTAACCTGACATGTCAAATCCACAAATAGAGACTTTGTTTTGTCAGTGCTAAGAAACAGTCACTTGGGATCCCCTTACTCTTTCCTCACTCCATCTAAGCTAAAATTACTTTGTGAGTGGATGGTGAGAGGCCATAAAGTATGCTCTGTCAGGTAAAGAATAGGCTATTGGCAGTGGAGGAATTTTACCTAGGACTGGATTCTCTTTTGAGTCATATCATAGTCCGTTTGGTCTGTTAAAACAAGATTTCAGAGGCTATGTAGCTTATAAACAATGCAAGTTTATTTTTTTGCAGTTCTGGAACCTAGGAACCCAAAATCAAGGTGTCAGTAAATTTATTGTTGGGTAAGGGCCCACTTTCTTGTTCATAGATGGTGCCTTCTCTGAGACCTTTTATAAAGACACTAACCTCTTTCTTGTACTTAGGATCTAGCTATTTCCCAAAAGTCCCACCTGCTAATATCATCACAGTGATTAGAATTCAGTGTGGTTTTTTTGGGGGGGGGAAATAAACCCTCATTCCATAGGAGTCCAAAGAGACTACAGAAACAGTCTGTCTTATATAACGGTCCTTAAACGTTGCAAGACTTGGTCTGAGGATTTGCTCAGTGGTAGAGTGCTTGCCTAACACATGTAAGGACTTAGGTTCTATACCCAGTACTGCAGAAAATAACAGTAATAACAGACAACAAGAACAAACCAAGTAAAACACAAAGGAAAGAAAGAAAAAAGAAAAAGACTTCATTACAAAGAATGCAGTTGTATAGAAAGAGCACTAGATTAATAGTCAAGGGACTAGGATCCTTGTCTTACCCTTTGCTTGAGGCCAGTTGTCAAAATCATTTAACAGTTTCCCATCTGACCAGCAATAGCCTTACTGTCCAGGTGAAGAGAAAATGATATATCTACAGCTCAAGACAATGTTTTTTCCCAATGTAGCTTCTTTGTTCAAGGCTAGTGGAAGAGTTGTGTAGGGGCTCTCAGGTAACTTTTTTTCTTATTTGTCATATTCTACAAGTGAGGAAACATTGACCTGAGAGGTTAAGCAACCTTTTATTCATCACATAGCAAGACTGAGTGATCTAATCTCTGAGCAAAACTGTCAGGTCTAACTCCCATCAATCCATAAGCTCTCCAAGGAATATGTTACTAAACCATAACCTTGATTTAACAGAAGAGGCTAGAATCAAAGAGTAAAAGTAGAAGTCATTGTTAGCATGATGTCTATGTGTATAACACTTTAAACCTTTTAAAGAACTTTTGTTACCACCCTTTCATTTAATATTTATAGTTATCTTTATTGTACTCATGGATTTTTTCAGTAAATACTGGCATCTACTTTGCTGGCCTCTGAAGGTAGTCTTGGAAAGACCAAGTAACAGTCTCATAGATTGCAAGTCTAATAGAACTCTCAGACATTTAGTAGCTCTCCTTACTGTTCATAATGTGGGTTCCAAATCCCTTCTTTTTCAGATGTTTGCATATTTCCTATTTGGATGCTTTGAGAGGTTTGGGATTTATGCTAGGCTTTCTAATTTCAGAAGTTTTTCCTTTGTGTTGTGATGAGCTATAATTTTATTGTATCTTTAACCAGATGCTCTTAATTCTACCCTTTGGGACTTCATAGAACATGTATACTTAGTTTTATCCAGGAGCATCCTTAAGAGATTTCAAGTTAGTCATACTGTCTGAACATTCTGCTTTTTTCCAAAGTAAAGAGCCTTAAGACTTTTCTAAAGTTGGCTGAGATGGTTTTACTCTCTATGCTTATTCCTCGTAACCTAGTACAGTGGCTCATTGTACTCTTGGTTATTCCTTCTCACCCTTTATCTGTATTCCTGCAGTTACCTTGTGGGTGATGAACTGTGGGTTGTCATGGAATACTTGGCTGGAGGCTCCTTGACAGATGTGGTGACAGAAACCTGTATGGATGAAGGCCAGATTGCTGCTGTGTGTCGTGAGGTAAGGCCAAGGCCAGGCAGCCTTGAGCAGGAAGTGCGTCCATATTTCTGCTGAGGAAAGTTTCACTCCTAGTGAGATTTCTCCCAGGCTCTGTGCAAGTGGGAAAAATTAGCGTGGACACTATCATCATTCCTGTATCGTGCCTGTATTTTATAATTTCTATAATGAGTTTTTCTTTAAAGATAACTTTATTCTGCCCATTGTAGAAAAATTAGAAAATAACCAGAAAGAGTGTGTGTGTGTTTGTGTGTATATTAAGTATGTGTGTGTATTTTTTGTGGGAGAGGGGTACTGGGACTTAAACCAAGAATTTTTTGTAATGAGGTATATCCCCAGGCCTTTATGTTTAATTTTTTTTATTTTGAGAAAGAGTCTCGCAAAGTTGTGCAGGTTGGGCTTGAACTTATCATCCTCCTGCCTTTGTCAGCTCCCAAGTAGCTAAGATTATAAACATGCATCGTTCTGACACAGTATATATTTAAACATCATTTATAACTTCAATTTATATATCCTCTATCTCTTTTACATGGACATATATTTTAATTATATTTTTATTCTGCTTCCCTTCCTTATTTATGTGCTATGAAGAAAAAAAAAAGCAGTGCAAGCAATACTGGAAAATGCTATTTTTTTTTCAGCTTTGAGTTTATTGGTACATTTTAGGGATACAGTACAGTTACATTCATTGTTGGGATCTTGTACCTGGAAAATGCTATTTTAAGTAGGGCAAAGGTTTCACCATAGATTTGAGTAAGCCTCTGAATGATGTGTAGAAGCAAGCCAGCAAAAATCTAAGGTAAAATACTTCCTGGTGAAACAAATAAACAAAGCTTAAATAGAAGTGGACTCTCAAGTTATAATCAGCCTGACATACAAACAACTTAGGTTACGACCAGAATTTTAGTTTTCACTTATGATCAAAGTCTTGAGTTATGACTTGAATGCCAGCTGCTTGTGCTTCCAGATGGTCTCAGATAGAGTTAACCCTTAAAGAGTTCTGAAAGAAACATTATAACATCCTTTCTTGTGTGCGATTAATGGAGAAATCCTGGATCATTGTCTTTCTAAGCCTACTGAGATCTGCCTGTATACAGGAGAGAGACTTTGAGGACCGTGTAGAGGAGCCTAAGCCTTCAGTTGACCAACTTGAGTTACTTACAACCAGACCTCATGAACAAATTGACTTCATAAGTCAAGAGTCCACTGTACTGTAGTCTCCTTTCTCTTCATTGCTATTAAATGTTTAGGGTCTGTAATATACTGGTGTAAGAGAGGTAAACGAAAAAGTCCTCTAGAAGCCTTTCTTAAGAAGCAGTATCATCAGGGGCTAACGACATTTCCATATTTCTGTTAGAGCAAGAAGGTGAAGGGGATATTCAGAGATACTGAGGAGATTGGGTATTTTGCTCTTAAGAAACCGGAACTTTCCAGTACCTAATAGAAAACTTAGAAAATTGGGGAAAGAATAGAAAGACTAAATAAGGTTTCTTTTTTGTTGTTGTTGTTTTTTGTTTTAGTTTTTCTAGTTTTTATTTTGAGACAGGGTCTTACTAAGTTGCCCAGCCTGGGCTCTAATTTGTGATCATCTTTTCTTCAGACACCTAGAGTGCTGGGATTATAGGTGTGCACTACCACACCTAGATGAGGTTCAAAATTTTGGCAGAATGTGTTAGTGTGATTAGGGTTTCATGGTTCAACATCCGGAGGCATTTAGATGAAATTACACAATAGTATATTTAATCAGTGTTAAACAAAATAAAGTGCTATGAAATCTATACTGCTATGGAAAATATAGTCACCTTTTCATTATCAACTTTGAGATATAATAATGGAATTAATATCAGGCTAGGATTTGCATTCAGGAGCTCACTAATGCAGTGTTTCAAATGTTTTTTTGTAGCTCCTCCCAAAGGAGCCTTTTTAGATTTTAAAGAGCCTTTTAGATTTTTTTCTAATTATATCACTCCTATGAAATTTTAATACTACAGATGTGTTATTGTATACATATTTGGCTCTTTCAGGACCACAAACCATTATAATATCAAAGTTGTTTTCACCTCCAAACCCAGCAACCAACTTTCATTGGTGGAGAATATATATATATGTCTATTCGGGGAGAATGTTTTGCCTCAAATTACTCATCTATAAAATGAAATTGAAATATTCACACTCTTTGTACCTTAGGGATACTATATGAATCAAAAAGCAGTTGGTTGCTAGGTATGTGGCTCAATGGTGGCATGTTTGCCTGGCACATACAAGGCCCTGAGTTTAATTCCCAGAACAGGAATAAAAATTGATCTCACTTTATGAGCTGTGAGCAATTTGTATAATTTCTCTCTGACTCAAGTTTTCTTGTCTGTAAAGTGGTGTTCAATGATAGTTCGCTGTTGTGGGTTGCAGTGAGCATTAAATGTGGTAAGTTTTAGAGCTGGGGATTTAGCTCAGCTTTTCGGTGGCCTGCCCTGCAAGCGCAAGGACCTGAGTTCAATCCCCGGCACCAAAAAAAAAAAAAAAAAAAGTAAGTTTTAAACAAAAGCACTTATAAAGTTTTCAATGTTAAATAAACAGGTGGTATTAATATTCTTATAATAGAGACCATTATCCACTTTTTGAAACAGCTTTTTTCATATGTAATTTATATATCATATAATTCACCCATTAAAGTATATACACTAGTGTTTGCTATATTCCTAGGGTTGTACAACCATTGTCATAATGAATTTTAGATATTCTAGAAGGAAACTCCATATTGACAGTAACTTCTCATATCTGATCTTGAATTTGCAGTCTCCCTGCTTCAGCCTGCCAGAGGGTCGAGGCAGAGACTACCGTGCCTGACAGATATTTGGGTTTTTTATTTATTTTTTCCTTCTTCTCTCTATTTCCTCCCCACCTTCTTCTTCCCTCTTGTGAAAAATGCTGCTGTGAATTTTCATATACCAGTTTTTTTTTCATTAGGTTTATTGGTACATTTTAGGTATCCAGTACAGTTATATTCATCATTGTCATATACCAGTGTAGACATACATTCTCATTTCTCTTGGGTATATACATATAAGTAAGTTGTTGGTCATATTGTGACTCTATATTTAATATTTTGAGGAACTGCCAAACTTCCTTCTAAAGTGTCTCTACCATTTTGTTTCTGCCAGCAGTATATGAGGGTTCCAATATCTCAAGATCATCCCTTTGATCATAACTGTTAACATCCAGAGACCTGGGTGTCCAGCCTTCTACTAATAGTCCTTATTTTGAGGAAGAAAATCCAATTACGGACATTGGTTTGTTTTTAATTTAGCCTTTAGCATGTTCTTAGAAAATAAAGTAGTAAATTAGGATCTATTGATTTTTAGCTGTAGTATTTTTTAATTGGTACAAGCTTTAAAAAATTTAATTAGGGGTTTATGGATTTAAATCACTGCATTTAAGACAAGAACTGAGATTATCTGATCCCCCATTTTACAGCTAGGAAAACAGTATACCAGAGTAAGTTATTTAAATGATATTTTTAGTTAGGAAGTAGCAGAAGCAGCCATTTTAATATCACTATTCTGTCTCTTTGTCATGGCCTGATAAATATAGGTATTTTTAGAGGTTCTTCTCTTTCTCATAGCCTTTGCCTGTTTCACCCATTCCTAAAACTTAGAAAAATGTCTGGCTGATGGTAAGCTGAGTAGTAGAATGTGTGCTTAGTATGTGAATTTCCCTGGGTTAACCCTCCACCACCAAAACCAAAATAAAACAAAACAAAAAACTCACCTTATTGTTGATGACATGTAAATATTTACCTCTGTAAGACTTAAAAGTTCAGATGCCTACTGGACTTTTGTCTTCATGTTTCATCGGTATGTCAAACTCAGCGAATCCATAATAGTATAAACTATCCCCTTAGCAAAATAAGATCCTTGTAACTCACTGCTTCTAGGTCTCCTTCCCAAATGTGGAAATACATTGGAGGAACTCCTTTGTGTAAATGAGCTATTATCTGATGAACAGCAAAATGAAGTGTTACAAGAATGCTGAGTTAAAAGAAGACTTAGTTCTAGATATGGCTCTGCCAGTTTAGAGGCAAGTCCTTTTATTCATAGGAGCCTTCCTTTATCTTAGAATGAGGATGTTAGAGCAGAGTATGGTGGCACACACCTGTGATCTTAGCTACTGTGGAGACTGAGACAGGAGGATTACAAATTTGATGCCCAGCTGGGAAATTCAGCAAGACCTTGTTTCAAATTGAAATAAAAGAACTGAGGGAAGCCCTGGTTTCAATCCTCAATACCACCCCCAAAGAAAAAAGACAAGGAAGTTGGACTAGTGAATTTTATCTTAAGTTTTATGTTTTATATGTCCTTTCTTTCTCCCTCTACTTCTACCACTTCATTAGTGTCTGCAAGCTCTGGAGTTTCTGCATTCAAACCAGGTCATTCACAGAGACATCAAGAGTGACAACATTCTGTTGGGAATGGATGGCTCTGTCAAGCTAAGTAAGTAGGAATGATAGTGCTTCTGTCCCTGTAGGGTCTTGTCTTCTCTGGGATGGTAAACATAGAGTAGTAACTATAGCATTCATCAGTCTTTATTATTTCCTGGGTTAGTATGCCCTCTTTATATCACCCATAAAATATTTTTTATTATTATTTTATTATTTTTCCACTCTTTTATACATTTAGCCATTTTTTTTTGTATCCTTATTTTGTGCTAGGTCCCATGATTGGCCTTGGGTTACATTTTGTTAACCTTCAAGGAATTCTCAGTCTAGTATGACAGTCTTGTAATGAATAATTTGAAAGGAATTTTGTGTCATTTCTTTCATTCAATTGTGTATTTGGCACACAGACTATATACCTGAATACCTAGGGATACAAAGATGAGTAAGAAGAGTAAGAAAAAACAAGGAAGTTGGATTAGTGAATTTTATCTTAAGTTTTATGTTTTATATGTCCTTTCTGTGTCCCCTCTACCTCTTTACTATCGAAGATCTCCAGAGGTTTTTGTTCAAAAATGTAAAGACAAGTTGTCTAGGCAAACAAGGTCTTTCAGGTGGATGGGTAGTTTATGAGAGGACTACTAGCAACCTCTGGCTTGAGGTACTAAGTGAGGAAATGATAAAAACAGGGCTTTCCCTAGTGTCAGGTGAGGGTGATTGGGGTGTAATTTGAGGACTCATGTCCAAGGAATAGGCAAGGTGTTAAATGCATATTATTGGGTATGGGATTATTAATTTTCAAGAATAAAGCAGAGTTAGGGAAAATGACTTTAATGCTGAGAATTCTGATTTGAAGAGAAAGTAAGAAGTTGGGCCGGGGATTTAGCTCAGTGGTTCTGCCGCCTGCCTTGCAAGCACAAGGGCCTGAGTTTGATCCTGGTACCAAAAATAAAAAAGAGAGAGAGAAAGTAAGAAGTTAGCGGGCATGTTCTTTTTGTTGTTCCTGCTTCTCAGGAATGAGCAAGGAATAGGCTTAGAAACTAGACATGAAAGTGGCAGTCAGGTGCCTTCTAATTGGGTGAAATAAGAGATTGCGGGCAGAGTGATACATATGGATAGGCACAAAGTCAGCACTTATGGAAGGAATAACCTAAATGTATTTTTTCCTCCCCTTTTCTAGCTGATTTTGGATTCTGTGCACAAATTACTCCAGAGCAGAGTAAACGAAGCACTATGGTGGGAACTCCATATTGGATGGCACCAGAGGTTGTGACAAGGAAGGCGTATGGGCCCAAAGTTGACATATGGTCCCTGGGCATCATGGCCATTGAAATGATTGAAGGCGAGCCCCCATACCTCAATGAAAACCCTCTGAGAGTGAGTGTTACCAGTCCTGTTTCTAGTTATTTGGGTTTTTAGTTCCAGGACATGGGACTCAGATTGTTCTCTCTCTGTGGCATTCAACCTGGTTATATCTTTTGTGAATAAAACTAAACACTGTTGAACTTAAAATATAAATGATAAGAATATGCTTGCTTTATCTTGAAGAAAACTAAGGAGGCCTGTGTCCCTGAAATGGGACAGAAGGGTGTAGTGTGGTAGTCAGAGTCAAGAGAACTAGCAGAAGACCAACAGGTAAGACCTTGTAGGCTTTTGTGAGAACTTAGCTTTTATTCTATAGAGTTGGGAATTTCATTGTAGGACTTGACTATGTCTATGGAAAAACTGTGAGAGACTTTTGCAATAGTTCAAACAAGAGAGGTCACTTGGATGATATTGGTATGAGTATAAGTGAAAAGTACATTCAGAAAGTGTCTTGACTGATCACTTGAGTAAAATGAGATGAGAAGTACAATGGATTTGTCAATGCGGAAGTTATTGATGACTTTGACAGTTATCAATAAAGTGAAAGGGATAAAAGGTTAATTAGAGTAAATCAGTGGAAGTAGGAGAAGAAAAATTGAGATAGCATTGATAAAATTTATTTTTTCTCTTGAAAGTTTTGCTATGAAAGATAACAAATGAAGTACTATCTTGAAATGCGGAAGGTGGGTTGAAAGATGATGTTTCTTTGCCTTTGGGAATGATCCAGTGAATGGGAAGAAAATGGTCTAAAACAGGAGAGAAGTGACATCCTTTAGAGTGATGTCCTTAATTAGATGAAATGGGTTGGCTCAAGTAAAGGGCATTGTATCAGGACACAGACATTTTATCCACTGTAATAGGAAAGGAAAGCAGAGTACATTAACAAAGATACAAGTAGATTGGTAATGTTTGTAGGCAAATGTGAAAGTTATCCTTGTTGCTTTTATTTTTTTATGTAATCCATCCTCCCATTCAGTGCAGGAATTTCCTGTGCATTGTCACTACCATTGTGCTGTTACCCTTAACTATGCTCACGTCACTCTTAGATAGCTCTGATTCAGTACCAAACAGAAACTAACTTGTGTAGTTTCTAGCCTTTGGTGCTAGCTTTGCTGTCTGACTACATAGAAGATATTCTTCTCTGCTTTAGGATGACCTTGCAGATTTGAAAGTGATGATCAGTGGGATGTGATGGAAATAAGACTGAAATTAGAGGACATGCACATAATTGAATGGTGTGACCCTAGGCATATAGGTTTATATTTCTGGATATAGCTTGTGACATGGGGATGATATTTCTTACCCTGTCAATTTCTCAGAATTACTGTGGTACATGTGCTTTGTATGTACCTTGTGAGTTAAAGTGCTGAGTATTTGTAAAGGTTTCTTGTTCTGTGCTTTTACCTTTCCAAAGAGATGCTTCATATTAGGGGCCAAGGAGGTGATAGTAAAACAATTTGCAGCTTAACTAAAAGTTCCTTTTTATAGTCTCTCCTACTAGAAGAAATCAGCTCTTGGTTCACTGAGGTGAAGGCACCAGAAGTAATTTCTGCCTGCAGCTAGACAGATGTGTAGCTTTTCAGGCTAGGTGAATAATAAACCCTTTAGATCTGTAATGAAGAGTAATAATAAACCCTCAGGTTTGTAACTAACTTTTTATGTTTAAAAAGTGCTTTCTATTCAGACAGGTACTAAAAAGAAGTTGGATGTAAGCAGCATGCACATGATCCATAGCCTTTAAATGTTAATTCTGACCCTTAGGTCATGTTCTTTCTATAATGCCACAGCTGCCTCTTTGAATCCTAGAGCACACAGCAGCTGACCACATTTTTAGAGGATATGTGTGTGGGGACAAAAGAGAATCCCAGTTGGAGCTCAAGGTGATTCTCCATTTATATTGCCAGGCCTTGTACCTCATTGCCACCAATGGGACCCCAGAGCTTCAGAACCCAGAGAAGCTGTCAGCTATCTTCCGAGACTTTTTGAACCGCTGTCTTGAGATGGATGTGGAGAAGAGAGGTTCAGCTAAAGAGCTGTTGCAGGTAACCACCCCTCTACAGGGAAGCACCTTTTGTACTTCATTTTTGTCTGTAAGGCTCTTTGTTATAGAGCTAAGCTTCTCTCCTGTCACTTCCCATACTCCCTCTGTGTACTTACTTTCCTATCCTTCATGAAATTTGCTTAGTGTCTTCCTTAGCCCATGAAAATTTTATACACCCTCCCAGGCTTGGCCTAAAATCTACCTTCTGAGATCATATTGAGCCTTTCCTTGGATTTTTCTTTAGCACTTCCTTTGGTTGCCTGAATTAGTCTGGGAGATTTTTTTTTTATGCTTGATGGGAAGTAGCTCTCTGAAAAGTTGAATGTTATACAAGATACATTTTATTGGGATAAACACAAAAGATGTATTTTCAGGAAAGGAACATAAATTTAGAAAGTGAAGGCAGCTTTTGGAGTCTTCAAAGTTTCGATTTTAGAAACAGATAGGGCATTGATATTCTCCTTGTTTGGAGTGAGGTTCTTCAGGGGTACAGGGAAATCCAGAGTTCACTTAAATTTTCATAAAAGTTTACCCTGCCTGATCTTGAGGTTGCAGCGTAATTAATTTATACAGTTGTAAAAACTGCCTATACCAAGCCACATCATTTGTATCTAACATTTGTGTTTTAAATACAATTTTTATATCTAGTGTCTTTTTACTATACTGCCAACTGCTCATTTAATGGAAAGTATCACATGAAGCTTCATGATGGTGATTAATTGATCTGTAAGCACTGTCATTGCTTTTGTATCATGAAGACCAAGATGACTGGGCAAGACAGGACCCAGCATACTGCTTTGTGTTAAAAATGGTTCTAAATATCTCTGTCTTTACTACTGGATTATATCCTCTATTTTATTAATCTCTCTGAGTTTCTTTTATTCAAGACCAGAGTGGGAATAGGCATTCAGAAAATATTTATTGATGAATGAGATGACTTACAGTATTTACCTACATTTTTACCACCTTTTTGTAATTGAGTCTAGCACTGACCTTTTAGAAATAAGATATGAATTCTGCCAAATGTAACCAATTAGTCTCTAGACCCTTTTGGAACTAAAAAGACCCCTTAGAACAGAGAGTACAACATAAGAATCCCTTTTAACTTTCATGAGTTATATTCTGGAAATCCTAGGCATTGGGAAGTATACAAATACTATTGTAAGCCTGTGATAGGTAAAGATTGCATTCTTAATTAGCTGCCAAACTGTAGTTATTGAAAGGTTGGTGCCCTCTAGAGTTTTTTTCCTAATATAGTAATATAACTAATACTAAATGCATTATATTGAATATTTACCACATTTTAGGCACTAAGCTCTGACTGTCGTCTTCACAAAATGCTTTTTAGTTACCAGGTTCTTTTAGTCCCATTTATTTTATGGATGGGAAAATTGAAGTTTAATTATGTTCCCATAATTTTATAGCTGAAAAGTGGTAGATCAAGTATTTCAACCTACATCTGTTTGGTTCTTAAGTGTGTGTGCTCTTAGCCTGTCCTTGCAGGTTTTGAAAATGTCAAAACTGGAAGAGCTATAGCACTTACCAAGTTTACTTTGTTTGCAGAAGGAAACTGGGGCTTGATAGTTGGGTATGATTGTTCTTGGAAAATTGTATAAATGTGATCTGAGAACACTAGCCCTTTAACTTGTTAGTGTACATTGTAAATACCCAAAGCTAAGACTTTCAGAATCTTAAATCATAACGTTTTCACATTTCTCTTATGAGAATACATGTATAGACAGAAATATATAGGATATATATTGAAATTCCTATCTTCATGATTTAGTAAGCTCTTTTATTCCTTTCATAGTAATTTCTTATTCTCAGAACCTTTATTATTGCTATCGTTATTATTTTTATTTGTTTATTTTTTTGAGGCAGCATCTTACTTAAGTTGCTCACACTGGCTTAAAATTTGCAGTCCTCCTGCTTCAGCCTCATGGGTAGCTGAGATGATGGGCATGTCCACCACATCCGGCTAGAACACAGTTTTCATATGGTATTTTCTCTTAAACTTAAACACATTTCCGCTGCCTTGTACCATTGGTGGTTCAGAGCTGCCCAGCTACAGCCCATCATGAACATGTTGAACATTGACAGTATGGCCCAAATTACAGCCCAGTGAAAATGATTTTGGGGAGGACCAAACCATGGATTAATAAGACTTACTGGATTTAAGAATAGAACAACAGATTCTGAACCAGTCATGATGATATGCATCTGTATTCTCAGCTACATAGGAGGCTGGGGTCCTTAGGAGGATTGCTTGAACCTAGAAATTCAGAACCAGCCTGGACAACACAGTGAGATCTTGTCTCTTTTTTAAAAAAATTCTGGATCATTGATCAATGTGTATTGCATTTTATGAGTAGATGTTGATCACTCAATATCTTCCCCAGAGATGATCATTACAGTGGTACCTCAGTTCAAGAACTCAGTTCTCTCCACAATTCTGAAACAAATTGGATGAGAACTGAATCAAATTTCCACATAAGGTCAACATTGAACCTAACCATTGAATTTGATTCAGTTCTTGTTCAACTCAGTTTGCTACTAGAATCATGGAAAGATTGTTGCTAGAGTATAGGGTAGAGGTATGTTTATCTATAGGTAGTTACTGCCAATTTTCCAAAATGGTTATCTCATAAAGCTATCCTTCAATTTGAGGGTGATCTGAAGTTGTCCATGCAGCACCTAGTATAAACATGGATGCCTTGTAATGATTGATAAGGAAAAATGGATAATTGTGTGTCTTTTGCTTTTTATTCTTTCTAGCATCAGTTTCTGAAGGTTGCCAAGCCCCTCTCCAGCCTCACTCCACTGATTGCTGCAGCAAAGGAGGCAACCAAGAACAATCACTAAAACCATGATCAGCCAGTCTCATTGTGCCAAGCCTTCTGTGAAATACATGCTCATTTCAGAAATTCCAGTCCCTGGCACCCTCTTCTTGCCCGGCTTCTCCCATCTCCTGATCTAGAGTTCTCAGGACTTTGATCTTTGGAAACCATGTATGGAGCACTGAAGAGAACTGAAACTGGATGACTAATCTGATGATTACTGTTTCTAAATAAGGAAGTTCTTTTCAATTTGTGAATGTGAGGTTGGTTTTTATGATCAAGGGTTTACGATACATAAATCTTGGACCTCTATTTCTACAAAGCAAAATCTCAACCATCCCTGCTCCCCAGTCCCCACAATCAGTTCTTGAAAATATAAATTTATAGTTTGGTAATACTAACAATTTGCAGTTGGTTGAGATTTCTTTAGTGCTTGCTTTTCTGTGACTGAATCTCCAGCGCTTCTCATTGTACCTGAAAACCAGAAAAGCTTGGGAATGCCATGGAGTTTAATAATGTGCCAGGGACGTGAAGTGGCTCAACTTCCTAGACCAAAACTTTTGTGCAGCTGATCCTGACATGGGAGAACTACCACATTTTTCTTTGTGTATGCTTCAGGCAGCTGTTTGGGAGGACCTTGACGCAATAGTGTTCCTCATGCTGTTTCTTGTGAAGTGATCTTGGCTATCTGGCAGCTTCTGATTCCCTGCATCCCTTAGGCTGCTGCCCCCATTCTATCCTTGTTTTATAACACTGAGAGGTTTCCGAAGGCACATGCTGAATGACAGCACAGTGAAAAGTCAGGGGGAAAAAATGCAGCTACTTTTAGAGCCAGGCTGGGTGTCAGCACCTGTCCAATTATGCTTATGTGATGTTTCAAGAACTCAGCTTCTCTTTTCTGTCTTGGACTGCTGACAGATAAATTTAGATCTTCTGGTGGCCTAAATATTTGGGTCAAAGGAAGAGGTCTCCAAATCTGATACTATATATATTAGTTTTGGATGGATTAGGTGACCTGAAATCATATCCTATCATCTATAAGGGGACCCTGTTTTCAAGATGCATGGCCAAACTCTGCAAATGGAAATGCTTACACTGGGTGTTCGGATGTTTGCTACCTCCTGCAATGTTTGTGGTTTTGGTTCTCCCACTATGGTAGGATGCTTGGCCAGCATTGTGGCTTGTCATGTCAGCCCTTTTGACCACCTTGTCATGCTCTGAGGTACCACTACCTCAGCAGCACAAATTTCTATTTCCTTCAATAAAAGGAGATGAAAATATTCTTTTAGAGTATGCCATTTTTCTTCCTTCTTTTTTGATTTCTTACATTTTAAATAGTGAATAGTGGTTCTTTCTGAAAAAATTTCAGAGTAAGTTGCAGATAGGATGCCCCTCTTTCAAGTATATCTCAGTTATATTCTTTCTTTTTTTTTTGAGGCAAGGTCTTGTTTTATAGATCAGGCTGGCCCTGAACTCACTATGTAGCCCAGCCTGACCTTGAACTCAAGGAGATCCTCCTGCCTCAACCTCCTGAATGCTGGGATTACAGGCATGTGACAAGCTGTATTCTTTCTTCTAATAATTTTATTTTAAATATAAATGAAAAGGGCCAAAAACATTTGTTCTATTTAAGGAATGTTTATAAACATGTGTATCTATCACCCAGGTCAAGAACACTCTCAATATGTCAGAACCTTCTCCATTTTAGCATTCCTTTCTCATTATAACCCCCATTATCCTTTTAGTGAGGTTAATATTCTTGCTTATCTATACTTAATCACACTCATATATTCTAATACATGTTTAATTCTGCTAGTTTTCAAACTTTAAACATATTGTTCCACTCAGAATTGTTTTAAAGAGATCTGTGTAGCTCTCATTCATTTATTGTTGCTACTGTAAGTTCTTGAGAAGAAAGATTTAATTTGTCCAAGACTAATTCCCTAAGGTCTGACTCCTAAAGGAGTTGGCTTTTTCAGAGCATTGTTGAAAATTGCTATACCCAAATGCTTAAGGCAGTCAGTCAGTCAGTCTGGTAGAGTTCTGAGGTGGCTAATAGGGCGGGCCACAGGCCTACCTATCATATTACACAACTACAACAGTAAGACAAGAGAAGTTAGGAAAAACCATTCACAGTAGCATCAAGAAAAATTACATACTTAGGAATTAAAGAAATTAAAAGACCTCTACAATGAACAATATAGTACTCTGAAAAAGGAGATTAAAGAGGCCTTTAGAAAATGGAAAGATACCCCTATTCCTAGATAGGTAATACCAATACTATCAAAATGGCCATACTTCCAAAACTGATACACAGATTTAATGCAATCCTAATAAAGTATACCATCCTCATTCTTCAGAGAACTAAAGAAAATAAAATTCACAGGGAATCAAAAGAGACCCAGAATAGCAAAAGCAATACTGGGCAACAAGAGTATAGCAGGGATCATCACAGTCCTAGACTTTAAGATATATTACAAAGCTCTAGAGTTGAAAACAGCATGGTACTGGCACACAAACAGATGTGTACTAATGGCACAAAACAGAATGCAGAAAGAAGCCCAGACACATTCAGCTATCTGACAAAAGTGGCCAAAAACATACATTGGAGGAAAGATAGCCTCTTTAACAAATGATGCTGAGAAGATTAGCTATCCATATGTTGAAATGAATAGATACTTCTCAAAAGAAGTACAAATGGCCAGTAAATACGTGAAGAAATGTTCAACATCTCTGGCAATTGAGAAGTGCAAATCAAAGCAACACAGATTTCATCCTACTCCAGAAAGAATGGCTGTCACCAAGAAGTCAAATGATAGCAAATGCTCATGAGGTTCTGGAAGAAAAGGAATCCTCCTACCTTGTTGGCAGGAATATAAACTAGTACAACCATTATGGAAATTCTGCAAAAAACTGAAAATAGTAATTCCATACAACCCAGCTATTCCCTCTCTAGGTATCTTCCTGAAAGAGTTAAAGACAGTTTTACAGTGACATATGTATACCCATGTTTATAGCAGCAGTACTCGTAATAGCTAAATCTTGAAAACAAGCTATGTGTCTGTCATCAGATGAATGGATAAAATGTGGTATTTGTGCCTAATGGTATTTATGTACAGTACTCTGCCATAAAGAAGGATAAATGAGTCATTTGTTGAAAAAATGGATCTATCTTGAGATCATAATGTTAACTGAAATCAGACACACAAATATTGCATGGTTTCTCTTATATGAGGAACTCATAAATGAAAGCAAAATAAAAGATAATAGGAAATAAGGAAGTAGATCTTTTGTAAAGATCAAGAGGAAGTGGGGAGGGAGGGATTAACAAGGAGATGAAATATGTACATGTATCAACTCATGAGTAATGTAATCATTATATATTGCAAACATGTCCTGATAAATACTGAAAAAAAGGTTACGCCCCCAACTCTGATCACACTTGACAATGTACTCTCTGACATGATATGATGGAGCTAAAAGTCAGTGTTCTGTCATGTGGATCCTAATCAAATGGGAGAAGAGGCTAGTCCTTCCTGCATATGCATATTATTTCTACCTCCTCAAGGACTGGACTCCTCCCACAGTATGACATGTGGGATCTACTAGAGCTGTGCCCCAGAAGTTGTGATACTGGAGTTTCCACACACTGCCAGCTGTCCACATCACCCGGAGTTTCCATCAATAAAGTAGGTTCCAGAAATCCAAGAGTTTGCTGTCTGATCACCTGCTCACAACCCAAATAATCTGAGAACCAAGACTCAGTGGGGGAAATTCTCTCAAGATAGGACAGCCGGCCAGCTATCTTTAAGGACAGGGGTTGTGGGCTACTAACTAGTTACAGGCAAAACCTGCCAAGCCAGTTACATCCCTGAGCATGGAGACCTAGGAGTGAAGGATATCCTTCAAGATGGTATTTCAGGATGGTTGTTTGTAAGAGCCTTGGGGTCACCTAGGAGACTTCCCTATAGAGGCTGATGAACTACTAGTTCCTCTAAATTCCTCATAATCTTCAGAGTAAATTTATTGTGAACCAGCGACTTGGGATGGTGTAGGAGTTAATGACCAAGCTCTTCAGAAATAGAATTCTGTGGTGGTTACTAATGATCTAGGAGGAAGAATCCCAGTAGGGGAACCAATATTGAATGAATTAAAAGTTCTGATTTGTGGAATATGTCTCCTGTTGACTTGCCCCTTGTGTAAAGAATGGTCCATGACCTTACCTGAGTAAAACCAATGAAATGGGACCCTTTTGTGACTTTTCTCCCCTGGCTGTGAGGCGCTGCTTCTGAATGTCCATCTTGATGAAATGCTGTACCTGTGGGTCCACTGTGCCCAGACCTGCTGCAGAAGACGAGGGATCCATCCCAACTCAAACATACTTGCTAAAATGGACTCAGCACCAACTTGCGCGTCATGACTTTTAGATTAAGGGATTAAAAGTGATGAGATTGGTGACCTCAGTGTTGCTTTTGGGGGAAAAAAACCCACAAAGGGACAGGAGTTTCTCCATGCAGTTGCTGAAAGGATACGTAGCTATTGGACTGCTTATGTGCATATCAGAAGTGTAGCCATGACATAGCTTTTCAGCTCAGAGTGTCATTAGGCTGAAGTCAGGGTGTTGGCTAGAGCTGGGCATCACACAGTGCTTGGAGTCCTCTTCCAGCCTTTCTGGTTATTGGCAAAATTAATTTCCTTATTAGACAGCAAAAGTCTGGTTTAGAAGAAACAAAGTATTATAATGTGATTGGAATCAAGCTGTGTTTCACTTTTAGTTCTGTCACTATATGTGTGTCTTTGGAGAAGCTACTTAAACCTTCTGAACCTCTGTGTACAGATCTGTGACATAATTACCTCTGAGTTTTTGAGGAAATAATTTATGTAAAATATTTAATACACTCCCTGGAACAGTAAACTCAGCCCTGTTTTGTAATGCTTGAAATGACCTGGTTTGACAAGATTTTAATGCCAACTCTGAGTACTGGAACTCAGTGAATGCTTTCTAGAAGAATAAATAACTGGGAGTTTAATTTGTACTGACACATCTTAACCATTACTGGATTTTGGCCACAGAATCAAAGGTCAATCAAACATTGATAAAAATTTTATCTGTTTGAAAATACTCCTCTGTTCAAAAGATTGAACCTCTTTTCCTGTTAAGTTGCTAAGATAAAAAGCACATAATATTAGTATTTAATTTATCAGGCTTATAGTTCAATTTGTATTTACTAGGAGTGTGTTAAAAATAAAACTTTTCATTTCAATGCCCTTATGACCTTTCACTTAAAAGGAGATTCATTGCTTTTAATAAAAGGAACCCTTGTCATTCAGGATACTGTGAATTTAGCAAAGATAATGACTGTGATATGAACTTAATGCACTGCTGAGGTACAATTGACTAGGGTCTGGCATCAAGCCTCAGCTTGTTGCCAGGAAAGACAGCAGAGACTGGTACTTGACAGGTGACATATGTAACCACAGGTCCTTTATGTCACATTTATCATTTTATATATTTAGATAGGCTCCACTTAGAACAACCCTTGACCATTCATTATAGTCCAAGCATTGAGTAGTAAGATTGTTAAAGAAATTAGAAATTCTTGAACAATGAGAAAGCTACAAATGGTTGAGATAGATACTGCTTTGACTTAAGGCTACAGGAAAGATGGGATTTGGCTGTGTTTCTATAGTACTAGCTTCTCCTTTTCCACAGAAACTTCTATACACAAAGGCCTAGATGAACATGTACCGCCCTAGATGTTTAAATAACAAGTGGCTTGTGTACATTTTTTTTTCTTTTTTGGTACCAGGGATCGAACTCGGGTCCTTGCGCTTGTGAAGTAGGTGGCAGAACCACTCAGCTAAATCCCTGACCCTTGTGTACATGTTTATGTGGATATAATTACATGTTTGCCAAACATTTTAAACAGTTCTATATGCTGTAGTAAACTGCAAACCCTTTTGTTATTTTTAGCAGAATTTTCCATAAGATGATAGTATGAGAATGACCAGTAGAAAAAATAATCTTAAGTTGGTTTGCTCCATATGGAAACTATTGTATTCAAGGATTCTACCCTACAGAAGGAAGCTGGAGTTTTGAAGAAATGACTAGTAAACTTTGTAGTTTAAAAGGTTTATGTTCACTTCTTTTTGTTAGTTTCTCCAACGCAACCTTATTTGAGTTCATCATATTTTAATTTTTATATAGGTTTAGACAGGGCCTACCAGACTTTGAAAAATATTCATTTTAAATGGACAGCTTAATTGGAAAAATAGTGAGTCTAAAAATTTGCCTTGGTTTATTGGGAAAAAACAAAAATATCTCCCATAATGGGAACCTATGGTGTTTGTTTGTTTGTTTGTTTTTTGCGGTACCAGGCATCGACCTTGGGACCTTGTGCTTGTGAGGCAGGCGATGGAACCACTGAGCTAAATCCCTGGCCTGGGGAGCTGTGGTTTTAAGAAAACTACATGAAGGCCTAGATTCCATTGGTAAGTTCCTGCAGAACACAGCAAGATGCTCATTTGGACCGGAGCTGCTTGGGAGACGTGCAGATCCTAGCCAGGGCCCCACCTTTAAAAGAGCTGCACAGGTGCACAAGCAATGACCCGGCCCGCGGGGTCAGTAATTGGCAGAGCTTGAGAAGGGGAAGTACCTGGAAACGAGACAAGAGAAATTATTAATAACTCTAGAGGAGACACATAAAAAAATAGAGGAGCTGAGGAACATGATGGAATGCCAGCAGAGGAAACAAATGAAATCCATAAAACAGAGATTTTGAGGCAATTAAAAACTCCATTGATAGTTTACACAGCAGAATGAGCCAATGTGAGGACAGTATATCAGATATAGGAGACAAGATTGCAATTGGTGACCAGGAAAAGAAAAATATCTTAAAAATAGGTATCATGAGAAATCAACACAGCAGCTGCTAGACCATGCAAAGAAGAATAACAAGACTGATCAGAGTCAGTGAAGAAACAGGAGAGAATGCAAACGACATAAAAAATATTCAAGAAGTAATGGGCAGAAAGCATCCCAAGCAGAGGAAATGGACTTGACATACAAATAAGTGAGGAATACAGGACTCCCAACTAGCCTTGATTAAAAAAAAAAAATCTACACATAGTTACATAATAATTAAGATTCCAGAAACCCAACAGAAGAATAAAATTCTACAAGCAGTTAGAGAAAAGAAAATCACACACAAAGGAAAGCCCATCAGAATCACATCAGACTTCTCAACATAAACCTTCAAGGCAATAAGGGCCAGGAGTAAAGTATATTTCAAGCCCTAAAAGAAAACAACCTCCAACCCAGATTGACGTACCCTGCAAAACTATCTTTCAAAATTGATGGAGAAATAACATAGTTTCATGACAAAGAGCACCTGAGGAACTTCATGAATAACAAACTAGCTCTCCAGGAAATTTTAAACAATATCCTAGGAAAAGACAATGAGGATCGCAACCCCAGGAACACAAGTGAATCCATCAGGCACAACAAGAAACTAAATGCAAAGGGGGAGAATCCAACAAAAAGAAAAAGTCATGACAAGGATGTCAATACATATCAGTTATAACCATCAAATTTAATGGTCTCAATTCACCAATCAAAAGAAATAGACAAGCAGAATGGCCCAAGAAGCAAGATCCAACAATATGCTAACACTAATACAATAATAGTGGGGGATGCCAATACCACACTGTTACAAATAGATCAACTAGACAAAAGTAAACAAGGAAACACTAGAACTCAGTCAAACCCTTGAACAAATGGACTTGACAGATGTTTATAGTGTTCCACACCACAAATGCACAAGACACATACTTTTCAGCTGCACATAGGTCATTCTCCAAAATAGACCACATACTTGTTCACAGAACATGTTTAAGTAAGTGCAAAGAAATTGAATTTATCCCCTGTATATTCTCAAACCATAGTGCGATGAAATTGGAGATCAATAGCAACCACAAGAACTTCATAAACACATGGAAACTGAACAGCACACTTCTGAATAACCAATGGGTCACAGAGGAAATTAAAGAAATCAGACACTTTCTACAATTAAATAACATCAATACAACATATCAGAATCTATTGGACACAATGAAAGGAGTGCTATGAGGGAAATTATAGCAGTGAATACTCAGGAAAACAGAGTGAGCTCAATTAAATAATGTGATGCTGAATCTCAAGTGTCTAGAAAAAGAAGAGCAGAACCAAATCCAAAGCTCATACAAAGGAGGAAATTAGAAAGATCATAACAAATCAATACAATGGAGACTGAGAGAATGAAACAAAAATTCAATGAAGCAGAGTTGGTTTTTTGAAAGAATAAACAAAATTGACAAACCTTTAGCCAACCTTATCAAAAAAAAAAGGAAAGAAAAGACCCAAATCCATGCAATTAGGAATGAAAAGGGTGAAGTTAAATAGACCCAGCAGAAGTCCAAAGGATCATCAATACCTACTTTGAGAACCTATAACCTATAACCTAATCAGATGGAAAACACAGAAATGGACAGATTCCTACATACATATGAATTATGAAAGTTGAAGGAAGAGAACCTAAAAATTCTAAATAACCCAGTATCAGTCAACAAAATTGGAAATGCAATATAAAATTTACCAGTGAAGAAAAGCATTGGACCTGATGGCTTCAATGCTGAATTCTGCAAGAAATTTAGAGAAGAACTATTGCCACTACTGTTTAAATTCTTCAATGAAATCAAAACGGAAGCAATACACCAGGTATATTCCTGAAAGCAAGCATCACCTTTGATCCCCAAAGCAGAGAAAGATCCAACCGAAAAAGAGAACTACAGGACAATCTCACTAATGAACATAGATGCAAAAATCCTTAATAAGATACTAAAAAACAATGCAGAAGATCATCAAGAAGATCATACACCCTGACCAAGTGGGATTTATCCCAGGGATGCAGGGATGGTTCAACATATGCAAATCAATAAATGTAATACACTATTAATAGGGCCAAGGGGGGAAAACATATGATCATCTCAATAGATGCAGAAAAAGCATTTGACAAAATCCAATGCCCATTCATGATAAAACCCTATAAAAATTGGAATAGATATTCTCTACTTCAACCTGACAAAAGCATTTATGAAAAACCAACAGTCTGTGTCCTACTAAATGGTCAAAAACTGAAATCTTTTGCAACAAAATCAGGAACAAGATTGTGTAGAAATGCAAATTTCCAGTGTAAATGTCATTATATTGTATACCTAAAATGTAGTAATAAATTTAATTAAAAAATGGAAAACCACATCAAATCATCAAGTCTTTTTAAAATTAGTATATGTTTGTGATACATTAATAACATTCATCTTGGGGAATTGGTACATACACATATCGAATCTTGATCACATTTACTCCCCCAATTACATTCATATCTCCCTCCCTTTCCCACCTTCAGAAGCTATCTCCCTGTTTCCTACCATTTCTCTTTTACTTTTGTCTTTAAATTATTTACATTTGGGTCTTTTATATTAGAAGAATCATGCAATTTTTTTGGGGGTGGTATTGAGGCTCAAAGTCGGGACCTTGTGCTTACAAGACAGGTGTTGGCACCACTGAGCTAAATCCCTGGCCCAAAATCATGCAATATTTAACCTTCTATGTCTGATTTATTTCTATTAGCATCATGGTTTCTAAGTCCAGCCATTTTCACACGAATGCCTCAAATTTATCCCTTATAGTTGAGTAGTGCTCCACTGTGTGTATGAGTATTTATTTTATATTTTCCTTAGACATCTGTTGATGGGCAAATAGGCAACTTCTGTAATTTAGGTATTGTGAGCTGTGCTGCTATAAATATGGGTATGCATACATCGCTGTAATATGATGCCTTTCTTTTGGAAAGATACCTGGAAGAGTTATAGCTGGGTCAAGATGCTTCTTAGTTTTAGTTTTGCGAAGAATCTTCTTACTGATTTCCCAGTAGTTGCACTAGTTTACAGTCCCATGAACAATGTGAAAAGGTTTCTTTATCTTCACAACCTCAACAGCATTTGTGTTTTTCAGGGTTGTTCTGATTTCCATTTCTCTAATGGCCAAAGAGGCTGAATATTTTTTCACGTACTTATTGGCCATTTGTACTTCTTCTTCTGAAGTGTTTATTTCAATTGCCCATTTTGTGACTGGGTCTTTTATTTATTTTATTATTATTATTTTTTTTGGTACCGGGGATTGAACTTGGGTCCTTGTGCTTGCAAGGCAGGCCACCGAACCACTGAGCTAAATCCCCAGCCCTGGGTCTTTTGTTTGTGGTGTCTTATCTTTTTAATTCTTCATATATTCTAGACATTTAGTTGTTTTTTTTTCTCAGAACTGGGGATCAAACTCAGATCCTTGCACTTGTGAGGCAGACATGGTACTACTGAGCTAAGTTCCTGGCGACATTTAGTTCTTTATATATTCTAGATATTAGATATTTGTCCTCTTTCCAAGAAGATGCTGGCAGAACTTTTTTCTCATTCTGTGGGTTGTCTCTTCATTCCATTAGTTCTCTCCGTTGCTGTGCAACACCTTTATTAATCTGATATCCCATTTATTGATTGTTGGTATTATTTCTTGTACCACTGGAGTTCTGTTCAGGAAGTTTTTGCCTATGCCCATGTCTACAAGAGTTTTAGCAATTATTTCTTCCAGGAGATTCAGTGTTTTTGTTTCAATATTTAGGGCTTTGATCCTTTTGATTTTAGTATAGGGTGAGAGATATCTAGATTCATTCTTCTGTATTTGGATAATCACTTTTCCCAGAACCATTTCTTAAAGAGGCTTTTTCCCAAGGTATGTTATTAGCACTTTTGTCAAAAATAGATGGCTGGGGCTGGGAATTTGGCTCAGTGGTTCTGTTGCCCGCCTCACAAGTGCAAGGTCCCGAGTTTGATCCCCGGGGCCAAAAAAACAACAACAACAAAACAAAAAACAAACAACATGGCTGAAGGTGTTTGGCATTGTTTCTGCATCCTCTATTCTAGTCCACTGGTCAACCTGCTTGTTTTTGTGGTATTTTTATTACTGTAACTTTGTAACCTAACTTGAAGTCTGGCATTGTTATGCCTTCTTGCTTCTTGTTTTTCAGGATTGCTTTGGCTATTCTGGGTCTCTTCTGGTTCTATATAAATTTTAGAGTTGTTTTTTTTTTCCCTACTTTTGTGAAAAATGCTGTGGGCATTTTGATTGGAACTGCATTAAATCTATCATTCTTGGTAATATGAAAATTTTGACAATATTGGTTATGCCTATATAAGAACAGAGGATATCTTTCCATTTTCTGATGTTCTGTCCAATCTCTTTTCCATAATATTGTAGTTTTTATTATATAGGTGGTTCATTTTCTTGGTTATGTTAATTCCTAAGTATTTAATTTTCTTTAAAGCTATTGTGACTGGCATTGTTTTCTCAATTTCTTTCTTGGAGGGGTCATCGTTAGTGTAAAGGGATGTTATTGCTTTTTGTGTGTTGATTTTGTATCCTGTCATGTTGCTGAAATTGTTTATTCTAAGAATCTTCTGATGCAGTTCTGAATCTTTTGTGTAAAGGATCATGTTGTCTGCAGATAAGGATAATTTGATTTCTTCATTTCCTCTACATATGCCTTTTATTTCTTTCTCTTGCTTAACTTTTCTGGATAAAATTTTTAGTACTATATGAACAAGAGTGGTAACAGTGGGCACCCTTGTTTTGTTCTTTGTTTTAAAGGGAATGCTCTATCCAGGTGCGGTAGTGCACACCTGTAATCCTAGCACTTAGGAGGCTGAGGCAGGAGGATTGCCACAAGTTCAAGGCTAGCCTGGGCTATATAGTGAGTTCAAGGCCAGCCTGAACTAAGTAACAGGAACCCATCTCAAAAAACCAAATAAATAAATAGACAAACAAATAAATAAAAATGGAAATGTTCTAGTTTTCCCTATTTGGTATGATGTTGATAATAGGTTTGGCATAAGTGGATTTTATCAGTTTAAGATATAGTCCTTTTATGCCTTTCCTCAGGGTTTTTGTCATAAAACAATGTTAGATTTTGTCACAGGCTTTTCTTGCATCTATTGAGACTATGTGGTTTTTATCCCATTTATGTGGTGTATTTCATTTATTGATTTACATATGTTGAACCATCTCTGCATCCCTCGGATGAAGCCAATTTGGTTATCATGTATGGTCTTTTTAATGATTTGTTGTGTTCTGTTTGCAAGTATCTTGTTGAAGATTTTTATGTCTGTGTTCATTAGGAGATTGATCCATAGTTTTCTTTATTTTGTTGAGTCCATGTCTGGTTTTGATATCAGGGTAATGCTAGCTTCAAAGAATGAGTTTGGCAGTGTTCCTTTCCTTCAGTCATGTAATTTAAAATTGTTTTTCTAACAGTTTCATCTTTAAAAAAAAATAATCTAGAAAGACTGTGATATGTAGTACTGTAGGCTGGGATATAGAGGATGAGGGAAATAAAAAGGAAGAAAAGGAGGAGAGTAGTTCAGAAAAAAGGAAAAGAGAAAAAAGACAATAGCAGAAGAAAGAAAAAAGAGTTGGGACTTGGTTGGTATTATTTTGATGTCTGGAGATGAGGGCTGACGGAGAGGGGGCTTGAGAGGTTATTTGTTGGGGTGGGAAAAAGGAAGAAGAGGGAGGGAAGTATATTTGTTGCTGGAAGGAAGCTGTAAAAAGGCCAGAACCAATTAGTGTGCTGATAGCAAGCTTGTGTTGAATCCCCTGTACAATTTTTGGTGAGGGTTAACCTGAAATGCCCATGAAAGTCACTATTTAAGCTAAAGCACAAACTAGTTCTTATTTTCCTTTTCACAGATACAGATAGTGCGCGCGCGCACACACACTCACACATCTGATGAAAGGAGAGAAAGAAAAGAAAGAGAAACTCCCCCCACCCGGCCTGCCCAATAAAAACCCCACACATATACAGAACACAAGAGTATCTCGGTCCTATTTATACTGCAGTCAAAATTTGACCAGTGTGCTCTTCCCTCTCCATTTGCAAATGGAGAAACTGACTCATAGTGATTGTGGAGGGGCTAAGCTCCAGTTCTCTGTGTTTGAATCCAGGAGGTTTGTTATGTCTACTGATGCTTGAAAAAAAATCATATGATTTCTTTTCTTGCCTGCCAGTGAGTGATGGAGCCTGCTTCTCACGTCCTCAGCGTGCCATGCTTTGCTTTCAGTTGTGCTCCTCTGGATGTGGCAAGCCAGAGTTTGTTTTTGTTTGGGATTTTGTTTTGTTTTGTTTGCCTTTCTTATGATCAGATACCTTCAATAATCTGAGGTGTGCACAGTAGGGTAGGGCAGTGTGACAAGTCAAGTAACCAGTCCTGCTGATTTCTGAAGTGGTCTTTGTTTTTATTTTTTGTTTGTTTTTGGTGTTTTGAGATAGGGTCTTCCTAGGTAGTTCAAGGTGGACTTGAACTCTCTATATAGCCTAGGCTGTCCTTAAACTCCTGGTGATCCTTGTGCCTCAGCCCCCTTAGTGTGAAAGGCCTTCTTGATCTCTTTCCCTTTCCTTCCACAATGATCCTTGCACCCTACAGCCGTGAGTATGCCTACTCTTTCTATACAGCTCTGAGTGAGTTCACAGTGCAACCCCCTCTGGCTGTGCCGCTCCTCTCAAACTTTCCACCTGCATCAAACTCTGCACTGAACCCACAGAGAGTCTCTGTCCAGCCTGTGGACTTAGTGGTTCTTAGGGTATGGAGAGCTCAGCAGCTTTTGACTGGTAGTGGAAGAGTTCCTTTGCAGGTACTTAGTTCTGCAGCATCTGGAGATTGGGCAGTGGCAGGATACCCCCAGGGCCCAGAATTCACTGGTGTTTGGGGGAGCAAGTTGGCATTGCTCAAGTGCTTTCTCCTCTCCTAGATCACACTGGTCACAAATGCTGCTTGCTGCTGCAAGTCATTGAGCCACAGCTCTCTTAGTATCTGGTTCCCGGTCCCTAACCAGGCCTATGCCCATTTTTTTCTTTCCCAAGGGCCCAATGGTCCTAACCCACTGCCCTCTGAATGATTCACCAGCTTTCTGTTTCTGTAGTGTCTTGATCTGCAAATATCTTGCTCGCCAAGCTTGCTGTCCCAGTGAGAAGAAAGTTAAGACAGGTGGCACTGCCATATGGGACTTGCTAGGCTAGATGCCAAGCTAGCAGCCAGCTGCTGCTGCTGTACTTAGCTTGTTCCCTGCTAAGGTTAGACTTTTTCCCAAGATGCTATGTTCTTGGACCTGGGGTGTAAGAAGTACTTGGAACAAGGGTGGCCCAGCTTCTTTCTCGTAATTTCTCCTGGTACTAGAATTCATCTGGCAGGCTTCTATTTCAAGTTTCCTTCCTATATTTAAGTCTTTGTTGAACCCCAATTTCCAAGTGCCTTTGCTTTCCAGTGAGCAACTTCTGAGTGTCCCATGAACACTGCTGCTCCTAGTCAGCCATGATGGGAAAACAAAAAACAAACAAATAAAAACACAGTCCACTTTTGCTACTAATTTTTAGCAGCCAAATTTTAATCCTATAATAGAAATTCATTAATATCTATATTCTTTGAAATAGTGTTCTAACTAGATTTATTTTGATAAGCTCTTTGTTACTGTTTTTTAAACAATCTGTTTTGCATGCTTTTGTTTGTCTTGCTTGTTGGTGGACCTTTAAAACCAGAAGTAATAGGACCAGGCCTGTTTTTGCTCAAACCTAGGACTAGCCACTATAGTTTATTTCATTATCTGGCGATGAGAGAGGAAAATACTCTCAAGTAACAATCAGAATGGAGTTTCAGAAAAATCCGCCTTTCACATAAGAATATTTAACTCATTGAGTGCCACCTAATTTCAAGGGTGCCAGTAGTTCAGTAGTCTCAGAATGGAAGTTAGGAGGAAGAGGGTAAACCTCTCAAGGCTCAGTCTACATTTCCTTCTTTATTCTATCACCATCCCAGTCCAAGCTATCTGACTCTTTTCTGCCTAGTGTCATACGCAGACTCCCATTACTTACTAGGGAGCACACTCTTGGGAATTCAGCTAGGTCAGGAAAGATACAGTCAGAAAATATGCAGTCAGTTTAAGGGTTGATAGGTCTGTAGCTTCCAGGTGTTTATTTAACCAACTAATTAACTGACATGCGGCAAGCATTTTAGTAGATATCAGTAATGAAGAGATGAGTTAGATGTAGACTAGCCAACAGTAAGTAGATTACAAAACCTCAGCAAGACTCAGTATGTATTATCAGTGTGCCCAATATAGTAATACGAGGCTTGTTTAGAGGGAGATTTAGGACCCAAAGGAAGATATTAACTACATCTGCTGGTGAGGAATAGGGGAGCTAATGACCAAATAAGGATTCCTGAGCTGAGTTTAATGGTAAGAAAAGGAGATAGCCAGATAAAAGTTGGAAGTGGTTAATCTTTGCAGTAGGGACAGCATGAATACAGAAACCTAAAGTGTAGGGGAGCAAAACCACAGAGTACAAGAAGTTTGGTTTAGCTGGAGTATCAATAAAAGCAGGAATGGAGGAGAGTAGAGGGAAGGTGAAGCTGAAGGAAATTGGCAGGATCCAATTAAAAAAAAATTACCCTTAGAAATGAATTTCAAGTATAGTCATATTTGCATTTTAAAAAGATCACCAGCTGCTCTTTGAAGGTTTGGGGAGAGGTAGAGTGGAAGTGAGATTCTTTGGGTGTCTGATGCAGTAACTACCTTAAACATGGTGCCAAGATGGTTTGTATGCATGGAGATGATTAGAGGCCTAGTGGGCACTGAGAAGGAGAGAGAGAGGACTCAAGCACAAGACAACACTGACTTCAGATCTTGTCATTTACTGATTTGGAGTTGCAGGAGATTGCAAAGATTTGAAAATAAAGATAATGAATTTAAGTTAAAATTTACTAAGTTTGAGATGTCTACACCTGGATATGCAGATAAAGATGACTAACCCACCATTAGATACAAGGATCTACAGGTTAAACAAACAAAAGCTAATGCTGACCTAATGTGGCCTTTCAAATATTTTTAATGTGTGGTGTTTTTTTGTTTGTTTGTTTTTTAAATTTAAGGCAAGATAGCTGGACATAGGGTGCATTCCTGTAATCCCAGCTACTCTGAAGACTGAGACAGGAGGATCACAAGTTTGAGGCCAGCCTGGGCAACTAAGCAACGCCCTGTCTGAAAATTTGAAAATTAAAAGGGTTGGGGGATGTAGATAGGTGGTCTCTGGGGAAAGAAAAAGGGCAAAGAAAAGGAAACAGAAGTAAGGAAAGGAGGAAGGAGAGGAGAAAGGAAGGAGGAAGGGAGTGGGGGGAAGAGAGAGAGAGAGGGGGAAGAGAGAGGGAGAGGGAAGAGGCGGGGAGGGAAGGGAAGGAGGGAGGCAGAGAAGGACAAAGTAAGAAAATTATCAACCTCAGTGCTCTACGTCAAGACCCGGACCTGGCTTTCATCAGAGTCTTGCTCTTACAGCAGCCTGTAGCCACGCCCAGGTGGGGGGGGCAGGCCAGCCCAGCGCATGGGCTTGGAACCGCGTGCTCCAATTCAGCCTCCAAGTTGGCAGTTGCTGGTCTTCTCAGATGCGAAGCCCAGATTTGCGTTTGGGGCTGTGAGTGAGTCACTGTAAGTAACAGGTCCAGTCCTTTGCTCCCACAGGGGCATCACTAGAAACAGGAGGTCACACTAGGATTTTGAGTTGCAGTTAAACCCGAGGCACCCTGATGCATTTCGCTTTCGTTGAATGAGCTTTGCTGCCTTTCGTTGCCCCTGCCCCGGGAAGAAAGGGACTGAGCCTCACATCAGCCCACATCCGCCCCACCTGCCACTATAGGCCTGACAGGGAGGGCAGGCCACAAGCGGCTTGCAGCCCAGGCCTTTTCCAAGGCCCCACAGCTGTGAAAGGGTCCCTTGTTTCTCTCTCGGAAGGGTCACCATCCTCCTCGCCTGTCAGGTGTTTTATTCGGCTTTTAGTTGTCTTTGGCAGGAGAGATGAGTCTACTTCTCTCTCAGTCCTGACCTCCACCACCAGGTTTTTACTTAACTAGATGGGTAGGTGGCAGCGTCCTGTAATGGAATGGGACAGACTTTGGGAGAATAGATTTTGAAGGGAAACCCTAGTTCATTTACATACATATTAATGTTGAAGGGCATGTCACAAATCCAAGTGGGGGATTCGGTAGGTTGTTGGATATATACATGTGAAAATCAGAGAAGAGATCTGGAAGGGAAATAATTTGATCCACCTGCCTATTAGGGTTTAATTTTTGCGTGAACTTGACTATCCTTGGATGTGCATAGACTCAAAGGATCTGTAGGTACATGGAAAATGGTTATGGCAATGATTCTGGATAAGAAGCTTTCTTTTATTCAGTATCCAATCAGTTCAACTTCCTCCCAGTCTTAGAGCCCTTGTTCACATCTGCCACTGGACACACCAATGTGTGTGTTTGTGTGTTAGTTTCATTTGTGTGTTAGTTCCATTGTGATCATTTTCCTTTGGTCGATGGTTTTTATAAATGTGAAATTTTCTGGATTTTGGGGGAATTTGAGGGAACTGAACCCAGGTCCTAGTGCATGGTAGGTAAGCACTCTGCCATGGAACTACATCCTGAGCTTTTCTGCTATTTTTTTTTTTCTCATTGGTTTCTGACAAAAGTGCAATTTTGTCAGAAAATATATTCTTAAAATGTCAGTCCTTTAAAGTTCATTTAAGCCAATAGTATGGCTCAAGATATTATCACTTTTTTTCTTTTTTTTTTTTCAGTACTGGGAACTGAACTGAAGCCTTATGCATGCTAGGCAATCACTGCTTCTGAGCTACATCTCCAGCCCATATGATCACTTTTAATAAATTGTCTTATGACCACTTGAAAAGCATGTATTTTCTGAAGTTGAGTACAATGTTTTATAAATGTTCATTAAGCTTCTTTGTTAATTGTTTCTAAAGTCATCTCCTGACAGATTATTTTGTCCACTTATTCTGTCCTTTATTGAGAGACGTGCTCCACCATCATGGTTGATTTATTTGTCTTTTAGAGACTATGTGATTGAGTACTATAAACTGAAAAAAAAATTCAGTCTTTTTTTATCATTAGAAAATGTCCTTCTTTATCTTCAGCAATACTTTTTTGCCTTAATATTTATTTGTCCACTGGTCACCTGGTAATGTAGCTTGTATCATTTGGCCCCAGTTCTTCATTCTTCTTTTAGTTACATCCTTTGTGTCGATACCTTTAGCCATGTAATTTTACTCCTAGAGATTCCCAGCTCTTAGTTTTTACTTTGGGCTCAACAAGTAAGAGACATTCCTTGAAGCAGGGGTTTGAAATGGCCTTGCTCATTGGGATTTGCTTTTTTGGACAACTTGCATCACTAGAAGAACATACTTAAGCCAGTTGGTTAAGGAGACACATGTTTCGGTCAGTTTCCCCCAGGTATGGTAGCTGAGGCCAGCCTACATCAATGGCTGCAGAACAGAAAGCCATTGAGCTCGCCTGTGTGAGCAGGGAAGTCCATTGTTATATGGCACAGTAGTTGATTTTTGTCTGTGGTTGATACACAGCATTACTTTGGTAATAAAAACTGGATACATACTAAAGAATTACTTTTTACTCCTCTGCCCCCCTGATGGTGCTAGGAATGAAAACAAAGGCCTCACACGTTAGGCAAGTGGTTTGTTAGTGAGCCACATTCCTGGCCCTCTTTTTCTCTTCTTTTATAGCACTTTCAGTCTTAATACACCAAATACTTACAAAAACATATGATTGAGTCCTGTTATTTTAATAGTTTGACAGTTCTTTTGCTCTTCTTTAAATTTGAGATTTAGTCTACCTACATTTAAAGCAATTACTGATGTTTTAATAGGTTTAAATCTGGCCACTGTCCCCACTGCTTGAGTGAGGAGGCTTTCTCTGTTTCCCTGGTGCATGTACCGTTTTCACCTTTATCTTGATTTCTTTTGGATTATTCTACTTTATCTACTAGCTTTATTGAGGAATAATTGGATATAATAAACTTCACATATTTAAAATGTACAATTAATATTGCTCTGGATTAGGGGTTAAATTTGATGCCACAAAATAGGTGGCAATGCCTTAATTGTATGAGTGTTGTCAGGCCCAAGGGCCTTTTCCATCCTTGTCAAGGGAGTACTAACCTGTCCTTTAATACAACAGGTGGGGATGAATTTGGAAGGACAAGTCTGGATGCAGACAGACCTGTTAGGAGGCGAGTGAAATACTCAGAGGGAGGACTTGAGCTGGGGAAGTGACAAGGAAGTGAAATTATGAGAATAAGATAATCTCCAAGTGCTCTACTGGATCTATGGATCTGTTATTTCAGAATTTAAGAGGATAAACTGAGTAAATCAGAAATTGACTGTGTTAGGATGAGTTATGGACATCCCAAAGATGCCTGTACCCTAATCTTCAGCATCTATGATTCCATAGTATCATCCTGTCATGATAAAAAGTATTTTGCAAATGTAATTAAGGTAATGATCTTGAGATGGGGAGATGATACTATTCAGGTGGTTTCAGTGTAATGACATGGATCCTTAAAAGAGAGAGAGAGGGCTGGGGGTTTGGCTCAGTGGTTCTACCACCTGCCTCACAAACACAAGGTCCCAAGTTAGATCACTGGTCCAAAAAAGAGAGAAGGGGGATCAGAATCAGAGAGAAGATCTGATGATGCAAGCAGAAGTTGGAGCTAGAGAGAGAGAATATCAGAGAATGGGAATGGAGGATGCCACAGTGCTGATTTTGTAGAGGAGGGCTCAACATCAAAGGAATGCAGGTGATCACTAAGAAACTGGAGGAGGCGAGGTAATGGATTGTCCTTTAGAGCCTTCAGAAGCAGTCCTGCCACCATCTTGATATCTATCCCATGAAACTCATTTTGAAGTTCTGATCTCTAGAACTGTAAATTAATAACTTTTTCAAAGCCACTAAGTTTGTTGGCAATTTGTTACACCAGCAGGAGGAAATTAACACAGGTTTTTCATGATCCTTTGACTTAAGAAAACATTATTAATTCTTTTGTTTGACAATTATTGAGTGCCTACTTATGCCAGTTTCCCATGGTTAGGACATATCAGAGACGATAAAAACACCTTCTGTCACATGGAACAATCTCAGTAAGAGTTGAAGTGAAACTACAAACAGTAAATATACCAAATAAGAAAAGGGAAACAGAAGCCCAAGATGGCCATGACTATAGTTTAGGCCGTAAAGGGGGTCAGCAAGACTCCAGCACAGGTGCATCTTTCAGTGTCCGGGTGTAAATAATTTATGTAACCATCCATCCCATATAAGGTCTGGTACTGGTGGGCAGTCACTATTGTGTGTACAGTGGCTGATAGCTGGGCAAATACAATGGCGGGTGAGAATAAAGATTTCTAATTCAGCCCACAGCTGTGTGTCTCTTCTTTGGGCTGCCCAAATCTCAGGTGAACCTCCCCAGTCTAAATAAGAGACAAGACAGTTGGCCTAGTGTGGCAGGATTTGCCTCAGCCCAGGCCAAGGCCGAAACCTCATTAAGGGAAAATGGCAACAGGGAGTTGAAGGAAGCAATATACACTGCTCGTAAATCATGTCCAGAAAGAATGCATGCTGCTGAGATAATAAAGCTCATCAACACAGACAGCTTGGGGGCTGAAGATGTTAAGTTGCTTCCTTGTAGGAAAGCCCATAGGGTGCTGATACATAAAATGAAAGTAGCTACAACCCAGCAAGGCCATGAAGATAAAGCAAGACATCAATGGGGCCAGGATGGGCGTACAGCCCTCCAGGAAGACTTCAGGCTGAACATAGAGCACACACTGGAGACACAAGTGGAATCTAAATCAGGTTTCAAATCAGAGCCTGAGGCAGGCCCAGGGTCCTGGGCAGGAAGGAGTGCTGCATGGGGCCAGAGACTACACGTTGATAAGATTGATACATGCAGCAGCACGGATGGTCTGGAGAGACTCCAGAGAACTGCCAAAAACTGTGAGTGGGTGGCAGGCCTGAGCAGAGCTGGTGCGACTCATGTGGGGGCTGAATATGGGACACTCGTTGCCTAGTGGCAACAGCAGAGGCAATTGGCCAGGGGGGTTGGGAGGAACTCAACCAAAGCTGCGGGGGCAACTGGAACTGGCAGTCACCAGGAGCCAACAGACAGATCTAAAGCTGGGAGCAAACCCAAGCAGAGGAGGCAGTTGCAGTGTAGTTGCTGGGGCGCTGGGACATAGTAAAGGGTGCAGAGGGGATTGAGGAGTTCAGGTGGTATCGAGGCAGAGGCCCAAGCAAACTGAGAGAAAGGGGTCAATAGGTGACCCATACACAGATGTGGATCAACCTCATCATGGCAGGTGTGGACCAAGAAAAAATTGACAAAGAGCTAAATGGCATGCTCCTAATCCTTTGAAGGCAATTATACCCACTCAACAGTGCCAAAGCGAGAAGGCTCCACAGTGGAAGCAAACAGCCCAGACCTGGGCCATAAACTTGCTATACTATGTGGCCTCTGTGGATGACGCTGTGCAGGTGTTTAATTTTGACCAGGGACAAGGCCAAGGTGCCCAGTTAGAAGGGACACCAGAAGACTGAAGGGCTCATGCTGAACTTGATGTCATTGGTCCCCCCACAAATGTGCAATTTGTGCTTGTGTTAGGGCACAGCAGGACAGACTGTAGTCTGATTTATGGCAATCTTGAGAAATTCCTGGGTAGGATGGATTACATAGATGGCCAAGGAGGATGAGCCATCAAAGTGAAACCCATGACTATGACCTTAAGTTTAGGCCATCTGCCTCCTTGAGCCTATACCATGCACGTCTCCCTTGTACTTGAGTACATTCTGAGTGTGGACATCTTCCAGAGGTTGAGATTGCAAACAATGATGCTCTCTATAGACATAGCTGCTAAGAGTCAAACTGTTCACCTCCATGTGAAAATGAAGGCGATGGATGTTTACTGTGCTGCCACAGGGTTATTTACACAGCCCTACTGTTTGCCACGGGCTGATGGCAGAGGACTTGGCTGCATGGTCAGCCCCACAAGAAGTGTGGTTATTTCATTACACTGATGATATTATGTTAACCTCTGATTCTCTTGAAGGTCTAGAGCATGCTGCTGGTGTTTCTGGCAGTCTAGAAATATATAGATGAGCCATCAACAAGGTCAGGGTCCAGGGACCTGGGCTCTCTGTCCAGTTTTTGAAAAGTTTTTCTGGTTGGGTAGGACAGAGGCTGTTATTGATGAGATGCAAAGGTGTCCTCATCCTACCACAGTGAAACAGAGACTTTTACAGGGCTTCTGGAGTATTAGAGTACTTTATTTTCCCATTTAGCCCAGGTCTGTTTTTTTTTTTTACTTATGAAAAACATAACACTTTTTAAAAATTAATTTTATTGGTAAATTTTAGGTATACAATATAATGATATTCATCATTGGAAATTTGTACCTTTAATACTCTATATTGGTTCTTATTTTTTCCCCATTCCCCTGACCTCCCTTCAACCCCTCCACCCCTCCCTATTTGCAAAGACTTTATTTCCATTTTCTCATATTAATTCTATTCCCTTCTTTCCTTACCCCTACCCACTTTCCCTTTGCCCTTGCCTGTTTTCTTCCTATCTCACATTATCTATTATACCTTTTGATCCTTGTTTACACTTTCAGTTTCTCACACTACAGAAACTATTTGGTATTTACACTTGTGTTCTATTTATTGCACTTAAGAGGATCACCTCAATGTGTACCCATTTAGCTTATAAATGTGTCTAATTTCTCATTTTTTATGGCTAATACTCCATTTTATTAAAAAAAACACATTTTCTTTATCTAGTGTCCAGTTGATGGGCAATTGGGCTGTTTACAAGTTTTAGCTATTACAAACTGTGCTGCTATGAACATGGGTGTACATATATCACTGTGATATGATTCTTTTAATTCTTTTGGGAAGATACCAAACAGGGTCAAATGAGACCCCCAATCATAGCTCTTTGAGGTATCCCCATACTGATTTCCATACTGATTGCTCCAGTCTACACTCCCACCAGCAGTGGACCAGCGTTCCATGTTCCTCACAGCCCACCCACACCCAACCCCAGCATTTGTTATTGGTTGATTTCCAAAATAGCAGCCATTCTTTCTGGGGTGAGGTGGAATCTCAGTTTAGCTCTCATTTGTATCTCTTGAATGACCACTGATGTTGAACTTTTTTTTATATGGTTATTTGCTATTTCTACTTCTTTGTCTGAGAAATGTCTGTTCATTTCAGATGCCCATTTTTGGATTGGGTCTTTAAATTGGGGAGGTCTGATTTTTTAAAGTTCTTTATATATTCTAGATACAGCACCTCTGTCTGAGGAACAGCTGGTGAAAAACTTTTCCCATATTGTGGATTGTCTCTTCACACTCTTACTGGTTTCTCTTGCTGTGCAGAAGCTTTAATAAGAAGAGATTCCACTTGTTGATTGTTTGTGCTAGTTCACATGCAACTGAGATTTTGTCCATGAACTCTTTTCTTACACCAGTGTCTTCAGGAGTTCTACCTAACTTCTCTTACAGCTGGTTTAGTGTTTCTGTTTTAATGTTTACTTCTTTTTTTTTCTTTCTCTTTATTGAGTTTATTGGTACATTCTAGGTATACAGTACAGTTACATTCATTACTGGGATCTTGTACCTTTACATGACGGGTCTTGGTTCTCATTTTTTCCCCTTGTCCCTGCCCTCCCTTCACCCTCTCATACCCTCACCATTTACAAACACTTTATTTCCATTTTTTCATTTCTCATATTTTTTTCTTTTTCCTTATTCCCTTTCCCCTACCCTTCCCACTTTCCCCACACCTTTAGCCCTTTTCTTCCTATTTCACATTGTTAATTATCCCATTAGGATCTTGTGTACTATTGTAAGAGCCTGACTGAACCAGAGCGACTCCATGTTGACCAGCAAACGATCTAGAGACTGTCATTCCCCCCCCCATCCCTTATAGGATAACTACTGATTAATTGCGAATTGTTAGGTAACTGCTTTGAAGTAGCTGGGAAACTAAATGGAAACTGTAGTGAACACAGAGACCCAACACAAATCACGCCACTCCTTATTTGCCTGTAGCTGAATGTTTTGAACATTATAATCTAAGTTGTAAATGGAATAATGGATAATCGATCTGCTGATCATTAGTACGTGACGGTCAGGTATATGCTTGATGACCACTAGCTCAGATCAACTGATTCTTTGCCTTTGTCCTCTTCCTGTAAGTTTTAAGTGTAACCCCCCCCTTAGCCCTATATAAAATGGCCTCTGTTTCTGAGCTAGCCGCCTCTCTGAGCTACTTGGCTTGGGGAGTGCCGTCTGGCCAGACTAATGAAGGTCTATTTGCCAACTTGCCTGGTGTGTTCCTTCCTGGGTGACTCTCACTGTCCGACAAGCTCCTGGAGCCTCGCTGAGCTTCTGAGCCCAGCATCGTGGAAGCCTCTTGGCTGTTCACGCTCCAGGAGTAAAAGTGAGACTTAAGTCTTACACTATTATACTTCTTCACACCAGAGAAACTATTTGATCTTTACATATGTGTGACTTATTTATTTCACTTAGGAGTATATCCTCAAAATGTATCCATTTTCCTATGAATGACTCTAATTTCTCATTCTTTATGGCTGAGTAGTATTTTATAGAAAAACCACATTGTCTTTATCCAAACTCCAACTGATGGGCAAATGGGCTGTTTCCAAGTTTTAACTATTACAAACTGTGCCGCTATAAACATAGGTGCACATATATCACTATGGTATGATTCTTTTGGAAAGATACCCAGCAGAGGGATGGCTGGGTCAAATGGGACCTCTAGTCCAAGCTCTTTGAGGTATCTCCATATTGATTTCCATAGTGGTGGCACCAGTCTGCACTCCCACCAACAATGGAGAAGGGTTGCTTTCTCTCCACAACCATGCCAACATTTGTTATTGGTTGATTTCTTGATAGCAGCCCTTCTTTGTGGGGTGAGGTGGAATCTCAGTGTTGTTTTCATCTGCATCTCTCGAATGACCAGTGATGTGGAACATTTTTTCGTATATTTACTTGCTGCTTTTACTTCTTTGTCTGAGAAATGTCTGTTCATTTCAGATGCCCATTTTTGAATTGGGTCTTTATATTTGGGGGTGCTGGTTGGTTTGAGTTCTTTATATATTCTAGATAATAGTCCTTTGTCTGAAGAGCAGTTGGTAAAAATTTTTTCCAACATTGTAGGTTGTCTCTTAGTTCTGTTGATGGTTTCTTTTGCAGTGCAGAGCTTTTTAATAAAAAGAGATCCCAGTTGTCGATACTTTCTGCTAATTCCAGTGCTACTGAGGATATGTTCATGAAGTCTTTTCCTATGCAAATGTCTTCTAGAGTTCTGCCTAACTTATCTTACAGCAAGTTTAGTGTTTCTGTTTTAATATTTAGATCTTTAATGCACTTGGATTTTAATTTAGTGCATGGTGAAAGATAAGGGTCTAGTTTTAATCTTTTGTAGGTTGAGAACCAGTTTTTCCAACACCATTTATTAAAGAGGCCATCCTTCCTCCAGTGGGGATGGTCAGCTCCTTTGTCAAAGATGAGGTAGCTGAGTACATCTGGAGTTGTTTTTGTGTCTTCCAGTCTGTTCCACTGATCCTCAGGTCTGTTTCTTTGCCAGTACCATGCTGTTTTTATCACAGTGGCTTTGTAGTATAGTTTCAAATTGGGAATTGTTATACCCGCTGCCATGTGTCTGTTGCCTAGGATGGCTTTTGCTATTCTAGGTCTCTTCTGGTTCCAAATGAATTTTTGGATTCTTCTTTCTAGTTCTGTGAAGTATAGTGTTGGAATTTCAATTGGCATTGCATTGAATCTGTATAGCAGTTTTGGTAGTATGGCCATTTTCACTATGTTGACTCTTCCTATCCAGGAGCAGGGGATATCTTTCCATTTTCTTATATCCTCTTTGGTCTCTTTTTTCAGAGTGCTGTAGCTTTTAGTGTAGAGGTCTTTTGCTTCTTTTGATAGGTTGATTCCTAGATACTTCGTTTTTTTTGGATGCTATTATGAAAGGAATTGTTTCCCTAATTTCTCTCTCAGTGAGTCTGTTATTTGTGTACAAGAAGGCTACTGATTTTTGGGTGTTGACCTTGTATCCTGCTGCTCTGCTAAAAGTGTCAATTAAGTGGAGAAGTCTTTTGGTGGAGTTTTTGGGTCTTCAATGTAGAGTATCATATCATCAGCAGATAATGACAGTTTAACTTCTTCTTTTCTTTCTTTATTGCTTTAATTTCTTTCTCTTGTCTAATTGCTATGGCTAATGTTTCCAGGACTATATGGAAGAGGAGTGGTGATAGTGGGAATCCTTGTCTTGTTCATTATTTTAACGTGAAAGTTTTCAGTTTTTGGCCATTTAATATGAAGTTGGCTGTTGGTTTTTCATAGATAGTCTTTATTAAGTTGAGATATAGACCATATATTCCAATTTTTTGCAGGGTTTTTATCATGAATGGGTGTTGAATTTTGTCAAATGCTTTTTCTGCACCTATCGAGAGGATCATGTGGTTTTTGTCCTTGACTTTGTTAGTATAATGTTTTACATTTATTGATTTATGTATGTTGAGCCATCCTTGCATCCATGGAATAAATCTGACTTGGTCAGGATGTATGATCTTCTTAATAATCCTCTGTATTCTGTTTGCCAGTATCTTATTAAGGATTTTTGCATTTATATTCTTTGAGGAGATTGGCCTGTAGTTCTCTTTTTTTAGTTGTGTCTTTCCCTGGTTGGGGAATCAAAGTGATACTTCCTTCCAGGAATGAATTTGGAAGTATTGTTTCCCTTAATATTTACTTCTTTAATCCATCTTTAGTTTAGTGCATGGTTAGTTTTAATCTTTGGAACTTTGAAACCCAATTTTTCCAGCACCATTTTTAAATCAGGCTGTCTTTCTTCCAGTGAGGGTGTTTGGCTCCTTTGTCAAGATGAAGTGGCTGAGTTTGTCTGGAGTTGTTTCTGTATCTTCTAATCTGTTCCACTGGTTCTCATGTCTGTTTCTTTGTCAGTACCATGCTGTTTTCATCACAATAGCTTTGTAGTATAGTTTCAAGTTGGGGATTGTGATACCCCCTACCTGTCTTTATTGCCCATAATTGCTGTTGGTATTCTAGGTCTCTTCTTGTTCCCAAAAATTTTTTGGTCTTGTCAAGGTCCATGAAGTATGCTGTTGGGATTTCATTTGGGATTGCATTGAATCCATGTAGCATTTTTGGAAGTATGGCCATTTTAATTATATTGGTTCTTTTTTTTTTTTTTTTTTTTTTGGCACTGGGAATTGAACTTGGGTCCTTGCGCTTGCAAGGCAGGTGCCAGAACCTTTACGCTAAATCCCCGGCCCCAAATTGTTTCTTTCTACACAGGAGCAAGGGATGTCTTTCAATTTTCTGATGTCCTCTTTGTGTCTGTTTTTTTCAGAGTGCTATAGCTTTCAGAGTAGAGATCTTTAATTTCTTTCATTAGATTGATTCCTAGGCATTTCAATTTTTAGATGCTATTGTGAAGAGAATTTTTTCTCCTGTTTCTCTTTCAGCAAATCTGTTGTTTGTGTACAGGAAAGTTATTGATTTTTGTGCAATGACCTTGTAACCAGCTAGTATACTGAATTTGCTTATTAAGACTAGAAGATTTTTGGTGGAGTTCTTGGGGTTTGTGTGTAGAGTATCATGTCATCTGCAAATAATGACAATTTGACTTCTTCATTTTCTATCTTTATTCCTTTTATTTCTTTCTCTTGTCTAATTGCTGTGGGTAATGTTCGCAAAACTATATTGACCAAGAGTGGTGAGAGTGGACATCCTTGTCTTTTTCCTGATTTTGTTGCAAAGGATTTCAGTTTTTGACCATTTAGTAGGACATTGAATGTTGGTTTTTCATAAATGGCTTTTATCAGGTTGAGGTTGAGAACATCTATTCCAATTTTTATAGGGTTTTTATCATGAATGGGTATTGGATTTTGTCAAATGCTTTTCTGCATCTATTGAGATGACCATATTTTTTTTTCCCTTTAGCCCTATTAATATAGTGTATTACATTTATTGATCTGCATATGTTGAACCATCCCTGCATCCCTGGGATAAATCCCACTTGGTCAGGGTATATGATCTTCTGCATTCTGTTTTTCAGTATCTTATTAAAGATTTTTGCATTTATTTTCATCAGTGAGATTGTCCTGTAGTTCTCTTTTTCAGTTGGGTTTTTCTCTGCTTTGGGGATCAAGGTGATGCTTGCTTCCAGGAAAATACCTGGGTGTATTGCTTCCATTTTGATTTCATTGAAGAATTTAAACAGTAGTGGCAATAGTTCTTCTCTAAATTTCTTGCAGAATTCAGCATTGAAGCCATCAGGTCCAATGCTTTTCTTCACTGGTAAATTTTAAATTGCATTTTCAATTTTATTGACTGATACTGGATTGTTTAGAATTTTTAGGTCTTCTTCCTTCAACTTTCATAATTCATATGTATGTAGGAATCTGTCCATTTCTTTTGTGTTTTCCATCTTATTGGCATATAGGTTCTCAAAGTAGATATTGATGATCCTTTGGATTTCTACTGGGTCCATTGTAATTTCACCCTTTGAATTCTTAATTACATGGATGTGGGTGTTTTCTTCTCTTTTTTTGATAAGGTTGACTAAAGATTTGTTAATTTTGTTTATTTTTCAAAGAGCCAACTCTTTGATTTTTTGTATCATTCTCTTAGTCTCCGTTGCATTGAATTTGTTATGATCTTTATAATTTCCTCCCTTGTATGATCTTTGGATTTTTCCTGCTCTTTTTCTAGACACTTGAGATTCAGCATCAGGTTATTTAATTGAGCTCACTCTGTTTTACTAATATGAGTATTCACTGCTATGAATTTCCTTCGTAGGACTGCTTTCATTGTGTCCAGTATATTCTGATATGCTATATTGATACTGTCATTTAATTGTAGATAGTGTCTGATTTCTTCTTTAATTTCCTCTGTGACCCATTGGTTATTCAGAAGTGTGCTGTTCAATTTCCATGTGTTTATGAAATTCTTGTGGTTTCTTTTGCTATTGATCTCCAGTTTCATCCCACTATTTTTTGAGAATATACAGGGGATAAATTCAATTCTTTTGCACTTACTTAAACATGTTCTGTGAGCAGGTATGTGGTCTATTTTGGAGAACAACCTGTATTCAGCCGAAAAAAATGTGTATTCTGCATTTGTGGTATGGAACACTGTGTAAACATTTGTTAAGTCCATTTGCTCAAGAATTTGATTGAGTTCTAGTGTTTCATTATTTTCTGTCTGGTTGATCTATCTATTTGTGAAAGTGATGTGTTGAGGCCCCCCACTACTACAGCATTAGTGCTTATTTGATTTTCCTTGTCTGTTAGTATTTGTTTTATGTAGTTGGGTACACTAGTGTTTGGTGCATACATATTTATGATTGTCATCTCTTTCTCTTGGATTGTTTCCTTTAGAAAGATGTTTTGTCCTTCTTTGTTTCTCTTAATCAGTGTTGGTTTGAAATCGACTTAATCTGCAAATAGGATAAGTACTCCTGCTTTTAGGGGGTGATTTGTGTCACATGGAGTATTGTTTTCTTCTCTTTGACTTTCAGTGTATGGGTTTCTTTTTTAATCAAATGTGTTCCTTGTACACAGCATATTGTTGGATCTTACTTTTTAGCCCATTAGGCCAGGCTTTTTTTTTTCTTTTTTTTTTTTTGGTGAATTGAGGTCATTATCAATGATGGTTATAACTGATATGTATTGACTTATCCTTGTTGTGTCTTTTTCTTTTTGTTGGATTCTCCCCCTTTGCATTTAGTTTCTTGATGTGCCTGATGTATTCATTGTGCTGGGGTTCCTGGGGTTGTGATCCTCATTGTCTTTTCCTAGGATATTGTTTAAAATTTTTTGGAGTGCTAGTTTGTTATTCATGAAGTTTCTCAGGTGCTCTTTGTCATGTAACTATGTTATTTCTCCATCAATTTTGAAATATAGTTCTTCAGGGTACATCAGTCTGGGTTGGAGGTTGTTTCCTTTAGGGCTTGAAATATGTCACTCCAAGCTCTTCTTGCCTTGAGGGTTTGTGTCGAGAAGTCTGCTGTGATTCTGATGGCCTTTCCTTTGTATGTGATTTGTTTCTTTTCTCTAATTCCTTGTAGAATTTTGTTCTTCTGATGCATTTCTGGAATCTTGACTATTATATACCTATGTGTAGATTTTTCATGGCTAGTTGTAGTCCTATATGCCACACTTACCTGAATGTCAAATTCTTTTCCCCTGCTTCGGATGTTTTTTACTCATTAATTCTGTGAACATTTTTTTGTATCATCTGCACTCGCTCCTGTTTCTTCATTGACTCCAATCAGTCTTATGCTACTCTTCTTTGCATCATCTAGCAGCTACTGGATTGATTTCTCATGGTCCCTTCCTATTTTTAAGAAATGTTTCTTTTCCTTATCACCAGTTGCAATCCTATCTTCTACATCTGGAATTCAGCCCTCACATTGGCTCATTCTGTTGCATAAACTTTCAATGGAATTTTTAATCTCCTGGAAATCTGTTTGCATCTGCTTTATGGATTCCATTTTTCTCCTATGTTGGGATTCCATCATGTTCCTCAGCTCCTCTATTTTTAAAAAATCTGTTTCTGCTCTAGACTTATTAATCATATCTTGCACTATGGGCAGAATCTCTGTTGTTATCTGATAAATTATTTCTGATTTCATTTTTTCCAGATCCTCTTTCATTGCCAGTCCAGGGAGTCAAGTGGTTGCATATCAGATTGTTCCATGTTGTTGCCCTTTGCGGTTGCCTTAGGTGATCTGGAAGCCTGGTTTTGAGACTTATATATGTGTCTTGTCATTTCAACAGATGCAGCCTACTGTGCTTTTGTTGAGGTAACTTTTTGCTCACCCAGTGGTCTTCAATTCTCAGCAAGCCACCAAGAGGCGTTTTCTCTGCTGCTCACTAGTGTACCAGTTCCTGGATTTGGAGTGGTGGACTTCTGGAGTCCTGCGCTGACCCATTTTCTGGGTGGGCTTCTGGCTGGAGCCTGTGCGTTCTTGTGATGATATCTGGGCATGCCTATGTCTAGGGCCTGCCTGCCTGTTTTCTGGAAGGGCCTTTGGCTGGGACTTGTGCACCCCAGACCCTAGTATGTGAGTAGGCTTCTGGCTAGAGTCTCCATGAACTTACCAATGGAATCAGGGCAAGCCTCTGGATGTTGCTTGTGCGCCTGTGAAGCTCTTTTCTGGGAAGCCCTTTGGCTTGGACCTATGTGCCCAAGACACTGATGTCCAGGAGGGGCTCTGGCTGGGATCTGCCTGTAGCTGTGCCACTCTGGTCCATACCATTGCTTGCCAGGACCTGTGTGCACTTACTGATGCTATGGGGCAGGCCTCAGGCTGTTGCTTGTATGTCTGAGCAGCTCTTTCCTGGGCAGCCCATTGGCTTGGGCCTGTGTACCCAAGATGCAAGGTTCTGGGAGGGGCCCTGGCTGGGATCTGCCTGCAGCCACACAGCTCTGGTGCACACTGCTGCTTGCTGGGATCTGCTCATTTTCAAATTTAATGGGAAATTGGTATGTTCCCCAGGCTGATCTTGAATTTGTGCCTGAGTTATTGTATGTCTGTTTTTTTTTCTATGTTAGCCCTCTTAACTATTTTAACTTTAGATCCACCCTTCAAGTAATAGAGTGCCACTGCACATATAGTACAAGAACCTTATAAAATTGTCTCTCTCCTGCTCTTAGCCTTTAAGCTGTTGTTCTCACTTATTTGGCTCTGCAGCAGTTATAAGCTACAACACTCATTGTTTCTCTTTGTGCTTCTAATATCCAGTTGTCTTTGGAATAGATTTTTATAAATAGGAAAAATATTATTTCATTCTACCCTACATTATTTCCATTGTGCCTCATTCCTTTATGTAGTTGCCTAATTTTACCTGGTACCTTTTTCCTTCTTCCTGAATGATTGTGCCAAGCATTTCTTACAGGTCACCTAATGATTAATTTTTTTCAGTTTTGAACATCTGACAAACTTTTTTTCACTTATATTTTTAAAAACATTTTTATGAGTGCTGAATTCAAGATTAACAATTTTTTTTGTTTTTCTTTCTTTCTTTCTTTTTTTTTTTTTTTTTTTTTTTTTTTTTTTTTTTTTTTTTTTTTTTTTTTTTTTTGGTACCGTGGATCAATCTCGGGTCCTTGTGCTTGCGAGGCAGGTGGTGGAACCACTGTGCTAAATCACCAGCCCCCTTTCTTTAGTTCTTTAAAATTGTTACTCCATTGTCTTCTAGTTTTTTGGTTTTCAACAAGATGTCATTGTTGAAAAGATGTGGAGAGGTCACTTTTAGTTCCTCTGCATATACAATGTCATTTTTGTCTGGCTGGGTTTGAGATTTTTCTTTTTGCCTGTAGTTAGAAGTAAACTAGAATATGATATGTCTTGTAGTTTCTATATATGCTTTTTCCTTGGCATTTGTTGTGCTTCTTGGCTAGTGGGTTATAATTTTTATTTGATCTGAAAAATTTTCAGCAGTTAATTCTTCAAATAATTATTTTTATTGCTTATTAATTCTCTCTTCTCTTTTAGGGACTCCAGTCATTTTTGTTTTTGTTTTTATATTTGGTACCAGGGATTAAACTCAGGACCTTATGCTTGCAAGGCAGGTGTGGTGCCCTTGAGCTCAATCCCTGGCCCAGGGACTCCAGTCATTTTTATATTACTTTGCTTATAGTTACTCTGTTCAAGTTGATTTCTTCATTTTTAAATTCTCTAATTCTGTACCTTTTCTTTCTCAGTGTTTTAATCTTCTCTTAATCACAGAAGTGTATTCTTTGTCTCTGATACTGTATTTTCATTTCTGGTATTGCAATTTAGATCTTTAAAAATCTTTTTTTGGGGGGGTACCGGGGATCAAACTCAGGTCCTTGTGCTTGCGAGGCGGGCAGTGGAACCACTGAGCTAAATCCCCGGCCCCTTTAAAA
>NW_022900928.1:30497568-30499784 GCF_012274545.1 Fukomys damarensis | reverse complement strand
CCCCCCTCCCCCCTTCAAACACTTTAATTCCATTTTTACATTTTCTCATATTTTTTTCCTTTTCCCTTGTTCCCCCTTCTGTATCCTTCTCACTGTCCCTACACCTTTGGTCCTTTTCTTCCTATTTGCTAAGTGTTTTAAAAAAAATTTTTTTTTTTTTTTTGTACCAGGGATCAAACTTGGGTCCTTGCACTTGCAAGGCAGGCAGTGGAACCACTGAGCTAAATCCCTGGCCCTGTTTCTTCTCAACACAGTTATTTTTGTTGACTTTCATAAGCATATGGAATATCATTATAGTTATGTTTTAATATCCTTGCCTATTGATTGGTTTTATCTTCTGAAACATTTGTTATTTTTACTTAACTGATTTTCCCCCCTTCATGAAGATTGTATTTTCTTGCCTTTTTCATGGTATGCCTGGTAATTATTTTTTCATATCCAAAAATTTATTTACTTGACAAAAATACAAAGTGATGTTATTAAAAATAGAGAGAGAACCCTGATTAGTGAAGGCTAAAGCTTATACATATTTAAAAAGCTGTCAAATTTCATTATAATAATCACAAATGCAGTTAAAAAATTGCAATGTTTTAATTAATATACTTAATAACTCCTCTAGAAAACTTTCTTTTCCACCCTATTACCTATTTTTATTTTGCTTTATTTATATACATATTTTTTTCATATAAGAGAAACCATGTGATTCTTAAGCTGTGACCTTAAGGTGCATCTATTTTCCTTTAAGTTTATTTTTCTTTATAGCAGAGTAATACTCCATTGTGTATAAGTGCTATATTTTCTTTATCCATTTTCTGTTGATGGACATATATAGACTATTTCCAGGATTTTGTTATTATAAATTGTGTTACTATGAACATGAGTATACATGTATCACTGTAATATGATGTCTTTAACTTTTTTAGGAAATACCTCGAAAGAGAATGGCATTTCTAGTTTAAGTTTTTTGAGGAATCCCCATACTGATTTCCATATTGATTGTACTAGTTTACATTCCCACCAATGGTGTAAAAGAGTTTCCTTTTCACTCCAGCCTTACCAGCATTTATTGATTTCTTGATGATAGCCATTCTTGCTGGCGTACAATGATCTAAGGGTTGTTTTAATTTGCACTTCTCTCATTGCCAGAGATGTAAAAAATTGGTCAAGTGCAAGTGGTAGCAAGGTTTTATATTTATTAAAAGTATGAAATGAAATAGGCTTGGCAGAGTGAGTTTGGGACAAGTAAAATAGGAAAAGAATTACACCCTACAGTGTGAAGGTGGACCACCATGCAAGTGAGAACACAGCTCAATGGCAACTGTCCTTTGTTTACCTTCCACTCCTCAGGCTAATATCAGGTCTAGGCCATCTTACCCAAAACTGCACAGAAGAGGTCCATGTTCAAGGATTTGGGAACTGTTCTGTGCACGTGTCCTCGGATTTTGTAATGAATAGGTCATGCGTACTTCCCCAGCCAGCTTTGCCTCACCCTAATCTCTTGTCTCACCTGGAGTCCTAACCATGGGTTCAGCTAGTCACTAACAGTCAGTGTCTCTTTCCAAGTGACTGCCAGGATGCTCAGCTCTCAGGTGAAGGGACTTATGTCCCTTCATGGTCACCAGAACTTTACAGGCCACTTAGGTTCACATGCTCAGTTTCATTGGCTTGCCACTGACCAAAACAAAAGAGGCCCTATATTTAGGTAAAAAGGAGAAAGGACTTACTCAAAGCTAGCTCTGAGGAGATAGAGGGGCCTATTTGTCTCAAATCACCATCTCACCTTTTACAGCTGGTCAAGTGCCTTTTATAGTAAAGAAAAGAAGGGAGAGGGAACACAGAGAGTATTCACTCCACATTTACTTTATCACTGTCAGCCATCTTCAGTTCTCTGTCCCCTTTCTTATGAAAGGAAACTGGGATCTAGGCTTCTGGGTGTCAGCATCTGCATATTCTGTTCCTTCATCTAGGCTGAGGAGAGGTGGAGGAAAGCTGTTTATGCCCTAGGCCTCAGGAAGTCACTTGTCTCTAAAGGTTAAAAGAAAACAAAACTTTTAAAGTTCCATTTTGTAGTGCTGGTTACAAGATTAGAAAGGGAAGGGTTAGGAACCTACATATCTTGAATCACTAATTAGTTGAGCATTATGTTTTTCACAGATCTCACCTGTACCTCCAACATCTCAGGTTATTTCAAGAACATGTTACAGCTTAGAGAGAAA
>NW_022900928.1:30477712-30497378 GCF_012274545.1 Fukomys damarensis | reverse complement strand
TCATTGAATTTGATGCTTTTAGCATCTATGAATTGGCTAGGATAGGAATACAGTTCCATTTTGGAGATGAGAAAACTAAAACTGGAATGGTGCAATAACTGTAAGAAAAAAACACTCAAGAAGTTAGTACAAAAGGTAAGGTGGAGCTTTGATTTATGTTTTGCCCTAAATCCAGTATATTATTGCTTATTGTAAATGGGTTTTATTCTTTATCTATCTTTAATAGGATTTTCTGTAGGATGGTGGGGTAGGATATATCAACAGGAGTTATAATAGATCTGATTGCTTTATGTGTCCTTCCAGCAAAAGGGTGAATCATGCCTAGAAAGGTCAGCAGGATTGAATCCAGAAGAAAAGAGGAAGAAAATCGCAATCCACAGATTGCACGCATCTTCAGTTACAAGTGCTATATCACCTTCCTTACTGGCTGTTACAGTTGCCACTGGAAATTCAGACGATGGGAAAAAACTAAACTTGGATCCTGTTGCTGCACTCGGGTACGGAGAGATGGCAAGGAGCTGGGTCACATTTCTCAGATGTGGGGAGATGGGCTGGACCCTGGCCATCACAAAGGGCTTATTACAGTTGTCTAGGACTGGGACTGCTCAGGCTCCAGTTCTTCCATGAAATTTCTATGCCAATTCTGGAGCCAGAGTTAAATTTACTGAAACGTGTATTAGCTGTATTCTTTTTCTTTAACTTTTACTATTTTAATATTATGTTATTTTATGGTGTTGGTGATCAAACTCAGGACCTCATACATGCCAGCAAAGCACTATGTCACTGACCTATGTCCCCAATCCCTCACTTTTATTCTTTACTTTTCCAATTCCATATTATGTCTTTTATGTTATTCATTCACTTTTACATTTACTCACCAAGTGGACCTTAAAGAAAACGTGAGGTTTGGGCACAATTAGTTATTTTTGGCTAGGGATTGCAGGCATGCATGAATCTTTAATTCTCTTTTCTCTGTGAGTTCCAAGTGAAAATTTGCTCATGAGAAAAAAGAAAACAAAACAGCAAGTGGGAAACAAGGAGCTCCTTTGTTATTGGTCAAGCTAGTGCTAAATATTTCCTAATGAAGAGCTCTAGTAAGGCCAAATGGTGGCATGTGTCCTAGCCTCATGGAAGGCCTCTTTCTTTCTCTAAGCCATGTACTAGGACTCTCTGGTGGGCTCTCTGGTATAAGATATCAACTGATGAGTACACTGGAGGGCCAAAATTTTTTTACCTTCACTTGATTATAAATATGGTTCCACTAGGGTCCAAGAATCAACTCATTGGATTTCTAACTTCTTATCCCTTGCAGGAGGAGCCTAAGGAAAGAGACCATAAATGCAAGGTGTTGTGGCTTATATCTAGATGTCTTCCCAAAGCCTCTTGTGGTCATATGTAGGACTTTTTGGAGATGGCTGGATCTAGGGCGTGTGATGGTGGGATTAAGGATATGATGCTGAGATTGATTCATGGTGTATGCTAGGACTATGGGTGTCCCATCCTGGATGTGAGTGCTACTTTACTCACATGTGAGTGTCCAGTAGCCTGGACAGAACATAAGGGCCAGAAAGAGGGCTATTGTTGTTGCTTGCTGCTTCCTTGCTACTTTGCTGCCTTCCTGCCTTCTACCTGCCATGAACTGTTTCTCTTCTGCAATGCCCTTCTGCCATGCTACTCTGCCTTGAAGTCAGCCAATTATGGACTGAAGCCTTTAAACATTGGGAGCCAAAATAATAAATCTTTCCTCTTTTAACTTTGGGTGTTGGGTATTTTGTCTCAGAAATGAGAAAAGTAACAAAGACAGGAAGATTTTCTGGAGAAGACAGATTTATTCTTCTTTCTCTTGTATCTCTCATGTCTAGATACTCGGTGTCTAAACTAGTCAGTCACAGGGGATAACAGAGGTATTTCAGGCATGGTTCTTGCTCTTATGGAATTCACATTCTACTGGGATGGTCAAGTACACACACAACCTCATTGCAGTGAGAGAAGTGCTTTAATTGTATGTACACACACACATAGAGGTAGTTAAGGAAGGGTCTAAAGGTAACTATTTAGAAGGGGAAGGTAATACAAATTTGATAGGTGTATAATTGTAGATGATAGAAGAAATGGTACTGGAGGAAGAGTCAAAGTGCATGATGAGTTTGGAGAGTTGCAGGTTTATTTTGGTTGAAGTAGAAATGCATGATGGTAAATGAAGTTAGAGATGGAGATGAGTCAAATGTTACATGGTTTTAAGAACTGACTTTTGCCACACAGAAAATAAAGAATACCTAAAGAGGGCTGGTGATGTAACCCAGTGGTAGAGTGTGAACTTAGCATGCATGAGGTCCTGGGTTTGGTGGCCAGCACCAGAGAAGGGGTATCTAAAGATTTTAACCTGGTGATATGGTCTGAGGTATGTTTTGCAGTGATTATTTGATTGTGTGGTGGATGTATTAGTATATACAAAACAAGTGCAGGAAGGCCTCTGCCTCTTTACCTTCAAAGATAAAACAATAACAGTATTCTTATAAGTAATATTGGTGGCCTGAACTGGAGTAATGATGATAAATATGGAAAAAAGTTGATAGATTCAACAGATCTTTATTACTTAGATGTGAGGTGGAAAGTTACATAAATGGTATAAAGAAGAGCATAGAGGGAACAATAAAGGGAGGTTCCATAGGAAAAATAACATTTAAAGTAGTGGGATATAATGGAAAAATCCCTGAATCATGGCCTAGGAGTATGTATGGATTCTAATTATGACTGTGAACTTGGGCTGGTTATAGAACCTCTCTCTATAGTGAGGGAATTGAATTAGATAACTCTTAGGGTCCCTAGATAATTTTCAAGTTTCCTCTATGGTTAGGGGAAGGAGTATAGCATATAACTAAGCACCAATAAGATATTGTGTCCTAGGGGAAGACTACACAGATTCAATTTATTGCTTACTACTGACTGTTTCCAAATTAGAAACCCACCACTGTGAGATCTTGGGCAAGTTACCTATCATCTTCAGAGTCCTCATTAAAATAATTAAAATAATAACAATAGGATCAACTATGGTTGTTAAGAGAACAGAAGAAGTAATTTGTGGAAAAAACTTTGAATTTTTCTTGGCACACAATTACTACTCACGAAATGTTATTATCATAGCTGTTCTTAGAGTCATTGACTTTGTGGAAGTGACTTATAGAAATGATAGCACAGGGGATTTTGGGTGAAGGGAATAAGATAGGGAAAAGTCCAGAGGTAGAGAAGCACAATGATATGTTGAGGGAGAAATGAATTTCCAGTGTTGACTTTAGGGATATGTAAGGGAATAAATAATAAGTAGTAGGTTTGGAAAGGCTTGGTCAAATTATAAAGCATCTTTATGCCAGAATAAAATATTTGAACTTTATTGAATAAACATTTGGGAGCCTTTGGATATTTTCCAACCAGCATGGTAAAAATGAGAGTAAGAAAATGGAAATTGATTTATTTAACAAAAATGTATTAAACAATATATGCTACTCTGACTGAGACAGCATAAGCCCTGGACCTTGAAAAATGACTTAGGTAATAAACAATAAATGAAGAAAATGCTTTCAGGTAGTAATAAGAGCTTTTAAGATTAAAATAGAGTAGGAAAATATATTAGCAACTTGATATAGGAAGAGAGGACCTCTTTGAAAATGTGTCCTTTGATCTATCTCCTAAATGAAGAGATAGAGCCAGCCTTATGTACACCTAGGGGCAAAAGTATTCCAAGCAGAGGAACTAGTAAGTACAAAGCTCCTGATGTGAGAACATATTTGGTTAGTTTTAGAAACAGAAAGGTGGCCAGGGTGGCTGGACTCCAGAAATCGAGCATAAAATAGAAGGGTGAGGGCAGGGATTTAGTTCAGTGGTGCCGCCACCTGCGCTGCAAGTGCAAGGTCCGAGTTTGATCCTCCGTACCAAAATAAGTAAGTAAGTAAATAACTAAATAAATAAATAGGATGGGGATAAGGTGGGAAAGGGAAGGGGCTCATGGTGTAGGAGTGTGGGCTGTGGAGGAAGTCTGGGTAACATTTTAACACAATAGGAAGCTCTGGAAGGTTTTTGAGCAGGAGAGTGACATGATCTGTTATTAAAATTCCACCCAAGTTTCATGTAAAGAATATGTATAAGACTTGAGTCATCTGTGCTCTTTACCCTTCTACACTCAGAGGATGGTAGTTTGCTGCCTGGATATGCATAGGACCCCTTACAGCTTTTTAGAATGCCCTTTTTATGCTTTTAATTTAATTTAATTTAATTTTTATTCTTATGCCTTATAATAAACTCATAGTTTAGATAGACAGGGATTATTCTTTCTGTTTTCAACACACTAAAATGGTATCCAAAGAGGTAAGATTTTTTACTTGTGTGATCAGAATCACTTAAGATTATGAATCAAATAGCAACCCACATCTAATCTTCTCGGGAAGTGTTTGGCAACATGTGGCGTGGTGGCTTTGGGATAATGATTTTCAGTGTTGGGGGCTGCCTTCAAGGCTCAGTTTGAATACCTCACCCATAAAGAGGTCCACCATGATGGCTTTGAGCTAAGACATCCTGGTTCCAACCTGCCCCTGCTACTCCTTGGCTGTATGATCTTAAGCCAAATACATATCTTTCTCAGTTTTTTTCTGCAAAATAAGGTTAACAATACCTAATTCTGTTCTTCTAATGAGAAATAAATCAAATGAAGATTGCTTGTTAAGTCCCTAACATTGTATTATTAAATAGTTACTCCAAAAAGTATTTTCCCCCTAACTGTGCTTCCTCATTGTTCTCCCAAGTGGGTATATAAGTGACCAAATACAGTAATAAATGTTGAATGAATGAATTACTTAAGGAATGGATCAGGAAAACACATTTGGTAGAGGGAAAAGTGGAGGAATTCAACAGATGACTGTTCAGTGCCAACTACATTTAAGAAACTGGTAGAGCCAGACATGGTGGCACTCATTGTGAGCCCAGCTACTCAGGAGGCCGAGAGAGGAGTATTACAAATTTGAGGCCAGCCCGGGTAATTTAGTGAGACCCTATCTCAAAATAATACTTTAATAAAGCACTGGGGATATGTGAAGTTCAGTGATAGTGCTTGCCTAGCATTCCCTGGGATCAAGCCACCAAAGGAAGAAAGAAAAATCAAACAAAACAAAAGCAGTGCTAGGTATTGGCCATAGTGAGATGTTAGAAAAGTTTCTTTTCCTTAATCAAGAAATAGCATGGCATCAGATACAAGCAAACACATAATTACAGGTCAATGTAATGAATGCTGTAAATATTAAAAATAGGTATATACAGCATTCAGTAGGGGTAGAAACGAGAGATTATTCCACTTATGTCGCTGCAAGTGTGCTGACCTTTGGAAATGTATACAGAAGTTACTGAGGTAGTATGGATAAAGAGAGATAAGTTAGATGAATTCTTTCTCTTCCCAGAGAGAACAATGCTTTTGTGTGTTCCTGGTGGTTGCATTTATCTTCTCTGTGATCATGCTCTTCACATGGATAGAAACCTCCAATGAATACTTTGGCTTTGACTGGTGAGTTTCACTTTTTATACTTTATTATGTAAGGTCTCTTTGGTCTGATGACCACCTGGGCTGTACCTTAAATTGAATAGATCTGGTAGCACGGGAGGGAGGGTGGATCTGTACCTTAAGTACAAACCCTGTAGCAGTATGGTGTTATGTGATCAAACTTAGTATTTCCATTTATATACATCTTCCATCTTCTGTGTTTGAGACTAGTAAGATGTTGGAATTTGTGTAACCAAGTCATACTATCCATGTTACGTATCAGAGCCCTGCTGTGGGATGATACTCCTAAATAATCAGATTAAAACACTGAAGGTAACAGAAATTAATTATTTCCTATTTTCTGATAGATACCAGAACTTCTAAATTCTCAATTCTTCAAGTAAATTGTCACAAAGTTTAATTCACATTTTTGAAAAATATAATGACTCAGTGAAGTTATGAATTATTCTAAATTTTGTTTTGTGGAGAAAGGATTTTAAAGTTCAAAAATTCATTATATAACACATCTATCCAAATTTTTTTATAAGTGTTGGCATTGATTGGCATAAAGTGGCTGCCAATAAAATGTATCTCGGCTGTATTACATATGGTGTCATTGCATAACGCTACACAGCCTGAGCCTTTCTAATTATTTCATTTTTACCTCTCTTTTCACTTTTTAAAATTGGCTATACAGATTAATGAGTTTTATTTTGGCAAATTTGTCCATGTACATAACATATTTTGATCATTTTCACAACACCCCCATTTTCCTTGACTCGCCTTCCCAAGTTTCACATTTTCGGGGGGGGGTTAATGAATATATTTTTCATATCCATCTACCATTACCCCATCCTTATACCTCATTCCTCTTATTAACTTCCTCTTGTTTAATAATAGTCTCTTTTCTCCTTTCTGGTCATTTTTTAAGAGTCCACATATTAAGGGAAATGTGATATTTGTCTTTCTGAGTCTGGCTTCTTTTGCTCAATATATGGTCTGTAGATCCATCCATTTTTCTTCAAGTAAGAATTTCATTCTTCCTTGTGGCTGAATAATACTCCATTGTATATATATATGTATACCACATTTTCTTTATCCATTTATCTGTTGATGAGCACTTGGGCTGGTTTCATATCTTGGCTATTGTGAATTGTGCCACAGTAAATGCAGTTATGTTATATGTCATCTCTATAGTGTGCTGACTTTAAACTGCTTCAGAGTGGTATACCATGGGCAGTATATCGTTGGATCAGAGGGTAGCTCTATTTTTAGTTTTTTGGGAAACTTTCATACTGATTTCTACAGTGGCTCTACTAATTAACATCCCTTTCCCTGCTACATCCTCACCAATATTTATTGTGTTTTGTCATTGGTTGATTTCATGATAGCAGCCATTCTTTCTAGGGTGAGGTGGAATCTTGGAGTTGTTTTCATTTGCTTCTCTCGAATGACCAGTGATGCTGAACATTCCTTTTTTTTTAATGTTTATTCTTTATTTCTACATCTTTGTCTGAGAAATATCTTTTCATTTCAGATGGCCATTTGTGGATTGGGTCTTTAAATTTGGGAGGTCTGATTTTTTTTAAGTTCTTTATATATTCTAGATAGTAGGCCTTTGTCTGAGGAAGAGCTGATAAAAAAATTTTCCCACACTTTGGGTTGTCTCTTTTTTTTAATTGAATTTATTGGTACATTCTGGGTAGATAGTACAGTTTGGGTTGTCTCTTCACACTCTTACTGGTTTCTCTTGCTGTGCAGAAGCTTGTTAATAAGAAGAGAACCAATTGTTGATTGTTTGTGCTAGTTCAAGGGCAACTGAGGTTTTGTTCATAAAATCTTTTCCTACACCAATGTCTTCAAGAGTTCTATCTAACCTCTCTTCCAGCTGGTTTAGTGTTTCTGTTTTAATGTTTACATCTTTAATCCATCTTGATTTTAGTTTAGTGCATGGTGAGAGATAATAGGTCCTGTTTTAATCTTTGGCATGTTGAAACCCAATTTTTCCAGCACCATTTATTAAAGAGGGTATCTATCTTTCCTCCAGTGAGGGTGTTTGGCTCCTTTGTCAAGATGAGGTGGCTGAGTGTGTCTGGAGTTGTTTCTGCATCTTCTAATCTGTTCCACTGGTTCTCATATCTGTTTCTTTGTCAGTACCATGTTATTTTTATCACAGTAGCTTTGTAGTATGGTTTTAAGTTGGGCATTGTGATACCCTCTGCCATGTCTTTATTGCCTAGAATTGCTTTTGCTATTCTAGTTCTCTTCATGTTCCAAATGAGTGTTTGGATTGTTTTCTCAAGGCTGGAGAAACTGAAAGTATAAATAAGGATTAAAAGGTATAATAGATAATGTGAAATAGGAAGAAAAGGGCAAAGGGGAAGGGGAAAGGGGAAAGGTAATGGAAAAGAAATATGGGAATGGAATTACCATGAGAAAAAGAAAAAATGGAAAAAACAAAGTCTTTGTAGATAGGGAGGGTGGAGGGGTTGAAGGGAGGACAGGAGAATGGGGAAAAAATAAGAACCAAGATGGATTATATAAAGGTGCAAATATCCAATGATGAATGTCATTACATTGTATACCTTAAATGTACCAATAAAATTAATTTAAAAATAAATAAAAAAATAAAATATTTATTTTGGTTTTTTGTATCTTGATAGGCATTCTGACTGGGCTGAAATGGAATCTCACTGTTAGTTTTGATTTGCATTTTCCTATGGCTCAAGTAGTTAAATAGTTTTTCATATATTTGTTGACCATTTGTACTTTTTCTTTTGAGGTATGTCAGTTCAATTTAATTTGCCCATTTATTTATTGGACTATTTGAGTTTTTAGTGTTGTTTTTAAATTCATCATATATTCTAGATATTAATCTTCTGTCACAAGAGCAGCTGGTAAGATTTTCTCCCCCTGTGTAAGCCATGTCTTCTCTCTGCTAGCTGTTTTCCTTGCTGTACAGAAACTGTTTAATATGATGTAGTTAGTCCCATTTGTTGATTTCTTGGGCTAGTGAAGTCCTATTTACAAAATCATTGCCTGTGCCTATGGCTTCAAGTGTCTCCCATATGTTTTTATCAGTTTCAAAGTTTCAGGTTTTATATGTAGGTCTATGATCCATTTTGAATCAAATTTTGTACAAGTTGAGAGATAGTCATCTAGTTTCAATCTTCTGCAAGTAGATATCCAATTTTTCCAGCATCATTTGTTAAAGAGGCTGTCTTTTCATTGACATGTATTTCTCCAGAATTAGATAGCAGTGGTTGCATAGGTTTATTTCAGTGCTTTCTGTTCTATTCAAATTGATCTATGTGTTTATTTTTATGTTCCTGCTGTGCTGGTTTTATTACTATGGCTTTGTAGTATAATTTGAAATTAAATATTATGATGCCCCCAACCTTGGTCTTTTTGCTTAAAATTGCTTTGGCTATTCTGGCTATTTTGTATTTTGAATTCAGGATTGTTTTTTCTACTTTTGTGAAGAATGTCATTGGCATTATGATGGTTGTTGCATTAACTGCGTAGATCACTTTTGATAATATGACCATATTGACAGTATTAAATTTTGCTATTTGTTAGTGTTGAGGTTTTCATTGTAGTGGTCTTCTACTTCCTTGGTTAGACAATCCCTAGGTATTTTTCCTTTGGTACATGAGGTTGAACCCAGGACCTTGTGCATGCTAGTGTTAGTACTCTACAACTAAGCTACCCTGATGTTCTTGCTAGATATTTTTTCTGAAGTTATTGTGAGTAGAATTGTTTTCTGTTTGTTTTCTTAGCTAGTCTATTATTGGCATATAGGAAAGCTATTGATTTTTTTTCATGTTGATTTGTATCCTGTTCCATTGCTGAATTCACAATCATCTCTAAAAGCCTTTTGGTAGATCTTTTGGTAGATTTTCTAAGTATAGGATCATATCATCTACAAAGAAAGATAATTTGACTTCTTCCTTTCCTATTTGTATCTCTTGAAATATTTTTTCTTGCTTAGATGTTCTAGCTAAAATTTCAAGAACTATATTAAGTAAGAGGGGTGAGAATGGATATCCTTGTCTTTTTCCTTATTTTTCCCTCCTTTTTAGTTGGAAAGTATACCTCATTTTCTATACTATCCATTCTTGCTATCTTTTTTTGCATTCTTTGGAAATTACAATATATTATTTGACTCATCAAACTCTAATATTAATGTATTAACTTTTTCCCTGGATAATACCTCATTTACCTCCTTCTGACTTGTAAACAATTATCATCATATATCTTAATCTTATATATTTTAAGCCATATATGACATTATTATTGTTGTTTTGCATAGCTAATATGCATTTAGATTGACCTAAGTGAGTGGTGGCGAACCTATGGTACCTGCGCCATAGCCAGCTGTTTGATACTGAAAGCTCTAAAAGGTTCACCATCACTGACTAAGGATTTACACTTTTTTGATGATTTTTATTTCATTGTACATCTCTAATCTTTCATCTAGGATCATTTTTTGCATAAAATATACCCCCTAGAATATCCTTTGATGAGAATCTGTCCTTGAGAATTTCTTTGTTTATATTTTTATGACAGTGGCTTCATTGCATCTTTATCCTTGAAGGGTATTTTAGATGGGCAGAGAATTCTACCCATCTAAGTTTTGTTTTTCTTTTAGCACTTTGAATTTCTTATTCTAATATCTTCTTGGTTTTTTTCTGTTGAAAAGTTTGCTGTCAGTCTATTTTTTGTTTTCTTGAAGGTAATATGTCTTTTTATCTTTCTGCTTTAAATTTTTCTTTGTACTTGGTTTTCAGTAATTTTATTATGACACCCATGGATGTGTTTTTCTTTTCTTTTCTTGTTTTTTTTTTTGGTACCGGGGATTGAACTTGGGTCCTTGTGCTTGCAAGGCAGGCCACCGAACCACTGAGCTAAATCCCCAGCCCCTGGTTTTCTTTATTTTTATTATGCTTAAAGTTCTTAAGTCTGTGGTTTTCTGTGTCTTTTTTGTTGTCAATTTACCTAAGCAATATCTTCATTTCTCTTCCTGGCATGGTTGCAATTTCAAGACAAATTGGCCCAAAACTTAGGAAGCAGAAATGAGACAGCAACTTTGCAGGTTGAAGGGCAATAAGCTGGCAGCACACATACATTATTTCTGATCTACAAATTTACTTGTAGTTGTGAGAACCACCTGGATCTGCAACTCCCCCAACTTCCACCAATCTCTTACCCTGTTGAGTCTTGAACCAAGTTTTTATTCAACTTCGTGGCAAAGAGTGCTAGATTCTATATGTTGCCTATGCCATTAAGGCTAGAGGTGACAAAGGTCAGTTGCAAGTTGAATTTGTCTTTGTGAGTTTCAGTTCATCTGTGGAGATTTTACTTTGTCCTTGCTCTTTTTACTTCATGTCCAACTTTTCTTCCTTAATCACAGCCTGACTAACATATAGTCATTTAAGGCCCAATACCAGATGTAGGGGAGACAACCTCTTGCACAGATTTTTCTGTAAGTTCCTATAATTTTATAAAAGTGAATCCTTGCAGTAGATCTCTTATTCTGTATCACTCATAGTAGTTCTGCTCTGATCAAACCATTAGATGCCGGGGATTTAGCTCAGTGGTTTAGTGGCCTGCCTTGGAAGCACAAGGACCCAAGTTCAATCCCTGGTACCTAAAAAAAAAAAAAAAAATCAAACCCTTAGAGGTACAGTTATTGAGGTTTTTTTGTTTTGGAAGTTTTAATGCATTTTGAAAATTTATTTTAAATTGTAGTACAATACATGTAACATTAAATTTACCATCTCAGTATTTAATTGTACACTTGAGTGGTTAAGTACTTATACATTATTTGTAACAAATACCATCCAATTGTAGAAATCTTTTCATTTTGCAGAATCAAAAGTGAAATTCTTCATCCATTGAAAAATTACCCACCCCTCCCCCAAATGCCTGGCAACCATCACTTTTCCTCTCTCTCCCATTCTCCCCTCCCCTTCCTTTCTTCCCTCCTTTTATAGCTTTAATGGTAAACATCTCTTCATATTGGCCATTGGTATATTTTCTTTGGAGAAATGCCTATAAGTCCTTTGCTCATTTTTAATTGAGTTATTTGTTTTATTGTGAGATACAATAATTTAACAGTTCTAGAGGAATAGAACCTTAAGTTGATTCTTCATTATCTAGTTCTCTGATTTGATTACACTTAAGATTTAAAGGGCCTATTTCCAGTGGTAAAGGAGACAGTGGTTGTTTGTAGCTTGCAGTGGTAAAATATTTACTCATCACTTATAGGTACCTGTGATCAAGTACATATGGAAGCTAAGGCTTTGAATGACAAGCAATTGGCTCCATAGAACACTTTCATGAAATAAGCTTATAATGACTACTTTCAGTAGTAGAGGGACTGCACTCAGAAGTCTTGCCATCAAACCAAGCTCTCTGAATTCACTGGGATTGGTGGGATTCCTGGGGTATAGGGACCAAGATGAGCATGGTTATCATAATGTTCGTCAGAGCTGATACAACAGTAAGGATGATCTGACTGAGAAGACATTTGACATTGGCTCACTGATTACAGTGCCCCTAAAACTGAACTAGATAAGCAGCCTACTAAAATCACGCTTAGATTTTATCTGTAGAGAATCTTGTTCTCATAAAGAAAAGTCTGAATTGAATCACCACAATACAGAGTGTGTCCCCTCAACAAATTCCTAGACAGACTCAAAAGCTCTTAATGAAGGGAAAACTTTGTAAAAGGTTCCAGCTACATGGCCAAAAGTGTTTGCTTTCATTTTTCCATCTAGTTATTTCCAAGTAACCTCTGGCCATTTACAAGAATGGGTATACATTGAGGAAGAATTTGGGAAATTGCTGGACACTTGACTCGGAACTGATACACAATTCTGGGAGATCCTAAAACACCACCGTGGCTCATCAGTCAGACCAGGCACTTTTGGATATTGGGTGATCAGTGGAGTCTTGGTCTCGGGCTTGTCTTCACAGTGAGCTTTATTGGTGCCCAAACCCATCTTATTATTAATTCTCTATTTCTGAAATGCAAAGTTATGTAAACATACATACTCAGTAGCAGGGAGAATCCCTACGGGAGTGTCCCATCACCAAATAGAGGTAGTATATATAAAAGTGAGCTCCAGGAGGTTCTAAAGCAACAAATAAGTTACATAGGTAATTTTTCATTGCTGACTTAGAAATTACCACAAATTTAGCACCCTTAAACAATACCCATGTATTATCTCACAGTTGTTTATGTCAGAAGTGAGGCATACTCAGTTGGATTCTCTGCTTAGGATCACCAAAGGCTGAAATCAAGGTGCAGACTAGCTTGAGCTTCTCCTTGGAAGTTCTGAGTTACAGTCCACATCCAGATTCATTCAGTTCTCATCAGAACTGAGTTCTTTGTGGTTGTAAGACTAAAGTTCCTCTTTCTGTAGCTATTGTCAGCTGGGGATTATTTTCATCTTCTAGAATCTAATGTTTGTTTTTCAGTTTGAGGCCTATTTCATCTTCAAACTAGAAGTTATGTGTAAAGTTCTTTACATACTTCAGATTTCTCATTTCCCTTCTATCACTATTCTCTGCCTTTCTATTCTGATTTTTAAGAGCTTATTTGATTACACTGGGCTCACCCACATAGTCCAAGGTTAGCTTTCTCTTTTAAAATTACCTGATAAGGAAAAAAACCTTTGACAAAGTCCAACATCCATTTATGATAAAAACCATGAAGAAAATAGAGTTAGAAGGATTTTTGTCTCAGTCTGATAAAAGCCATTTGTCTAATGTTATATTAAATTGGGGAAAACCTGAAAGCTTTCTCTCTAAAGTTAGAAACAAGACAAGGACATCCACTATTACCTCTCCTTTTGAATACAGTACTTGAAACATTAGTCAGAACAGTCAGGCAGAATAAATAAACAAAAGGGAAATATATAGGAAAGGAAGAAGTTAAATTATCATTATTTGCAGATGACATGATCCTCTACAAAGAAGACCCACAAAAATTCCACCGAAAGACTCCTAGAATTAATGACCAAATTCAGAAGCGTTATGGCTCGTATTTAGACATTCCCTCAAAGCCTCATGCAGTCAGTCACAGGTAGGGCTTTTTTAGCATTACAGCACTTAGAAAAAGGTGATCAAAGAGGGTATCAGAAAATGAAAAGATACCTACTGTTCTTGGATAGGCAGAACCAATATTGTTAAAATGGCTATATTTTCAAAACTGATATGCAGATGTAGTGGAATTCCAGTCAAAATACCAGTAGCATTTCTCCAGAACTAGCAAAAACAATCCTAAAATAAAAATGTATCAAAGATCTAAATGGGAAGACAGAAACAATCTGCTGGAAGATAAAATAGGTAAAACTCTTGAAGACATAGGCATAGGTAAGAACTTTCTGAACTGAAACCCAAATGCACAAAAAAATAACACCAGGAATCAACAAATGGGATTGTACCAGATTAATAGTTCTGCACAGCAATGGAAATAACTAACAGAGTAATCAGACAACATGAACAATGAGAAAATGTTTTTCCAGTTATTCTTCAGTGGACTAATACCTAGAATATATAAAAAACTAAAAAAATGTAGAACCCCCAAATAAAAAAAATCAAATTAAAAATGAGCAACTGATATGAATAGACCCCTCTCAGAAGAAGTATCAAATGGCCCAAGGTCACGTGAAAAATTGTTCAGCATCTCTGGCCATTGAAAATGCAAATTAAAACAACACTGAGATATCATCTTACTGCAGAAAGAGTGGCTATCATAAAAAAATCAAGTAACAAAAATAGTGAGGTTGCAGGGAAAAAGGGAACCCTCTACACTGATGGTGGCAGCATAAATTGGTACAACTACTATGGAAATCAGTGTGGAGAGTCCTCAGAAAAGTAAAAATAGAAATTCTGTTGGGAGATGGAGAGAGTGGGATGATGGAAAAGGGGAAGAAGTTGAGAGTTAAGATGTGTTATCTATTTGTACCAACTCCTCACAAGGACTATAATCATCATGTACTGCAAACGTACTAATAAAAGATAAAGATAAAAAATATGTAAATCCAGAGACACAGCTTGGTACATGAGGTGAATTTTTTTGGAAGCAGCAGCTGACATACAGGAAACATAAAGAATGAAACTCAATCAAAGTAGATAGAATTTCCAGCTTGGAGATACAGCTCTGTATAGAGCCCTGTCATGAGGCCCTGGATTAAATCCTCACCAGTGGGAAAAGAAAAAGAAAAAAGCTACTTGCTAATATCTCTAGTTATCTGTCAGAAATCCTCCTCAGAGTGGATATAAAGTAATTCAAGGTCTCAAATAACTTACACAAGTTTTTTTTCCCACTACTGGGCATTGAATGCAGGCCTGTTACACTGAGCTACAGCCTCCACACTTTTTTTTATTTTTTATTTTGAGTCAAGGTCTCACTAAGTCACTCAGTTGCCCAGACTAGGCTTGAATTATGATCTGTGTGCATCTGCTTCGCAGAGTGTGGGGATTATAGGCATGTGCCACCACACCAAGCACAATTTAAAAATATACAATGTCTAACACTTAAGCAAAGATAAATTCTATTAGTGCTAGAAGTAATGTATAGCAAGAAAGATATTAGCAACTCTAGATAACTGATAGCAAATGTAAATAACTGAGGCATCAGATGTAGACTTATAAATAATTATCCTTAACATGTTCAGACTAGGACAAAATTAAGATTTTCTCTTGTAAAGGGTATCAAAGCCAGAAACATTGTATATTCTTGTAGTCCCAGATACTTGGTAGGCTGAAGCAGAAGAGTTGTGAGTTCAAGGACAGCCTGAACAACATGGCAACTCCTGTCTCAAAAATAAATAAATACAAATACAAATAAAAATGGGAACAATTAAAATTCTAGGAAGGAAAACGCAGTAACAAAAAATTAAGAATTCAGTGAATGGATTTAGTTCTAGATAAGACTGAGTATAAAAGAATTTGTTAAACAAAAGATAGGTCAGAAAAATATCAAGAATGAAAGAGACATACTTTAAAGTCCATAAATATAGAGAAAAGGGTAAAGAACTTGAGGGTAAAGAGAAAATACAGTCTGAAAAGAAAAGATATAAAAAGGGTAATAGCAATATGTAAAGAAATAATAGCATTGGAGCCCAGAACAGACTGCAGCAGAGGGAGGGCAGATTGGAAACCATGAGAATAAACTAGAACTTGTGTCTATCACTGCCTCCAGACTTACTGATGGGGTCACCTGGGAGAGACTGGTGCCTTTCATCATTGATTTGCATACTTATCTGGCCCAGGGCCTGAAGAAGCTGAAGAAAATTTGTCAGGAGCAATGAGAATGTGGGCCCAAGGGTTGCTCCGTGTAGACTAAGCGAACCACCAAATACTGACATTGCATGAAGACCTCCCTAGTGGCTGGGGGCCGTCACCAGTATTTCTTTTATGCTTTTTTGTGTGACTAATCCTATCTCAATCAATCACATACTGGGATAAAATTCTGAGAAATGTAGTTTTTGCTCCACTAAACTTGACCCAATTAGTACATCACCCAGTCCTCTAATTGTCAGCCTGGTATCTATGCAAACTTCTATTAACCAATCCTTGCCTTCTATCTAACATGATGAAATTATCACTCATACAACTGAAAACACAACAACTCACTCCCCATGAAAGGACATAGCATTCCTTTATCACAAACTATGTGATGTTCATTCTTCTAACTTAAGATTGATAGTTATGTTCACATAACACATTTTCTTCATTGGTAGAAGAATGGGAGGTGTGTGTGTGTGTGTGTGTGTGTACATGCATGAACAGAATTCTGGCCCCTATGACTCTGTCCTCAAGTCACACTAGTGATGATGTTATATTACATGGGTGTGCATGTATTACTGTCATGTGATATCTTTACTATTTGGGGAAGATACACATAGAGAGAATAGCTGCATTGAATGTAATTTCTATGTTTAGTTTTCTGAGGCTTCTCCCCATTGATTTGCATAGTGGTTGTACCAGTTTACACACCCATCAACAATGTAGAAGCCTTCCTTCCCTGTCCCTGCCTCCCCTCCAATCACACCAGCATTTATTATTTGATTTTTGGATGACAGCCATTCTTTCTGAAGTAGGATATCCCAGTGTTGTTTTAATGTGCATTTCTCATATATGGACAGGAAACAATTTCTGTTACCTTCAAAGGAAAAGCATAAATTCTTTGACATGTAATACCTACACCAAAAATAACATTGTTACTCTTAACAAATTGTTAGCAATTTTTCTTTTCTATAGTACTTTAGGGACTGTTTTAAAGGACCCTGTTCTTTTACTCAGAACAGAGCAATTAATATGGAGTTATTGCTATTATGTAAGAAAATATATGTGCACATGGATAAGGAACCTGACAAAATAGAAATTATTAGTTTTGTTAAGGCAGTAAATTTATGGGATTATGTTTTGGTATTAAAGAATTTCTGTGTTGTATTTCAAACAGGGCATAATTTTTAAAGTCATGTTCTCAGTAACTTTTAAAAATCCTACCACTTATAGAGAGGACACTGATGAACCCAACTGCCTGTAGAACAAAGTTAAAACTCAAGAAATTATCTCCAATGCTTTTATAGATGTGTTCACAAAGTGCTTTTCTTATGTCCTTCCATTTTCTTATCCTTCTTCTCATCTGGTCTCTTCCCCATATTTGATGCAGATATTATTACTGATTTGTGCTGTGTTTTAAGGATTGAAACACTTTTTTTCCAGGGTCGTTTTTCTACTGACAGGATCCTGGTTCTTCTGGTCCATTCTGATGCTGAGTTTATTTGGGATACTGACTGTCTACACTTCATTGTTATTGGTGAGTAATGTTTCCGATTTCTCTTTTCCTGAATAGACCTGTGAGGTACCCTGACTGCGGAATAGTATCTAATGGGCTTTGGGAGCACCTAGAATCTGTGATCACTGTAGTCTTGATAGGATTGGGGTTTATGTCAACTACTTGTGTTTTATGCACAAGGTATAGGTGGCAAGGCAAAAGGCTTATGCTCTTAAAGGATATGTCTGACTGATTTGTCCTTTTGAAAGGGTGATAGAGCATCCTTTCTCTATTCACCTGTTTCATAGTCTGTCCAGTGATTCACTCAGTTTTGTCATTTTCATTACCCACAGCTTCACATCAGCAGTCTTTCTGGGCCCTACAAATAAAAACTATTCTACCATACACATATTAGTCAACTAGCCCAGGTGCAAGGTACAGCTTAGCAAAAGTCTTTTGGCAATAGTCTGACCCTGCTTCTATTGCCTGACTTGGTATGTAGTGCAGCATGGAAATTTATACCATGCAAGAAAAAAGCCTGTGGAAATGGGGAACTTAATGGGAAGATAACTTGAATAATTTAATAGTTTTTCTGCGCCCATTTACACATAGAGATTTTTTCTTTTTTGGTAGTAGGGACTGAACTTAGCACCTGGTGCTTGCAAGGCAGGCGTAGTACCACTGAACTAAATACCCGGCACTAAGATTTTTTCTAATTTCACTATTCTGTATCCCAACTGATTTCCTATTTGATACAAAACAACTAAACCCTATACCTATTGCCACTTGCATTAATTTTTTCTTTAAACAAAATTTATTGTTAATAAGTACATTGTGACAAGTACTAAATATATAGAAATCAGCAAAACATATATAATTTCTATTTTCATGCAGGGTACTCCATAGAGAAACATATGAGACAGAAAGTTTCAACTGTTCACTCACTGAGTGTTTCTAATCTAGTAGGCAACTAATTCATAGGCAAAAATAACTAACACAAATGGAGTATTATAATTGCCATTAGGGAGGTCTAACTGAAGTTATGCAGGAGTTCTGAGAAGAAACAGGATTAAATAAGATTTCTTAGAAGAGTAGGATCTTGAAGAGATGATGAATTTGGTAGTGTGAATAGGGAAGACTATTTCTGGGCTGAAGGTGTACATCATAAGAAAGTAGTAGCGAGACAGAAACATATGACATGTCTTGTTCACAGGGAGAGGTCAGTTCTCTTAGTGTGCAGGGCCTAATGAAGAATAATGGGGAACTATGTCTTGTGACAAATTTTGGAAGGCCTGGAAAGTAAGACTGAGACACTGGGCACAAATCAAGCTACTATTTAAGAAAGTCATTCTGGAAGTTGTGGTGTGGAGAGTGTCTAAAGGCAGAGAGCCCAATTAGGAACTTCTCTTTTTAGTAAGGAAAATGCAGAAGTATGTGCTCTAGGCCAAACTGTGGGCTGAATCGTATCACTCTCATACACAGTTAACACAAAATGCTATTGTTAGCTTCTAAGGTGAGAGTGAGCGCTAGTGTTTAATAAAGTAGTTGTATTTTAACAGATATTCTACTCTACCGTACCCCTTTTTGAATAAATGCAATCAGAATAGCTGTAAAAAGGAAAGGAGATCTCGGTTCTTTTCCAGCTTGGTCATTGTTATATTGCAGTCTTGGTCAAGTTGTATAACTCTTTTCTTAGTTTTCTCCTTTCTCAAATGAGAATGATCATAATGCTTAACAAAATGATATTTAATAGGGCTGAGTAAAGAACAAATGAAAATATGTACATGAAATTATTTTGTTAAAAAGGCAAGCCATGTCATTCAGCCTGTCATTAATATCCTAAGCATCAGAGGACTCTAGATTTCCACTTTCATCTTCATACTGATTTGATAACTGGCTAGACTTAGATTTAAATCTTAGATTTATCTTTCTTTCTTTTTTGGGGGGATAGGGTCACACTATGGAATTCAGATGGCCTCATACTTACAGTGATTTTCTTGCCTGAGCCTCTGAGTGCTGGGATTTCAGGCATGCACCACCATGCCCAGTTCAGATCTTAGATTTATTGAATGTATAGCAGTTAAATGACAGTTATGTCATCAATACTGTTTCCCTGGAAAAGAGCTTTTAAGTTACTCTTGGAAGGGCTGGCACCTGACCTTTATTCTCATGAAAGTGAGTCTACTGTAAGTAATACCAAAAATTAAGTCCATTACATGGAAAAGAAAGGGGTTGCTTTGAGATAGGATTTCGCTGTGTTGGCCAGACGGGCTTTGAACTTGTAATTCTTCTACCTCAATCCCTTGAATAGCTGAGGTTCGTGCAAATGCACCTGTCTCATTTAA
>NW_022900928.1:30469693-30477212 GCF_012274545.1 Fukomys damarensis | reverse complement strand
AACTTTTTAAAAGTAATTTTTGACATAATTTTGAAACTTAAAAGCTGTAAGAATAGTACAAAGAATTTGGTGTATCTCTCACCCTGATTACCTAGGTATTAATGTTTTACCACATTTGCTTTAATGTAGAGTTATAACTTTATTTCATTTTTCGTAACTTCTGTGTGTTATTTACAGACATTATTCCATTTGATCCTTCAGAGTGTTTGTTTTCTAAAACCAAGAACATTTTCACATATAATTACAAATAATTATAAAATTAGGAAAATAACTTTAATACCTACCATTATCTAATCTACAGATTTCAGAAATTGTCTCAGTAAAGTCTTTTGTAACAAAATAAAAACAACACACTAAAAACAAAAAAGAAAAGGACAGGAACTTAGGAAGGTCATCAGTGTGGTAATTATTATTAAACACCAGAGGAAATAATAGTGAATTCTTATAGTGCTGATAAACATTACAATTAGGAGGAGTTCTTTAACCTGGCTTGATGGATCAGTGGTATGAGGAGAGAGATTTTTTTTTTTCAGGCAGAAGAACATCATGGCAAGCTTGCATAGGCTAAAATACAGGTGTTGCATGAAGTAAATATGGTACCTGGCTATAAAAGGCATTTTGAGCTATAGAACAGTACTTTGGACAACAATTTAGTAATTTTTAAGTAACTCCATTTTCCTTCTTTGCTTTTACAGATACTTGGAATTTTGCTGCTTTGGGAAAGGATTGAGCTATATCTGCACAAATCTCATAAGGTAAGACATCTGAATCTTCACAGGAGACCTTAGACCAGGACTAAATGTGCTCCAAGACTCAGTGTCACATGTACTGCCACCCTTTCTTTCATTGTCCCCCTAGAGGGAAGAGATCTGGTTACATAATTTAAGCTGAAATAGTTAAATTTCTAACAGTTGTAACTGATTTCCTGAAGTTGCTGAACACAAGAGAAACTCATACTTTATCCTGTCTCACTGCTTCATATTATACTCAATCTGTGGTCCTATTCTTCTCACTCATTAAATCTTAGGCAAATTTACCTTTCTAGTCCTTTTCGGTTGCAAGAGATTTTATTTCAGTCATTAAAATATTTTTAGTTCACTGACTTGCTGCTGAGATTTCTGACTGTCACTTTCTTAGTAGGGTCAATGCCTGTCTTTTTATAACTTCCTGCAATTTCTCCTTTGCAATCTTTTGATGCTTTCATAGTTTTAATGTGAAAGTTTTCAGTTTTTGGCCATTTAATATGAAGTTGGCTGTTGGTTTTTCATAGATAGCCTTTATCTGTAATAGTACATAAGATCCTAATGATAAAATGGACAATGTGAAATAGGAATAAAGGAGCTAAAGGTGCAGGGAAAGTGGAAAGGGTAGGGGAAAGCTAATAAGGGAAAAGAAAAAAATAATGAGAAAAATGAAAAAATGGAAATGAAGTATTTGTAAAGGGGGAGGGGAAGAAGGGTGAAGGGAGGGCAGGTACAAGGGGAAAAGTGAGAACCAAGACCTGTCATGTAAAGGTACAAGATCCCAGTAATGAAAGTAACTGTACTGTATACCTAAAATGTACCAATAAACTCAATGAGAAAAAAAAAGAAAGAAACAAAGAAAGAAAGAAAGAAAGGGAAGCACCACTTCCAAATTCATTCCTGGAAGCAAGTATCACTTTGATTCCCAAACCAGGGAAAGATACAACTAAAAAAGAGAACTGCAGGCCAATCTCCTTAATTAATATAGATGCAAAAATCCTTAATAAGATACTAGCAAACTGAATACAGAGGATCACCAAGAAGATCATGCATCCTGACCAAGTTGGATTTATTCCAGGGATACAAGGATGGTTCGACATACATAAGTCGATAAATGTAATACACTATATTAACAGAGTCAAGGACAAAAACCACATGATCCTCTCAATAGATGAAGAAAAAGCATCTGACAAAATTCAACACCCATTCATGATAAAAACCCTGCAAAAAATTGGAATAGATGGTCTATATCTCAATTTAATAAAGGCTATATATGAAAAACCAACAGCCAACTTCATACTAAATGGCCAAAAAATGAAAACCTTCATGTTAAAATCAGGAACAAGACAAGGATGCCCACTATCACCACTCCTCTTCGATATAGTTCTGGAAAAATTAGCCATAGCAATTAGACAAGAGAAAGAAATTAAAGCAATAAAGATAGGAAAGGAAGAAGTTAAACTGTCATTATTTGTTGACAATATGATACTCTACATTGAAGACCCAAAAAATCTACCAAAAGAATTCTAGACTTAATTGACACTTTTAGCAGAGTAGCTGGATACAAGGTCAATACCCAAAAATCAATAGCCTTCTTGTACACAAATAACAGACTCACTGAGATAGAAATTGCAGAAACAATTCCTTTCACAATAGCATCCAAAAAGATGAAATATCTAGGAATCAACCTAACAAAAGAAGCAAAAGACCTCTACACTGAAAGCTACAGCACTCTGAAAAAAGAGACCGAAGAGGATATAAGAAAATGGAAAGATATCCTCTGCTCCTGGGTAGGAAGAATCAACATAGTGAAAATGGCCATACTACCAAAACTGCTATACAGATTCAATGCAATGCCAATTGAAATTCCAACACTATATTTCACAGAATTAGAAAAAAGAATCCAAAAATTCATTTGGAACCAGAAGAGACCTAGAATAGCAAAAGCCATCCTAGGCAACAGAGACATGGCAGCGGGTATAACAATTCCCAATTTGGAACTATACTACAAAGCCACTGTGATAAAAACAGCATGATACTGGCAAAAAAACAAACCTGAGGATCAGTGGAACAGATTAGAAGACACAAAAACAACTTCAGATGTACTCAGCTACCTCATCTTTGACAAAGGAGCTGACCGTCTTCACTGAAGGAATGATAGCCTCTTTAATAAATGGTGTTGGAAAAACTGGTTCTCAACCTGCCAAAGATTAAAACTAGACCCTTATTTTTTACCATGCACTAAATTAAAATCCAAGTGGATTAAAGATCTAAATATAAAAACAGAAACACTAAACTTGCTGGGAGATAAGTTAGGCAGAACTCTGGAATACATTGGCATAGGAAAAGACTTTATGAACAAATTCTCAGTAGCACTGGAATTAGCAGAAAGAATCAACAACTGGGATCTCATCTTATTAAAAAGCTTCTGCACTGCAAAAGAAACAACAGAACTAAGAGACAACCTATAATGTGGGAAAAACTTTTTACCAGCTACTCCTCAGACAAAGGACTATTATCTAGAATATATAAAGAACTCAAAACAACCAGCCCCCCAAATATAAAGATCCAATTCAAAAATGGGCATCTGAAATGAACAGACATTTCTCAGACAAAGAAATAAAAGCAGCAAGTAAATATACGAAAAAATGTTCCACATCACTGGTCATTCGAGAGATGCAGATGAAAACAACACTGAGATTCCACCTCACCCCACAAAGAATGGCTGCTATCAAGAAATCACACAATAACAAATGTTGGTGTGGTTGTGGGGAGAAAGGAACACTTCTCCACTGTTGGTGGGAGTGCAGACTGGTGCAACCACTATGGAAGTCAATATGGAGAAGCCTCAAAGAGCTTGGACTAGAGGTTCCATTTGACCCAGCCATCCCTCTGCTGGGTATCTTTCCAAAAGAATTGAAAGAATCATACCACAGTGATACATGCACACCCATGGTTATAGCGTCGCAGTTTGTAATAGCTAAAATTTGCAAACAGCCCATTTTCCCATCAGTTGGAAGCTGGATAAAGAAGATATGGTTTTTCTATAAAATGGAATACTACTCAGCCATAAAGAATGAGAAATTAGATTCATTCATAGGAAAATGGATGCATATTGAAGATATACTCCTAAGTGAAATAAATAAGGCACACATGTGTAAATACCAAATAGTTCTCTGGTGTGAATAATCTGCAATAATACAGAAGATCCTAATAAGATTACTGACATTTAGAAATGGGAAGAAAGGAGCTAAAGGTGTAGGGAAGGTGGGATGGATAGGGGAAGGGTAATAAGGGAAAATAAAAAAATATGAGAAAATGAAAAAATGGAAATAAAGTGTTTGTAAATGTACCAATAAACTCAGTGAGGGAAAAAAGAAAAAAAGAACTGAGTTAAAGTGTTTCATCGACAGCAAGACATTGCTTAGATAAATATAAAATTTGCAAGCAGCCCCGGGGGTCCAAGGCATCATCATGGGAGAAGCTGGAAAAGAATCTTTCTGATAGTCTTGGGGAGTCGAAGACCTTGTTAGCAGCAGCAGTTGAAAGGGGCATGCAGCTACAGAACTCCCTGCCAACAAAATCCAGATGTCTTCTGAGGAGTCACAGAATTCTCCCTTAAGACAAGAAAACCTGTAGACTTCAGGCCCAGTAGAATGAGAGAAAAATAAGTTCAAAAAACTGGAGGAAGAAAATAATTGGTACCAGGTAGAAATGGAAAAAAAAAAGAAAGTTGAACAACAGAGAAAGAAAGCCATTTTCACTGAAGAAGCAGCAAAAGAAAAGGAACGCAAGCCAGTTTCTGTTTGTAGTACTCCCACCTTGTCACACTTGGTTCAATAGATGGAGTTGATATCTGTCTCAGGATCAGTCTCGTGATCATTCTTTTGGACCAATGTCTGTATCAGCAAGATGCAGCAATCTGTCCAATGCTGTAAGGATGGGAGAAGAGTCAAGTGTTATTGAAGGCCTACAGTCGCAGCTAAAGCTAAGGGAAGGGGAAATTGCATATTTACAGCTGGAAATTGGTAATCTAGAGAAAACTCCATCAATTATGACTGAAAAGCTAGTTAAATTAGCAAATCAAAATTATGAACTTGAAGAAAAACTGGAGATACCCAAACTTCAAATTCAGCTAAGAGATCTGGACCAAAGACACACCACTTTTTTACAGATATATGGAGAAAAAGCAGAAGAAGCAAAAGAACTTCGATTAGATCTTGAAGATGTAAAAAATATGTATGAATCAAACAGATGAACTTCTAAGCGGGAAACTCAGTTAACTTCTAAAAACTGAATTCATATCAGAGTGAATGTAAACACGTAATAACTCAAAGCAGATCTCCAAATTCTTTTGTAGAAGTAGAAAAAATGATACAAGCATGGTTTCTCTCAAAGGGTCTATATCTGGTACCCACAGAACAAGCAAATTTTTTCTGTCATCTGTGGGTACATTTCCGACATATAAGCCTTTCTTATTTTGTTCTTCTGTGGATTTGAGCAGCTCTAAGGAGAGCCTCTTGCTTTGTGTGTGCATGTGGTGAGAGTTTCTGGGGATTAATCATAGGGTTATCACACTGAGATATATCCACAGACCATTTTTTATTTTTCTGAGGCAGGGTCTTGATAAGTTGGTCAGCCTGAGCTCAAATGTGCAGCCCTCCTACTTCTGCTTCACAGAGTGCTGGGATCATAGATGTACACCTCTATCCTTGGCTGCATCTTGCTTTTTTCTTGCCTTTTTTAGGCATGGTTATACCGTAGTTGTGTTTCCCAAATCTAGAAACATGTCAGATTCTCTGAGTAGCATTATTAAATTTCTTGTTACACAAATGATAAGTGCAAGTTGAAAATATAAATTTAAGAGTTATTTAGAATAGATGGAAATTGAAGCCATGAGATCTTTTAGGGGAAATGTAGGTTGAAAAGTAAACAAGTAAGCCTTGTTGATAACACCATATATTTTGTGGTGGAGGCACCATGATCAATTAATCACTTCAGAGTGTTCCTATGAGTTGAACCATTCTGATTCTCATCCCCACATTTTGGCTACTATAGAAACCTGAGTTGGTTAGTACTGCTATTTGGCCTGTATCACAGCAGTGTCTCATCATCTCCTTTGAAACCAGGAAGGCCAATTCATTTGCAGCATCTCTTCTTCATTCAAATGTAGAGGACAGCCACTGCAGAGCTTTTTAAGGATGTTGACACTTTTGTCACCACTGTATTCTCAGTGTCATTTGAGACTTCCCAAAGAAAATTATGGGTGAAAAAGTTGAGAAAGTTGAAGTATATAGTGTTCTGGAGAGCAGATGTTTTAGTCTGTTCGATAGATATTTATAGGATACTTACTGTGTGTCAGACATTCCATAAGGCACTGAGGATATGTTCATAAGTAATTCAATTATTATCCTGGACTTCATGAAGTTTTTAGTTTGGTGCAAAAAACATACATCAAAAAGACATGTACACACCTGTAATCTCAGCACTTGGCAGGGTGAGCCAGGAGAGTAGCAAGTTTGAGGTCAGCCTGGGCAATTAGTGAGAACATCTCTCAAAAAAAGAGACAATTATAAAATATTATTTGCTTATGTTGAGTGTATCATTGAGGCTTAAAGAAGAGGTGAAGTTTTGTAATGGTCATTGTTGAATCTGAATGAAAAATAACCAAGCCATGCTGAGGTTCTGGCTGAGGCTGGAAATGACAAATTGGTCATGACATCAAAACACATAACTGTAATTTTCCTAGCTGTCCTATACTGAAGACCAAAAAAATAAGTAATTGGGTCTACCATTCAAGTGGCTGGTTGGGAATTTGTAGGATGGTTAGGTTAAAAGGATAAGGAGACAAGGTCTCTGATATTGGGAAGACACACATGCAATTCCTAAGTACAGTTCTGACGCATACCCAGTGCCTGGAAATCAGATACTTTCTGTTTCCCCAGATCCTGATTATGATTACAATCCTGGTGCACACTTTATTAATGGTGATTTTATTCAAATTCTGGAATGAAAGGTGGCTGGTAGTTGGGCTGTCACTGAAGGTAAGTTTCATCCTATAGCTCTTGGCACTGTCTGTCCAGATGTATATAGCCTGACTTTTGACTTTGTCCCAGATCTTTGCTCCCTACGTGCACCTGAGCTGCATAATTCTGATGGTTATCATTTCCTGGCCTCTGACCTTCTACTTGGCGCATTTGGAAGGAGAAAGTATGTCATGTTGGGTAGAACCTTGCCTGATCTCATCTCCGATTTTAACTTGCATATTCCACACAAAAAAGCAGATATGTGGTAGCTATGTCTCTTTTAAATTCCTTTAGCTTGTTAGATAGGTGTTTTCATTTTGTTCTCAGTTAACTACTACCCCATGTGGATGGTCTCAGTATTTCTATGATCAAAAAACACCTTCTTCTAAGGATTCTTCTAGAAAAATAAGATTTTCTTATGTTATCATACATTGTCTATCTAAGGGTACATGGAGGTATAGAGGCTACTTTTACTTGGTCAGAGTACAAGTACAGTTCATTCAGTTTACATTCAAATATTAATAATTCAACTAACACTATGTCCAAAGTTTACTGATTATATATCTAAGTAAGTCAAAGCTATCCTCTGTGAAGCTCTGTAATACCTAGGAACTTATAGCAGGCATAGAAATGTTTCTTACTGTTTCCTCCTGTAATGGAAACAAAAGAGCATGTAATCTGTACACTAATCTGGTTTGAGAATGGAGTTATCTCTCTCCACCCTTACTGACTGAGAAACCAGTAGGGTTT
>NW_022900928.1:30456490-30469417 GCF_012274545.1 Fukomys damarensis | reverse complement strand
GTTAACAAGTTTGTATGTAGTCGCTAGTACTGTCATTTCATATACTGTGGCAACACAGGCATCCCAAGATGACTTAACTCTGCATGATTCTGTACCATTCTCAGTGGGCTTTAGAAGTCATAACATGGTTTTTGAGTTTGTGGGTTATGCCTGTCTCCTAGATTACACAGATCCCATGTTCATCATCATCATCTTCTTCTTTTTTTTTTTTTTGCTATTTGTTAAATAGGGGTGTTTGCTTTATGACTTGCAGGAGGTTACAGGCAAGGGAAAGGCTAGTTCGATATGGTTGGATATGTTTATATATGTGTGTTTCTGTATAGAGGGTAAACTTCAGGAAATATTTCTGGGGAAAGAGCTTAAAGAGGATGATAATAACTTCTTTTTCTTTTTCATTTTCTAAATTTTAGTTAGAATAAGAAGACACAGGATGTCATATTACAACAAAGAAAGACTCAAGAAATGTAATATATTCACGAGGTTAAGAGGTTAGAGCTGGAGACCTAGATTTGAAAATCGTGGAAGCATAGGTGGTAACTTAAAAATGTACAAATGGGTAAAATCCTCAGAATTCTGAAATAGTAAGTGTTGGGAAATGGTCTGGAATACCAGGGATCACGGACAGGCTCTATATATGAATATATGTGTGCACCTGTGCATAGTTGAGAGGGGAGGAGAGAGAGAAGGGAAGAGAGGGAAAAGGCGAAGCAACTTAATATTTATGAGTAACTATTATGAATGGATACTCTTATAAAAACTCTGCAATGCTGATGTTTGCAGCAAGGTAGCCCTATTTTACAGAAGACACTGAAGACCAGAGTGGTTAAGGTTCATGGTCCTCAGTCACACAATTAGGAAATGATAAAGCCTGGCTTCGAACCCAAATTTCTGTCATTTAGTGCCCTTTCTTCTGTCCTTTATGACCCAAATACGTGCGCATTTTGCCATGATCTTTATAAGCTTTAGGACTTTCTCAGAAGTAGCTGCGCTCCTGCTGGGAAGTGGCTCTCCTTCCTTCCCTGCCCATTCTCTGAATTATTCTATTCTCCATCATCTTTCAGTTTAGTTATGTTACCTTAATACTACTGTCTTACATTTGGACGGTCCTATACATTTATATCCAAGTCCCTGAAAGTAAGGAGGGATGTGACAGAAATAGAAAGTAAATCAGCCAGTCTAGAGTCAGTGAACCCCATGAACAGGATATTTACTTAGACTACTCCTTTAAGGTAGTTTGTTGCATGACATGGTTTTCCATCCCTCTTTTCCTTTTCTTCCACTTTCTTCTCCTTCCAACTGTTTTAGCTCTACAATTGGCTGTTGGATTGCCCTTTTTTTTTATTCTCATATGTCTCTACGCAATGCCACTGGGGATTTATTCTCCTTGCATTCAAGAGAAGGAAGAGTTGGGGCCTAAGCCAGTCTTCTTTGCACACAGAGGTTCACCCATGGTAGGTCTGAGCATGATGAATCTGACCGAGCACAGGTATGTATGGGGCAGGTATGTGGGTGAGAGAAAAAAGCCTCAGTAACATGGGAGCCTCTGGAAAGAACATGGTCTTGTCTTGATATGACAAGAATCAGGAGTTAATTGTAGGAGTTGACCTTAAATCTATGTCACCTGACTCTCAGTCTGTTTCTTTCTACTGCACCCAATGTCAGATCAGAAAGAGGAGAATACAGGTAGCCTCTCTGAGAGAACTAAAGGAGCTGAGCCCTGCTTCCCAAAGCCCTTTCATTGCTAGATTCCATCCTTATTCTAAAATGGATTTTGGAAGGACAGACTGAGGCATATAGGTCTGATCTGCTTTTCTCCCTCAGGCAGGGCCAGAGAATACCATGATGGCCTTCGAGAAAGCTGTTGAAGAAGGAGCCTCTGGGCTGGAGACTGATGTACATATAAGGTAGGAAAGTAAGAACTGGGGTGGAGGGTAGGAGGAAGAAAACCAGCATGGGCCAAAATATAGAGAGGGCGAGCTACTCCTGTGTTCATGCGGCACATGAGTCTGTGGAGCATCTCCCTTACCAGCCAAGCCTCTTTCCCTCTACAGAGTCAACCATGGATTCACATGCCAGACATACTGTGTGGTTTCCACACATAATTCAGATTTGTCCCCATTGCAAACCATACTTACAGTTTAGTCCTTCTTATTGCCTTAGTGATTTATTTAACACAGATTCTCTAGATACCTATTACATTCTAGGCTTTCTGCTGAATGCTTAGAAGATGCAGTTGAGTAAGATACAGTCTTGTCAAAAGAGATGTTTCTAGCTAGTGAAGGATTTGTGGTATGTTTACAGATAATATAACCAAGAATAAGGCCATTTGTCATAAGAGCCTTCCAGAGAAGAGTAAGTAGAGTGCAGAGGAAACTCAGTAGGGGGAAAGGCCATTCCCTATTCTGTGAATGATCTGAGGTGTGTTTGGGTTGAGCCTTGAAGGGAAAATATTATTTTAGATGGGAAAGAAAAGCATTCTATGCAGGAACATATGTTTATTAAGTCATTTTAATTAGAAATAGCAAGTTTATAGATCATTGAGTTTTGAGGATGGAAGATGGCCATGCGAGGAAATGGTATGATTACAAGGTTGACAGGCTAGATTATGAGACTGCTAAATAGGTAATAGGCAACCATGATAGATTTTAGAGGTCATATTACCTCACTGGGTTAAGATGTGTTTCAGAAAGAATTATTAGGGAGTTGTGTAGCATAATGTAGCAGTGGGCCAAAGAAAAACACAAGGGAAGACTTGGATCAGAGTCAGGGTAGGGACAAAAGGAATGCCTTACTGTAGAATTTATGTACCTTGGTAGCTCAGGAAATAGAAAAACTTGGTTTCTAGCATGACTCTGCATGTGTGTATGTATGTACGTGTTATCTGTGCACATAATGTGTACAATGTTCTATCACAGTCATTCTGTGAGGCAAACAGAAAAGAATTGAGCATTCTCTTTCACTGAGGAGGAAACTATGGTGTTGTACCCAGATTCAGAGAAAAGAATTGTATTGCTTAGGTCATAAGTCTAGAATGGGCATGATAAAGTCAGGGTTAGCACTGATTTTCTGACCCAGACATTGGAATTCTTTACATTACTTAACAGTGACAACTTTTCTACACAGAATATTTTGAATTGAGTTTGAAACTGGTTATTACTGGTTATTCTACCATAAGTCCTAGGATCATTCATGAAAGTACCTGGTAGTCATGGGCATAATGTAGTAAAGGCACTGAGCTAATAAACTTCTGGGAAATTGTCCTTCTCTATTCTCTTATTTTTGTGACTTCAAGTGTGACATAGGTGATCCTTCCAATTCCTTCATTTCTCTGCTTGTTGACATCTTCATTTCCTCTACCTACCTCTGCTGCATTCATGGTTATGCCCAAAGCTTTATTACTGCCTCAAAATTGCTTATCAGTTAGGGTTCAATCAGAACATGAAATGTGCATCAGCACGTGAAATATGAACATGAATAAGGTAATATCAGGAACTGCTAAGAAGTAAAATATTGTTAGCTACTAAAAGAGATGAAAGAGGACTGTAAGACTGGAAAATTATTCATCAGCCACACCAAAATCTAGAAACTCTTAATTTGAAAAGGTAATCATCAATACATGTTGGAATTACGTGAAAAGAATTTTAAAGCAGCTGTCATAAAATGGCTTCAACAGTATCTAGAATATGTAAAGATCTTCTTCAACTCAATAACAGAAGGACAATCCAATTTAAAATGATCAAGGGATCTGGTCAGGTATTTCTCAAAAAATGATATGGAAATAACCAACCTTGAAAAAATGCTCCACATCACTAATTAATCAAGAAATATAGCAAAATCACAATAAGATACCACTTTAAAAAGGACACAATTTAAAAATGGAAAATAACAAGTGTAGGTGAGGCTGTGGGGAAATTAGGAACCTTATACTGTACATTGTTGGTAGTGATGTAAAATTTTGCAGCTATTGTGAAAAAGTTTGATACCTCATCAAAAAGCTTAACATAGAATTACTGTATGAAGTAATTCTACCCCTTGGTATAGTCAGAAGAATTGAAAACACAGACAGAAACAGATACTTCTATGCCAGTGTTATGAACAATTTGGGTTATAACCAGAGCTTTTAACTTATGACCAAAGTCTTGAGTTCTAACCTGAATGGTGGTCACTTGTGTTTCCGGATGGTCTTAGATACAGATTGAACGCTTTAAGAGTTCTGGAAGGAACATTACAACATCCTTCCCCATGTGGGATTAATTGAGAAATCCTGGGCCAATCCCTCTCTAAAAATACTGAGATTTTCCTGTTCAAAGGAGACTTTGAAGACTGTGTAGAGAAGCCTGAGCCTTCAGTTGACCAACCTGAGTTGGCCTTCAGGAATAAATAGAGTTTGTGAGTCAAGGGTCTACTGTAATAGACCCAAATAGAGATTTCTCAAAGGAAGACATACAAGTGAAAAAATGTTTAAAAAATTGTTGAGAGTCATTAATATTAGGGAAATGTAAATCAAAACCACAGTGAGCTATTACCCTACTCCAGTAAAGATGAATGTTGTCAAAAAGACAAAAGATAAAAAGTGCTGGTAAGGATATGGAGAAAAGAGAACTCTTCTAAAGTGGTAGTAATGTAAATTAGTACAGCTGCTATATAAAGTGGGATAAAGACTCCTAAAAAATTTAAAATAGGGTAATTGAAAGTACATGCCCTGAGGTTGATCCCCAACATTGTAAAACAAGATGATATAGAGCTGGTAGTGTAGCTCATTGGTAGAGTGTGTGTGTTTAGTATGTTCAAGGCTCTGTGTTTAACTCCCAGCACTAATAAAAATAAAACAGAACTACCATATGATCCAGCAATAGCATTACTGGGCATATATCCAGAGGAAATAAATTGGTGTGGTGAAGAGATAGCTGCTCTCCTATGTTATCGCAGCACTATTCACCATACAGTGCTTGCTTTGGCAGCATGTGTACTAAAATTGCAATGACACAATAGCCAAAAAAATGGAAACAACTGGTCTCCGGTTTTGCAAGAAGAGGCTTGATGTGCATGGTCACAGGGGCGGCACGTAGAGAATTTTGGTCTCGATCCAGTTGAGCTGCCTGCCTGCCTGCCTGCCTGTGATCACCGGCGGCGTGCGCGCGAGCTCCCGGCCTGCGTGGGAGCTCCCGGCCTGCGCGACAACAGACCCAGGAAGGAAGGTAGCCGCGCGGGCGCCCTTGAAACACCCACACGACACCCCCCCCGTTCTCAAAACTCCTGATCGGGCCAGTCCTTAGACCAACTCTGCAGAGGCATAGGTTCCCATGAAGGGTAGTTTTCTGAGCTCCGAACTTTGATCATCTTTAAAGAAAGGGCAGGGGAAACCTGTAATAGAACGGAGTGGAGTTCAACCCTGAGGGTAAGGAAACTAAAGTTAGGCTTTGTAGATTGTGTTCAGTCTCAGTCGTGAGGAACAGCCATTGGCTAGCTATAACCAGGGGATTGGGTTCCGCATATGACTGTGCATGTGGTATAATATGAGATCAGAGATAGCCTGAAAGAGGACCTTCAAATTCTTTTTCTTTCCCTCTCTCTTGTCTCTTTTTTCCTCTTTCCACCCTAAAATTTCTTTCTTTTTTCTGTCCTGTCTCTCCAACTCAGTCTCTTGCTCCACCATAGTGTCCCTCATCTCCCTTTTTATTCCAGTTCCTGAAGAACTCAGACTTCTTTTTTTATTTTTTGTTTTTAGGACGGGTTTCTCTTTATGTTCTTTTCTCCAGTCATTTTACCTCACTCATGGCTCTGTACCTTCAAGGGAAGGCAAGCGCCTGTTACTGTTAAGGGGATATATTCCTGTCCTTATTCCTGCACTCTCTCTATCCCCCCTGAACTTAATAGCTTTGTAAAGATAGTAAGGTAATTCTACAACCTCTGGATTCACTTCAAACCTGCTCTAATTCTTTCACTTATCTAATCCTCTTGTTCTAAGTCGAACCCCCCATCCTAAATGGTAAAGATGCCATATTGAAAAGAATATTCACTGCAAACATACTATGAGCTGCTTCTTGAAATTAATCTAATTCACATGAGTTAAAGGTGATACATTAATGACTACCATAAGTGGTCAGTTGGCAAGCTGTGCCTGATCCTATTGGGCTGCTGAATGTATCAATTGGGACAAAGAGTGGTGATTGATTTAAAGAGTTGTTTTCTCTGATATTATGAAAACGAGAATGTCTATGAGTCATAAGATACTCAAAAGCTAAAACGCAACTATATTAGGAAGATTTAAGTAATACCCAGAAATTAAAGAAGGACAACCCAACAATAAAAATAAAAATGAGAAAACACTTAAGCAAGACACAAAAACAAATATCCAGTTCACCAATAGCAAATAGTAGGACAAATGAGGATGAAAAGTCTGATAGTGAACCAACAGGACTCCCTGGACCCATAGCACAGGAGGTAACAAAATTGATCAATCAGGCTCTAGAAAAATTCAAATCAGAAATAATTTCCCAGCTAGCCAGAGAGATGATGAGCAAAATAGAAGTCATGATTCGAGACTCTAGAGCAGAAACTGAGAAAAAAATAGATGAGCTCAAGACTGTGATAGAAGCCATGAAGACTCAGCATAAGAAAGACATGGAAACAATGAATGCCCAACAGAGGAAAGAAATGGAATCCATAAAACAGATTCAAACAGATATCCAGGAGATTAAAAACTCTATTGAAAGTGTACGAAACAGAATAAAAGATTGCGAAGATAGAATTTCAGATATAGAAGATAGGATAGCAGTCAGTGACCGTGAAAAAAGAGGTCTATTAAAAACAGTAAGGGATCATGAGAAATCAATCCAACAACTCCTAGACGATACAAAGAAAAATAACATAAGACTGATAGGAATTCATGAAAAAACAGGAGAAAACACAAATGATATAAAAAAGCTCTTCACAGAATTAATGACAGAAAACTTCCCAAACAGAAGGGAAGAATTAGACATACAGATAAGTGAGGCATATAGAACCCCAACTAGCCACGATCAAAAAAAATCTACACCTAGACATATAATAATCAAGATTCCAGAAATCCAACAGAAAAACAAAATACTACAAGCAGTAAGAGAAAAGAAACAAATCACATGCAAAGGGAAGCCCATTAGAATCACAGCAGACTTTTCAACACAAACCCTTAGGTCAAGGAGAGCCTGGAGTGAGGTATTCCAAGTCCTAAAAGAAAAGAATCTCCAACCTAGACTTTTGTATCCTGCAAAACTCTCTTTCAAAATAGATGGGGAAATAAAATACTTCCACGACAAAGAGCACCTGAGAAATTTCATGAACACCAAACCAGCACTGCAAGGAATTCTAAACAATATCCTAGAAAAGGACAACGAAATTCACAATAACATGAGGCCCAACAGACCAAATCAAATAGGCAAGGCAAGAAACTAAAAGGAGATGGGAGAAAAAGTAAAAAGAGTCAACAAATGGACAAAAACATGACAAGAATAAGTCAAAATATATCAGTTGTAACCATCAATGTTAATGGCCTCAATTCACCAATCAAGAGAAACAGATTGGCAGAATGGATTAAGAAGCAAAATCCAACAATATGTTGTATACAAGAAACACACCTAGTGCAAAAGGAAGTCCATAGACTGAAAGTGAAAGGATGGAAAACAATTCTCCATGCGTCAGGAGTCCAGAAAAAAGCAGGGGTAGCAATCTTATTCTCAGATAAAGTAAATTTCAAACCAAAACTCATTAAGAGAGACAAAGAAGGACACTACATCCTTGTAAAGGGAACAATTCAAGAGGAAGAGCTGACAATCATAAACATATATGCACCAAATATAAATGCCCCCAACTATATAAAACAAATATTAAGTAACATGAAAAACCAAATAAGCACTAATACAATTGTAGTGGGGGATTTAAATACCCCACTATCACAAATTGACAGATCTACTAGGCAGAAAATCAACAATGAAATAATAGAACTGAACCAAGCTTTGGAACACATGGACTTAATAGATGTTTATAGAGTATTCCACCCCCAAAAACCAGAATATACATTCTTTTCGGCTGCACATGGATCATTCTCCAAAATAGACCACATACTGGCTCACAAAACAGGTCTAAATAAATGCAAAAAAATTGAAGTCATCCCCTGTTTATTATCAGATCATAGTGCAATCAAACTAGACATCAATAGCACAAGAAACTATAGAAACTTCACAAGCACATGGAAACTGAACAACACTCTCCTAAACAATCAATGGATTACAGAGGAAATTAAAGAAGAAATTAGACAGTTTTTACAAATAAATGAGAATGCCAATACAACATACAGGAATCTTTGGGACACAATGAAAGCAGTTCTACGTGGAAAATTCATAACATTGAATGCCCACACTAGGAAAACAGAGCGGGCTCAAATAAACAACTTAACGATGAAACTTAGACTCCTAGAAAAACAAGAGCAAGAAAAACCCAAAGCTCGAACAAGAGAGGAAATTATAAAGATCCGAGCAGAAATCAATGCAATTGAAATTAAGAAAACGATACAAAAAATAAATGAAACAAAGAGCTGGTTTTTTGAAAGAATAAATAAAATTGACAAACCCTTAGCTAATCTTATCAAAAAAAGGAAAGAAAAGGCTCAGATCCATGCAATTAGGAATGAAAAAGGCGAAGTCACAACAGATCCGAAAGAAATCCAGAGGATCATGAACACCTACTTTGAGAACCTGTACTCTAATAAAATGGAAAACACAGAAGAAATGGACAGATTTCTAGATACTTATGAATTACCAAAGTTGAACGAAGAAGATAAAAACATTTTAAACACCCCAATCACAATCAGTGAAATTGAAAATGTAATTAAAAACTTACCAACAAAGAAAAGCCCAGGCCCTGATGGATTCACTGCTGAATTTTACAAGACATTTAGAGAAGAACTACTACCATTACTCTTCAAACTTTTCAATGAAATTGAAAGAGAAGCTATACTTCCAAATTCATTCCTGGAAGCAAGTATCACTCTGATTCCCAAACCAGAGAAAGATACAACCAAAAAGGAGAACTACAGACCAATCTCCTTAATGAATATAGATGCAAAAATCCTTAATAAGATACTAGCAAACAGAATACAGAGGATTATTAAGAAGATCATCCATCATGACCAAGTCGGATTTATTCCAGAGATGCAAGGGTGGTTCAACATACGAAAGTCAGTGAATGTAATACATTATATTAACAAAGTCAAGGACAAAAACCATATGATCCTCTCAATAGATGCAGAAAAAGCATTTGATAAAATTCAACACCCATTCATGATAAAAACCCTGCAAAAAATTGGAATAGATGGTCTATACCTCAATTTAATAAAGGCTATTTATGAAAAACCATCAGCCAACATCATATTGAATGGCCAAAAACTGAAAACCTTCATGTTAAAATCAGGAACAAGACAAGGATGCCCACTATCGCCACTTCTCTTCAATATAGTTCTGGAAACATTAGCCACAGCAATTAGACAAGAGAAAGAAATTAAAGCAATAAAGATAGGAAAGGAAGAAGTTAAACTATCATTATTTGCTGATGATATGATACTCTACATTGAAGATCCAAAAAACTCCACCAAAAAACTTCTAGACTTAATTGACAGATTCAGTAAAGTATCTGGATACAAGGTGAATACCCAAAAATCAATAGCCTTTCTATACACAAATAACAGACAGACAGAAAGAGAAATAAGGGAAAAAATTCCTTTTACAATAGCATCCAAAAAAATGAAGTATCTAGGAATCAATCTAACAAAAGAAACAAAAGATCTCTACACTGAAAACTACAGCACTCTGAAAAAAGAAATCGAAGAGGATATAAAAAAATGGAAAGATATCCCCTGCTCCTGGGTAGGAAGAATCAACATAGTGAAAATGGCCATACTACCGAAACTGCTATATACATTCAATGCAATGCCAATTGAAATTCCAACACTATATTTCACAGAACTAGAAAAAAGAATCCAAAAATTCATTTGGAACCACAAGAGACCTAGAATAGCAAAAGCCATTATAGGCAACAGTCACATGGCACCAGGTGTAACAATTCCCAATTTGAAACTATACTACAAAGCCACTGTGATAAAATCAGCATGGTACTGGCAAAGAAATAGGCCTGAGGATCAATGGAACAGACTGGAAGACACAAAAACAAATGCAGATGTACTCAGCTACCTCATCTTCGACAAAGGAGCTCACCATCCTCAGTGGAGGAAAGATAGCCTCTTTAATAAATGGTGTTGGAAAAACTGGATATCAACCTGTCACAGATTAAAATTAGACCCTTATCTTTCGCCATGCACTAAATTAAAATCCAAATGGATTAAAGATCTAAATATTAAAACAGAAACATTAAACTTGCTGGAAAGTAAGTTAGGCAGAACTCTGGAAGACATTGGTATAGGAAAAGACTTTATGAACAAATCCTCAGTAGCACGGGAACTAGCAGAAAGAATCAACAACTGGGATCTCATCTTACTAAAAAGCTTCTGTACTTCAAAAGAAACCATTAGCAGAACTAAGAGACAATCTACAATGTGGGAAAAAATTTTTACCAGCTGTACCTCAGACAAAGGACTATTATCAAGGATATATAAAGAACTCAAAACAATCAGTCCCCCCAAATATAAAGACCCGATCCAAAAATGGGCATCCGAAATGAACAGACATTTCTCATACAAAGAAGTGAAAGCAGCAAGAAAATATATGAAAAAATGTTCCACATCACTGGTCATTCGAGAGATGCAGATGAAAACAACACTGAGATTCCACCTCACCCCACAAAGAATGGCTGCTATCAAGAAATCACACAATAACAAATGTTGGCGGGGTTGTGGGGAGAAAGGAACCCTCCTCCATTGTTGGTGGGAGTGCAGACTAGTGCAACCACTATGGAAATCAATATGGAGATACCTCAAAGAGCTTGGACTGGAGGTTCCATTTGACCCAGCCATCCCTCTGTTGGGTATCTTTCCAAGAGAACTAAAAGAATCATATCACAGAGAAGTATGTGCACCCATGTTTATAGCGGCACAGTTTGTAATAGCTAAATCTTGGAAACAACCTATTTGCCCATCCGTTGGAAACTGGATAAAGAAGTTGTGGTTTTTCTATAAAATGGAATATTACTCAGCCATAAAGAGCGAGAGAATAGATTCATTCATAGGAAAATGGATACATATTGAAGATATACTCCTAAGTGAAATAAATAAGTCCCACATGTGTAAATACCAAATAGTTTCCCTGGTGTGAATATTCTGCAACAATGCATAAGATTCTAATAAGATTACTGACATTTAGAAATGGGAGGAAAGGAGCTAAAGGTGTAGGGAAGGTGTGATACGTAGGGGAAGAACAAAAAGGGAAAAGAAAAAAATGTGAGAGAATGAAAAGATGAAAATAAAGTGTTTGTAGATGGGGAGGGGAGGAGGGGGTGAAGGGAGGGCAGAGGTAAGGGGAAAAAATGAGAATCAAGACTTGCCATGTAAAGGTACATGATCTCAACAATGAATGTAACTGTACTGTATCCCTAAATGTACCAATAAACTCAATAAAAAAAAATGGAAACAACTAAGTATCCATTAATTGATTAATGAATAAAGAAATGTGCGTATACATAGTGGAATACTACTTAGCTGTAAAAAGAGAAGTTCTTATCTCTTTATTAGTCTGTATCTGTACATGTGATAAAATTAACACAGAACTAAACACACAAATAGGTACATAGAAAACTAATAAAATCTGAACAAGTTCAATGATATTGATTAATGCCAATTTCCTTATTATAACATTATAGTAGTCATGGATTGAATTTAAAACCTGACTTCTAAATACTTTTATTTTTAAATTTGATTTAATTTTTAAATTTTTAATTTAATTTGATCCTGTCATTTGTGACATGGATAGAAATGGAGATCATTATATTAAGATAAGCCAGACTCAGAAAAACAAGTGCCATAGGATCTCACTCATTTTTTAAATCTAAAAAAAAGATCTTAAGGAAATTGAGAGTAGAATGGTACTCACCAGTGCTAGGGAGAGAGAAAGAGGGAAAAGTTGATCAATGGGTTCTAAGTTATGTTAGGGTTCTAAGTTGTGTTATATTAGTCACAGAATGGTGCCTATAGATCATGATAATATTTGATATATTTCAAAAATCTACAGGAAAAGATTTTTAATGTTTTAGTATAAAGAAGTAATAGTTTGAGGAAGCAGATATATTTAACCTAATTTGAGTATTATACAATATATCCATGTATTGAAGAATCATTGGTTCCCTATTAATATGTACAATTTTTGGTTTTTATATTAAACATTAATATAAAAATTTCATAAGAACACTAAATGCTATCCAACAAATTGGATCAAACATTTTGCTGTTGGAAATGTAAAATGGTATGATCATTTAGGTTAAATTTGGCAGTTTCTTACAAAACTGAGTATGTGTTACAGTGTTGTTAGTTACCTTTCCATAGTGAGAAAACTGTCTGAGATAAATCATCTTAAAAGGGGAAAAGCTTTATTTTGGCTTAAAGTTTCAGAGATTTACCTTTTGGCAGAGTGTGTGGTGGAGCAAACTGCATGGTAGAGTAAAGTTGTTCACCTCATGTTGTCTGGAAGAAGAGGAGGAGGAGAGAGAAGGAGAGGATGAGGGGGGTGAGAGGCCCCCAGTGACTCAACTTCCTCCCACTAGCTCTCACTTCTTTTTTTTTTTCCGCTTTAATTGAGTTTATTGGTACATTTTAGGGATACAGTACAGTTACATTCATTGTTGGGATCTTGTACCTCTACATGACAAGTCTTGATTCTCATTTTTTCCCCTTACCCCTGCCCTCCCTTCACCCCCTCCTCCCCTCCCCATCTACAAACACTTTATTTT
>NW_022900928.1:30434772-30456051 GCF_012274545.1 Fukomys damarensis | reverse complement strand
CTCAACTTCCTCCCACTAGCTCTCACTTCTTTTTTTTTTTCCGCTTTAATTGAGTTTATTGGTACATTTTAGGGATACAGTACAGTTACATTCATTGTTGGGATCTTGTACCTCTACATGACAAGTCTTGATTCTCATTTTTTCCCCTTACCCCTGCCCTCCCTTCACCCCCTCCTCCCCTCCCCATCTACAAACACTTTATTTTTATGTTTTCATCATCTCACATTTTTTTCTTTTCCCTTATTACCCTTTCCCTACCCATCCCACCTTCCCTACACCTTTAGCTCCTTTCTTCCCATTTCTAAATGGCTCTCACTTCTGAAAGGTTCCACACCTTCCACTAGCTCCACAGGTTGGATTAAGCCTTCAGCAATTGGCCTTTGGAGGACATTCAAGGCCAAAACTGCAGCACCAAACACCCAGAAGATGTACTCCTATGCATTTATTCCAGAGTAAGAAAACAATCTTCATACAAAAACATTTACTTTTCATAGTGGCTTTATTCATAAAAGTCCAAATCTAGTAGAGCCCTCCAAGAGGTAACTGTTTAAACAAAAAGCTATTGTTCATTCATACATTATGAAATATTACTCCACAATGAAAAGGAATGGACTACTGAAACATGGTGCAACTTGGATAGATCTCATGGAAATATTTTTGAATAAAGCTAATCTTGAAAAGTTAGATAAGAGTACATTTATGGATCACTTTCAAAATGACAAGATTAGAATGATGCAGAAAAATCAGCAGTTGCCAGGGTGAAATAATGAGACAGTGGCTATAACTATCAAAGGCAGTGCAAAGTTCTTATCTCTTTATTAGTCTATATCTGTACATGTGATAAAATTAACAGAACTAAACATGCAAATAAGTACATAGAAAACTAATAAAATCTGAACAAGTTCAGTGATATTGATTAATGCCAATTTCCTTATTATAACATTATAGTATTCACAGATTGAATTTAAAACCTGACTTCTAAATACTTTTATTTTTTATTTTTTAAACAATGGAACCAGTCAGTCATGGGCTGAAAACTCTGAAACTCTGAACCAAAACAAACCTTTTCCTTTTTAAGTTGTTTTTCCCAGGTATTTTGTCACAGTGACAGAAAGCTGACTAATACAAGTAAAGTTATGCAAGATGTTACCAGATTCAAATGTCCATGTTACCTGATGCTCAAAGTGATCAATAATTTGAGATGGGAGTTAATGAAAGAACAAGATTTATTCAAAGTTGGCCTCTTTTTTAAATCTTAAATCTCTCTCTTAAGAGAGCTCAGGGTCTTGAAGGGTTTTTATAGCAGAAAAGGGGGGTATAGTGAGAAAAAAACCTATGCCTGGAGTGGGGCCTTCCCCTTTAAATCATACAGTATTTCTCCATTTCTTCCTTCCTAGAACATCTTCATGGACCTAGACTTCCTGGAGCTAGCACCCACAAGTTCTTTTCACAATGACACATTATTTTTCTGCAAGCTAATTGACATGCTTTGCATTATTTAATTACAGCTAAAGAAAGGAGGAGTGTTAACAGCCCACAGGATATTCTGGGTTTAAACAAAGATCATTTAGCCGTTAACATACTGTCTGTTTAGGTGAGACTTCCCTTTAGAATTTACAGTACTGGGGAAATTCTATAAAAAGAGGGGGAGTAACATTTCTATTTTAAAAGAATATATTTTATTTTACTAAGAAAAATAATAATTTGTCCAGATGCAAAATTTTAAAGGTAAATTTTAAGAGTAAGAAAAAGGCAGAGTAAAGGTACAGGATCCCAAGGATGAATGTAACTGTACTGTATACTTAAAAAGTACCAGTAAACTCAATAAGATTAAAAAAAGAAAAGAAAAGAAAGAGAAAAAGGCAGAAAGAAACTGTAGATAAAATACTGAGTAAAAGGGGCAGGGTGTTAAAGAATTAGGGAGGGGAGGCTAAAGTAATTCTGCTGGGGATAGCTTCAAGCGGGAGCTGCTCTAGTGGTTTGCTTTATTGTAAGGTGATGAATCTTTATTTCTGTGAGCTTCAGTGAAACATGGGTTGTTAATGGTACATCATATGCAGCCTCCCACTTTTCAGCCAGCTGTTCTTCAGGCTCTTGGGATTTTCCACATTTTTGTTAGTACCTTGTCGTCATCCATGGGGTGGGAAAACCTGGAAAGAGTAAACTGAGGCAAAGTAGTTGATAGCTGACCTATTGTTGTACATACTGTTTAATCCTAGCTTCCTTTTTGAAGGTAAAAGGTGAGGTACCTACCATAGAGGCTAGAAAGGATCTCCCATATACAATTTTTAAAGCAATTTAATGTTAATCCACTTCAGGGAAACCGTCCTAATTTGGAGCAGAGCAGTAAGCAAAATTTTATCTTATTTTAAATGTATCTCTTGATAAAATTTACCTGGTTTCCTCTTTAAGGTATGGTTGATTTCAGTTTTCAAGTTACTTGTAAAGCTTTAGTCACCTTTGAGGTGACTTCAGAAACAACTAACTCATAATCACATTGACTAGAGGTTTGTAGTCCAAACCTGGGAATAATTTCCTCAAACAAGAATTTCATTACTTCTGTTGTTTTCTCAGTTCTACTTATTAATCCTAATATGCCTCTGTGCAACCTGAGAAAGTTTCATAAATACTAATACAAATGTAAAATTGCCATCTGTTTGGAACATCTGAGTGAAGTTGATTTGCCAGTCTACAAAGGGACATGACTCTTTATGTTGTACCCCTTTCATAGGTAGAATGTGTTTTGTTTGGGGGTTATTTTTTGTACATGCATAGAATCCTTGTGTAACCCTTTTTGCACAGTCTTTTGAAAGTGTGGACTTTTCAAGTAAGGCCATATTAAATCAGCTAGTGCAGCCCTGCCATAATGTGTCCCTTCGTGTAGTATTTTAAATTTGATACACTAGCTGGGCATAGTGGCGTACACCTGTAATCCCAGAATTCAAGAGGCTGAGGCAGGAGGATCACCACAAGTTTGAGGCTAGTCTGAGCTGAAAAAAAAAATAAAAATAAAAAAGAAGATACACCAGAGCTTCTAGAAGTAAAAACATTTCTTGGTTATTACTTCTCTGTAGTAAGTCAAAATTCATATTAGAAAAACCCTATTCTTAGGCTCAATCCTCATCCCACTCTGTGTAGTGAGTTTTAAGCTTTAGACAGTTCTAAGTGGGATATCAAAGTCCCAAAAAGCTCTTTCTCCTTGCTTTGTACATCTATTAGCTCACTGATTTTTTCTAGTCACACGGGAGTCAAACCTTTTGATGTTCTGGGAAATGCATAATAGCTGCTTGGGCAGTTCACTCCAATAGGACCCTTATTTTACTCAGTTGATTGATGTCCTTATTTCTTCAAGTTAATAGTCTTTTTTTGTCCCAAATAGCTCAGTGTGTGTGTACTGCAATAAAGACATATTTGGAATTGGTACAGATATTTACCTCTGTAAAGCCTTAGTAAATATACTTAGCTTTTGCACCGAGGTGCTGACTGGGAGGGCATAGGCTTCCATTATGTTATCCAGCATTACTATAGCATATGCAGCTCATCCCTCTACTTCTTCTGCAAATCTTCTTGTCTTTGTGTAGTTCACACTTGTGAGCTACCACGGTTGATCTGGCAAATGACGCCTGATTGAATAGACAGACTCTTTTGAGAATTTCTAAGCAGATATATTCGAAATCAGAGTCAATTTCCATTATTGGGAGAAAGGTGGCTGGCTGGATTTAGGGCTGTGACAGTTTGCAAGACAATGTTTAGTTGCTCAGTTTGCCCAGCAAAATAAGCTGATATTTTCCCATTTGCCCCACCATCATCCAGTATCTTCCTTTTCATTCTAATAGAGTCAGTGATTAATGAGGTATAAACACCACAATAGACTGTCTAAAGGTAAACTTTTCTGTACTTGTAAGAGATTAAAAGTGGCTGCAAACACTAGGAGGCAGGGTGGTTATAGTTTATTTGACTGTTCTAGTTGTTTGGAGAAATAAATTGAGATTCTCTTAAGCATCTGAAAAGTGCCCCTAAACTTATGCCCTGTTTCTCATAAACAAACAACTTGAAGGGATTTTGAGTGTTAGGTATTGCTAAGGCTGGCACTGATGTTAATTTTTCTGGAACTATGTTAAATGCTCATTGGCACTCAACAGTCCAGTATAAGGGCTCCAAATCCGTTTTGTAAAGAAATTTAACTGTAAGTCCAAGAGTAGGAACCTAAATTCAGCAGAACCCTGTCATGCTTAGAATCCCTTGCAGCTACATTCTATTTAAAAGAACTTTGATATTGGTGATTGGTTATTTCCAATTGGACATTAAGGTCCGTTTTCCTTGCATTAATTGAAATACCTAGGTAAGTTACTCCTGATTACAAATCTGAGCCTTATAGGATAGTACTTTGTGTGAACAGAGTGCAGGGTAATGTAGCAGCAAATGATGTTAGATAGAAATTTTTCATAATCAGGTCTTGCTATCAGAAAATTATTAAAATATTACAGCAAGACTTCCTCTTCCAAGTGCAGATCTCTTAAGTCTTTGGCTAAACTCTCACCAAAGACCTGGAATTTTCCAAACCCTGAGGCATTATAGGTCCAGAAGTATTGTAAGGTTGTTGTCATGACTGGCTCTTGTCATTAAAGAGCAATTGTTCTCATCTCTCTTTCATATAGTGGATGAGACACAATTCCAGTGGCTGTCTCATTGTCTATGAGATTTAAAACATTTAAAAGACTAATTTCTTCATTTTCTCTTTCTTTCTGAGTTTTACTGTCCAGGAAGGGAATGAAGTCTTTCCCTCCTCTCTGAACCATAAATTTAGTTCCCTTTTCCTTAGAATACCCATTGTACAATAACATGAAAGCTTATATATAGTAAATTTCATCCCGCTTACCTGATCTTTGACAAAACAATTCCAGTTTTAAAAGTTTTTTTTTTCAGTATTGGGGAATGAAACCAGGGCCTTCACACTGAGCTATACCCTTAGCCATTAAAAATTTAAAAAAATATTCTAAGACATGATCTTACTGAGTCACCAGGTTGATCGGGCTGGGCATGAACTTTCAATTCTCCTGCCTTAGCCTTCCAGAGTGCTGGGATTAAAGCAGGTATATTCTATCAGAAAAGTAGGATAATTTAAAGATTTATCAAGTGACCATCTTTCATTAGAATGTAATGCACACACAGGCATTGCAGTGTTACAATAGTGTATCAATTACCTTTTAGTCTTAGGATAAAAGCTGCATGCTGTCCAGTCAACTAGTATAGGCCTAAGAGGCCCCTTAGATGGTATCAGAACTGAGCTTCTCCTCCACACTCCAACTGGTACTGAAAGATGACTCTAGTGAGCTCCAGATGGCTAGTCAATCCTCCAAAATGGAGGAGACAGCTTATCTCACACCAGCTAGTACTGCAGACAGATCCAAGTGAGATCCATATAGCTAAGTCAAGACCATAAAAACAGTATAGATAGATGATCCATTCCTACTGTGACTTACCCAGGTGGAGTTCATTGCCTCACTACAACGTAAAGATCATTTCCTTCCATCAACAAAGTACTTCTAGACAGCCAATGCTATGAGTAGGAGAGAAGAATCTTAGCTCACAAGTTCAGCTCCCCATGAGGAACTGAATCCCCTTTTCCTGAGTGATCCAGTCCCCCACCTGGTATGAACCCAGAGGGTCATGCTGCTCAGGAGAAGGGAACCCCTTTAATTCCTGGCTGGCTCACCAAACTTGTTACCATATTCAAACATCCATGCTGCTCACTGTTTGAAGTGATCCAAATTTTCAAAGATGGGGTTGGTGGAAGAAATCAGGTTTATTCAAATTTGGCTTCAAAGAAGATACAGGAGCTTCTTTTTTCTCAGATCTCTTTAAGGGGTGGTAGCTCAGGGGCATGAAGAGCTTTTATAGGAGAAAAATGGGGTACAGTGAAAAAATGAGCAGGAAGTCTATGCATTTTAGCTTCTTCCTCTCTAGAGTGCCTGTTGCCTTTTCTTCCTCCCTAGAATATCTTCATGAACTATGGCTTCCAGCAGGACCAACACCTGCATTTTCTTTTCAGAGAAAAGAAAAATTACTTTTCTTCAAGTTAACTTGTATGTTTTATGTCCCAGCACAACAAATGCTGTTTTCAGTAGTTCTGGGTTCTAAAGACAGATCATCTTAGCAACTGACTATTTAGATGATAACTCTCTTTAGAATTTAGAATATTGGGCAAAGGGCTAGAACATTAAAGGATTATGGATGGATGTTAAAAGGAAGGGGGTGTACATTCTGCTAGGGACAGAAGCTATTCTGTTACAATATTAGTTTTAGAGGAAGTTAGGTGAAGTATATAAAGGATCTCTCTGTATCATTTTTTATGAGTCCATGTGAATCTATAATCATCTCAGGATATAAATTTTAAAAAAGAATCCCATCAATTTTTTTTAAATATGTAGAAACACACACACAAACACGCATGCATGTGTGCGTTCATGCATGTGGTAACCTAAGGAATAATACATCCTGACATTTTAAAACTTTCCCAGACCCCATATCTTGCTCCAGCTTATTCTTTTATTGTTACCTTCTTTTATGCCACATTCCTATACTATGCCATAGGAGAAGGGAGAAGAACTATTGTTTGCTTTTATCCTTCTCAGTTCTTTGGTGGGTCTACAAACTAAACACAAGATTAATAGGAGTAAAACAATTTTAATTACATTTCACATTTGGAAGTCCCACCAAAATATAAGATTCATGGAAAAGTCCAGGTAATTGAAGCTTATTTAGCTTCCTTAGCTACAGAAGGAATGCAATACAGTGGCCCTCGAGTTATGACCAGTGTAAAAAACAAACAACTTGGGTTACAGCCAGAATTTTAGTTTTAACTTATGACCAAAGTCTTGAGTTGTGACCCTAATGCCAGCCACTTGTGAGGTTGTAAACAAAGACTTGTGATGCTAGAAAAGCATATGTAAGCATACATAAGCTTCAATCTGAGCCCAGATGTGTATGTTTGTGAACATGATGTCAGTCAGTGTTTTATATAATCGTTATGATTACTGATATCAAAATGGCCCCCAAAAAGGCTAGAAAAGAAGCTAAGAAAGGAACAGAATATAAATAAAGCAGTAACAATAGAAAAGAAGAAGGAAATTGTAGAAAAATATGAGAGTGGCATTTGTGTGACCAATCTCGGTAATATGTATAGCATGTCAAAAATTCACTATTTTGACAATCTTCTGAGAAAAGCTTTGTAGAAGGAAGCTAGTATTGCTAAAAGTGTTATCAAATTAGTAAGTCATGATCAACAGTGTTAGATAAGGTACAAAGGCTGTGATTAGTGTGGATAAATGAAAGGCAGATGGCAGGTTATTAGACTATCTGAGTCTATAATTTGTGAAAAAGCTAGGGCTATGAACACAGATCTTGTAAAGGATAATCCATCAATGAGTGATAATGAACATTTTGTGTCAATAAGGGATTATTTCACAACTTTAAAGTGAGAATGGGGGTTCGTAGCATAACTAGGCATAGTGAAGCAGCCAGTGCTGATAAAAGGGCTGCTGAAAATTACATAAACCACTTTGAAACAATGACATAGAAAAATGGCTTTTGCTCTCAAGTTTTCAACTGTGATGAAACTTGGTTTTTCTGGAATAAAATGCTCAGTAGAACATAGATTACCCAGGAAGAGAAGAAAATGCCAGGCCATAAGCCTATGAAGGATAGGCTACCCTTCTTGCTATGTGTCAAATGCAAGTGGTGACCTCAAGATAAAGTCTCTCTTGGTTTATCACTCTAAGACCCCTAGAGTGTTCAGAAAACATAAAATCATAAAGAGTAGGCTAGGGATCATGTGACAATTTAAAGCAAAAGCCTGGGTAACAAGTGTACTTTTTCTTGAGTGGATCAGGGAGGCTTTCTATCCTACTGTTAAATATCTATGGGACAGAGGTTTACCACACAAGGCTCCTCTCATCTTGGACAATGCTCCTGCTCCTTCTTTGAAGGAATTGGCTGAAGAATTCCCATGGCTCTCAGTCGAGTTCCTTGCACCTAATACAACTCCTCTACTGCAGCCTATGGGCCAGCAGGTTATAGCTAACTAAGAAGCTATACACCAAGGAACTGTTCCTGAAGCTTCTAGGTGGTTTCAGATACAGATTTAATACTTAAACAGTTCTGGAAGGAAAATTACAACATCCTTTCCTGTGTGGGGTTAACTGAGAAATCCTGGGTCAGTGTCTCTCTAAGGACACTGAGAAGAAAGTGTGGCCTAAAATTGTACAGGAGAGAGACTTTGAAGGCTGTGTAAAGGAGCCTGAGCCTTCAACTGACCCTGTGGTTGATAACATTGTCTCCATAGTAGAGTCCATAGGCTGCAGGTAGACAGTGATGATGTTGAGGAACTAACTGGTGGAGGAACACTAAGAGGAGTTCTCTACAGAGGCACTTCAGCAGCTTCTGGCTGAGCAACAGAGAATGGCAGTGGAGGAGCTTTCTGAAGAGGAAGGGGAGTATCAACAATCAGTGAAGCAAAGTTCTTCTGAAATAAAGGAAATCTGAAAAAATGGACAGAGCTACACACATTTGTAGAGAAGACCCACCCAGACAGAGAAAAGACCAATTGTTGCATTTACTTGCTTAACGACAGTAACATGTCATACCACAGAGCAGTGTTAAAAGACAAGACAGAAACAGACAAGCTTAGGCCAGTTTTTAGTTCTGAAAAGGTTGAGTCCTAGTAAGCCAGGAGCAGTTCCTAGTAGGCTAGGACTCTCCCAAGGAGAGAAAGGACACCAAAGAGCCAGATTCCTGATGTTCTTATGGAAGGGGACTCTCCTTCCAACCAATAACTACCTTCTATTTTATCCTCCCTTCCTGCAAGCCAGAGATGTTAACTTGAATGGTGAGTATAGTATGAAATTGTTGTTTCTGGTAAACTAGGCACATTTTATAACTTCTTGGTGAATACACTAGGAATTATTGGTGTTTCTGGTAAATTATGCACATTATACAACCATTTTTATTATGAAAAGGTTAGTTAAGGGGTACATTGGGAGGTTCACAATGCATTATGGGGATTTCCATTCTTTATTTTTGGAAAAATAGTCTTGACTTACAACCAACTTGAGTTACACCCATCCCTCACAAACAAATTGAGTTTTTAAGTCAAAGGTCCACTGTATATACATTCCATATGTGATGGTTAGGATGGAGTGTCAACTGACTGGCTTTGTGATCCATCTATTGGATTGGTGGAGTACACTTCTAGATGTGTCTGGGTGACACTTGGAAGTATAGCCTTGGGGTCTATGTTACCCCTTCTTCTCACCCCTGGCACTGTTCTCTGCTATGCTTCCTTGCCACAATGAACTAAGTAGCTTTGTCTTGCCATGCCCTTCCACTTTGAAGCCTGACAGCCATGTACTGAACCCTCCAAAATTATGAGTTTTTAAACCTATGCTTTAAGCTGGGGATATTGAGTATTATGTTCTAGTAATGGGAAAGCTGAATAATACACCATACATGCAGAAGGAAATGAATGTATTGGTTGCATGAAATTTTCATTTGAACATACTGTTGAGAAACATTTAAAAAGCAGGTGGTATGTCTATTCCTCAGAAACAAATGTTAAATGTAAATAGCTGTAATGCATCTGAGAGAAAGCTATGGGGGGCCCTGGTAAGATTCCATACACAGATCATTATCTCCATTCCTCTAGTAAAAGTTTTAGCATGGATGTCCAGCCACTCATATACCTCCCTGGAGAACCCAGTTGGATTTTCTGGGCTTGCTTATGCAACCCTCAGACCCTGGAGCAATGTTGACCTCACTGCATGGAGTAAAAGGAGAAATCTTGCCAGCAGTCACTGGGAGTCCATGAAAGCTAAGTTGGCCTGCTACCTATTCCCTCCACTCAGTGTCTTTTTTAACTTTTTAAGAGAAAAAAATTGAAATGTTGCACCTAATAAGTGTGTGTGTGGCTAGTAATTTCTTTAGTTGTTGTCTATTGTTCAACATCTATGATAAAAAAGTCAAAAATTCAATGAAATGTCAAAAAATGTCAAAAATTCAATGCCAAGCCAAATTATAGCCTGAAATAAAAGTGGAAATTGGTAATACCATTCCTGTCTATATTTAAATTTGTAAGTTATACTTATCATGGAGTTTTACATTAACTTTTATTTTAAAATATTACATTTAGAAGAATATTTATTGTAATTATTGACTTTTTCTGCCACTCCTTCAATTTTATACCTGAGTTGAGTGAATATGATTTTATTATTTGTTTTCTCTTTTCCTGCTTCCTTTTGGACTAATGGAGAAAATTTTAGGACTTTGATTATGGTGTTGGCTTATTAGTTATACCTTTCTTTTTTTCTAGGGATTATGCTAGAATTTATAATACCATCATTAACTCATCTCTTCAGGGCTATACATTTTAAAATAAAATACAAGTTGCTGAGAGGTGTATTATCATTTTCCCTTTCCCATTATCTAACCTGGTGCTATCATGATGCTCACCATATATCTTTACTTATTTTTGCTTTAGGTAAAGAATTTTATTTTTAAAAGATTTAAAAATATTTTAAAACTTTGTAACATTTAATCATAAATTTTCAGTTTTGACATTCTTATTTTTTTACATAGATCCAAGTTTCTACTTGAATTATTTCTCTTTTTGCCTAATAATTTCTTTTAATTTTTCTTATTGTGAGGGAATACTGGAAATTAATTATCCTGCTTTTTGTTGGTATGAAATTGTTTTGATTTCTCTTCATTTCTAGAGAATATTTTTGCTGCGTATATAATTCTAAGTTGTTCTTTTCTTTTAGCATTTAAAATATGTAGTTCTACTAGAAAAGAAAATCCTCAATTCATACAGAAACACAAAAAAGAGAATAGCCACAGTAACCTTAAGCAAAAAGAGCAAGGTTGAAGGTATCATAATAACAGTATCCAATTTCAAATTATTCTACAAAGCCATAGTAACAATAACAACAAAAAAGCATTGTAGGGGGACAAAAATAGACATATAGACCAATGAAACAGAACGGAGGACATAGAAACAAGCCCACAGTGACAACCATTTGATTCTGGATAAAGGAACCAAAAATATACATCAGAGAAAAGACAGCATCTTTAATAAGTGATGCTGATAAAATTGAATATACACTTGTAGAACATTGAAACTAGATCCTTATCTCTCAACCTGTACAAAAATCATTTCAAAATGTACCAAAGACCTACGTATAGGACCTGAAAAATTGAAACTGATGAAAGAAAACATAGGGGAAATGCTTGAAGCCATGGCAGTTCCTTAAGCAGGACTCAAATAGCAAAGGAAATAATAACAAGAGGATGCAGGAATAAAGAAGCCTTCTGCACTGCTGGTGGGAGTGTAATTAGTACAGCCACTATGGAAGTCAGTATAGAGGTTTCTCAAAAACTGAAATATAGAGCTACCATTTGATACACCTATACTAGTCTGAAGAAAAAGTCAGCATACTCTAGAGATATCTGCATACCCATTTTGCAACACGATTCACAATAGCTTAGATATGAAACCAGTCTGGCGCTCATCAACAGATGAGTGGATAAAGCAAACGTATATATACACAATGGAGTATTATTTAGCCAGAAGAATGAAATCCTGTAATTTTCATGAAAATGGATGGATCTGGAGATCATGATGTTGAGTGAAATAAGCCAGGGGTCAGAAACACATATATCATATATTCTCCCCAAAATGTGGAATATAAACATATTTAAAAATGACAAGTTAGTAGACGGGAGACTGTTGTTAGACAAGAGGAAGGGAATCGGGGAGAGAAAGGAGTGTAAGGGCTGGTAATAAGGGAGATGGATATAATCAAAATGTATTCTACACCTTGAATCCCCCCCATGGGGCAAGAGAGGTGGTAAGGAATGAAAAATTATTTTACATGCCTTTGTGAACCTGCCAAAGTATATTGATATACATATCCACATGCACTAAGAAAAAGATGTAAAAGTGTTCTGTAGTTTTTCCTTGTTTAATTGTTTATGAGAAGCCTGTTATATGCTTATCTGCCTTCCTTTCTACATATGCCTACACCCTATCCCAGCTACTTTTGAAACTTATGTCAGTTTTTAACCAGTTATAATAATCCTTAGTACAGTTGGGTCTATATACTCTTGCACTTATCCATCTTGGGACTCATTGATTACTTATTTCCTTTATTTTGTCAAGTTATTTAGTTGTTTGGGGCAGAAGAGTAAATTTCAATCTCTACTTCCTTATGGCCATTTTAGATATTTTCTTCATAAGTATTTTAATTAGAAAAGATAAGAGAGTTTCATAAAATTATGAACTATCCAAACCAAAGAGTAGATGATAGAACCAGGAACTTGTCTAGTAATACTATCAGATGGGGGAGTGTCTAGGACTAGAAATGCTTAGGGCAGATACATACCTGGGAAAGGGGTCAGAAAAACACAAGAAAGATTGTATGGAAGCCTGGTCCTCTGGACCTCAGGCCCTGCCTCGGCCCCACCCCGTTCACCTTATTCTCAAGCCACGATTCTACCTGCTGCTTTCCTCATGCCAGAGGGCTTCTGAATAGGGAAGTTACTCTTTTACCATCAATAATATGATTATTACATTAAAGATTGGTCCCTGGGTAGAAAAATATCCACATCAAAGTCGGTTGCTGAGATATGAGGGAATAAAGAGCCCTAGTAAAATCATGACACCTTGAAGGGCTTTCTGGGGATTCTGCCTGCCAAAATAACTAAGTTCAGCTTATTCATCCCTTACCCTCCCTGTCCCCTGCCTGCAGTTTTGATCAAGTGCCTTTTCTCATGCATGACTATGACTTGAGAAGAACAACCAACATCAGAGAGGCCATGCCAGAGGCTGCCTCTAACCACCCTTCCTCCTTCAACTGGAGCACCTTGTCAACTCTGAATGCCGGTGAATGGTTCGTACGGCCAGGGGTAAGACACATTCCCCAGTTTCGCAAGCTTGATTGGATTCCTCTTCTGTATGGGTTCATGTGCTGCCCTTGGAGATAAAGGCCAGAGGTGAAGATAGTGTGCACTCCATTTCTTCCTAGTTTGGTAGCAGGACCATAGCATTGGCAGTAGGGCTTTTCTGGTAAGGCAGTCAGTGATTGTTGCTTTCAACCTTCACCAGAAAGTCTGAATAGAAACTTGTAAACTTACTCTTGTCATATAATTCCCTTTTACCTAAGTATTTGGTAACTTTTGATGTATGTCTACCATGTAGGTAGCATTTTCCAGGGCCTTTTGACCTCACACTCCTACAGCTGAGGCAGACTAGGATACATAATTATTCTTGATTCCTTGTTGTCACTCAGCAAGTATTTATTGAGTACCTACTGGGTACTAGGCAAGTGGAATATAATGGTGAAAAAGCATACCTCCATCCCTAATAGAATTCAGATTAGCATAAGAAACATTTACAATACATCGTGGTAAGTGCCAAACTAAAGTTAATTTCAGGTTGCTTCAGGAGCACAGAAGAACAACTTCTAACTCAGTCTGAGACATAAAGATGAGGAATTCTGGAAGAAGATAAGCTAATAATAGGTGCAGTAAAATACAAATCACATATTATGTACAGTGTAATTTTGAGGCAAGAGTGAATGATTCCCCTTGAGGAATTCAGATAATAGATATTTCATGAGACATTACCATTTTTGCAAAGGGGAGATTGTTCCTAAGGGGAACCATGGCAGTGGTGATTATGTTTCAGAAATATGTTATACTAGGACACGTGACGTGTGTGTGTGCGCGTGTGTACGCGTATGTGTGTATAAAGGAGATAGAAGGATAGAGAAGGAAAAATCAAGAGAAGTGAGGACCATCCCGCGCGTAGTCAGTGAAACTAAACTGAAAGTAGATTGCCAAATTAGATACAAGTTTAGTTAATTTACTGACAGTAAAACTGTAAACTTGGGGGTTTCTTCCACAAAAAGGCATCTTTATTGGACAGAGTAATTTGTTTTTATCAGTTTTCTACAAGTTAACGTCTTACCTTGAATGACCTGAGCCATGTAATTCACACGAGTACTAGTTGGTAGTAAAGAGTAATTCAAACAAAGGTATATTTCCCTGAGAATCAGCCTGCAGGTGGGCTGAAGAGGGCTCTGCTATGATATAATGACAAGTTGTCAACTTTTTACTTTATCTCTAAGCTTTGAATAACAATCCCATCTTGTGATCATAACTTGTTACTTAGAGGCTGGTCTTATGTTAATATTGCTATTTGACTTTATTAATTTATGTAGGTGCAGTAAGAAGGGTCAGCTAACACACATGATTCCTTGTATAATCAGCAGATTTAGAGATCAGATTATGCTAAACAACTGCTAAGGCTATTAAATTATATTCTAGAGATTATGTAGGGACTCTAGTTTCACTTTTAGTAATACTACTTCAGAGATCTTTTTTATAATTTATTTACAAAATAAAAAACTCATCTTCACTGAATTTCACCTATAAATATAGGCAAATTCTCTCTCCTTTTCATGCTAGACTGTGACCTTCCTTATTACCTGTAATGCTGGAACAGTGTACGACAGACAGCAGATGATTTACTTAGGAAAGCTTATCAGCATTTTCCCCAAACATCAGTTATGTCTGTGTCTTTAATGAGGACAAGGGGTTTGTCATACCTTATTAAGTTGAATATATTATCAAATATGATCCTCTAGCTATGGCCTTGATGCCACAATTTGACAAGTTATAGCCTATTGAAAAGGAGGATAGATTTCTGTAACACCTGTGGAGAGAACTGCATTACCATGAAAGAGAGAAGCAGTAAAAGTATGTGTTCTTGAATTTCAAAGTGTTGGTGATATAGGTGCTAATACAAAGAGTGTTTTGTGTAAGCGTAACATAGGAGTTAGAGAAAGATTTTTAAAGTCTTGTTCACCTGAGGCAGGAGGATTGCCACAATTTAGAGACCAGCCTCCTAGGCTACATAATAAGTTCAAGGCCTGCCTGAATTATGTAGTGAGACCTTGTCTCAAAAAACCAAATTAAAGAAAGAGTGGGGGTGGGGAGGAAGGAAGGAAGAAATAAAGAAGAAGGAAAGAAAGAGAAAGAAAGGAAGGAAGGAAGGAAGGAAGGAAGGAAGGAAGGGTCATGGGAGTTGCCAGAGAATCCTGCAGTGGTGCTGGTCTTCTGCAAGCCGGTATGACATCTGCAAGATAGGAAAGTGGGAATTAAAAGAAATAGAGACAAAGACTTGAGAGAAACTGGGTCTTGGGCTGATCTCAGCTGCTCTGGGCAGCAAGGATAAAGAACTCCCAGGACATCCAGTGTTTATTCATTACAAGCTTGGGAAGGGGGAAGCTGGGCAGGCCTGGGGAACACCTGCTGACAACAATGATGGAGTAGGCAGGACTGTAGAATGAGCACACACATATATCTTTGCTAAAGAGAACAATTGGTTAATTCAGAGGGGAAGAATTTAGCTGGAGTCAGTTGACCTTGACTGGGAGTGAAGTCAGCCAAGCTCTGCTGCTTCCAGTGTAACACAGATGAATTATGGAGGGGCGGGAAGCTTGTGCCACTGTAGCCCACTAATACTGGGCAGAGGAGCCTGCTACAGAAAAGAAAGAAAGAAGGAAAGACAGGAAGAAAGAAAATAAAGCCTTATTTACATGCCCACCAGAAAGTAGAAAATTAAAACAATACCAATAAAATTTCAAAATGAACAGTCATGATTAGATTGCTCTCCATCCGTGTCTTCAGTCTGTTACAGTGAATACCATGCTCTGAGTTGGGCTGGCAGAATGCTTTCTCAAACTTATCTGCTCCCAGTCTAAAATTCAACACAGGAAGTCTTAGTTTCTGGACAGAGAGTGATGGGTGTCTACTTGAGCGAGCAATGTCAGCTTACACTGGCGTACCTGTTTGCATGAGTTTATTCTTTGCAATATTAATACATATGTGTCACAGTATTTTCAACCATGATTTTGAGTCTTTTTCATTTTGTGGTCTGTATCTTATTAAGAGACCTTGAGACAAGAATGGGAATAAAGTAAGAACCACTTGATGTCATCAAACTGAATTAGTCTGGTTAATTTATTACAGTAAGCAATATCACAAAGGAGAAGAATAAATGCTCTAGTGATATAATACATAATTATTTTAAGAGGTTTTAGTACTTGGAATTTAACCCAGAGACCACTGAAATACGCCTACATCCCTACCCTCTTTCTTTCTTTCTCTCTCTCTTCTTTCTTTCTTTCTTCCTTTCTCCTTCCCTCCCTCCTTCCTCTCTCTCTCTCTCTCTCTCTCTCTCTCTCTCTCTCTCTCTCTCTCTTCTTTTTGAGACACAATCATGCTAAATTGCCTAACCTGGCCTCGAACTTGTGATCCTCCAGCCTCAGCCTCCCAAGTAGATGGGATTACAGGTGTGTGCCACCAAGCTTAGCTATAGTATTTCTTTATTATCCTTTTAAGATCCTGATTGTGGTAATTTGCAATCTCTTCTCTTCTATCTGACTAGAGATTTAACAATTATGTTGATCTTAATCAAAGAAACTGATTAATTCCATTGTTTTTCTGTTTTTTCTACTTTTAATTTCATAAATTTCTGCTCAAATTTTTATTACTTTTGTTTGAGTTGAATTTGATTTTGTCTTCTTTTTCTAGTTGTTAAGGTTGGAAGCTTAGATTACTGATTAATAATCTTCCTGAATATAAAGATTATTGTATGCATACCTGTACATATTGCTTCAACTTCATTTGTAGGTTTTGGTATGCCGTATTTTAAGTTTTATTTGTTTAGCATTTTTTTTTTCAGTACGGGGGAATGAATCCAGGGCCTTTGTACTAAACTACAGCCCTGGCCTTTTAACAATTTTTTATTTTGAAACAGAGTCTCTCTAAATCACTAAAGCAGGCTAGTCTTGCAAGTGTTCTGCCTCCACTTCCCAGTGTGCTGGGATTGCAGACACTTGGCACCATGGCTCATTAGAAATATTTTTAAACTTCCTTTCAGCTTTCTTCCTTAATCCAGTAATATGTTTCTTAACATTTTCAAAAATTTGGGATTTTTCAGATATTTTTATAATTCCTTGCTGGTTTAATTCTGTTCTTACCTGAATACTTATTATATGACTTCTATTATTTTATGTTTATTAAGATTTATTATATAATCCAGATTATGGCATGTCTTGACAAAACTTATTCCATGTGCATGTGACAAGAATGTACATTCTACAATTGTTGGGTAGAGCATTCTATAAATATCATTACTCCAGTTGAGAGATCATGTTGTTTAAATTGTCTTCTATTTTTATTCATTTCCTATCTATTTGTTCTTTCAGTTACTTATGAGGCATCATGAAGTTGATTTGTTACTCTTCCTTTGAGATTTATTAGTTTTTGCAGCATGCATTTTGAAGCTCTCTCATTAAGAGAACACACTTTTAGGATTGTTAGGTCTCTTTGAAGAAGGATGTGTGGTAGGCAGAATAATGGCCTCCCAAAGACGTCCATGCTCTGATTCCTAGAACCTACAAATATGTTACCATTAATGATAAAAGGTCTTTGTAGAGGTAATTGAGATTATGAACATTATGGACATCATGGTTTCACTCCATTTCTATTCTCTGGTCTAGCAATTTTTTTAAAGGGGAAAAGGTTTATTTTGGCTCGTGGTTTAAGAGGTTTCAGTCCATGATTAGTTCAAAGGGAGAGACATCATGGTGGGAGCTCATGGAGGTGGAAAGCTGCTCACCTCATGGTGGCTGAGAAGCAGAGAGATAAAGAAAATGTCAAAGGGAGAGGAACGGGCTGGGTGCAAGATTATACCCTTTCAGGTTATGTCCCCAGGGTCTACTTTCCCAAACTAAACCCTGCCTTCTAACAGCACATTCAAATACGAACTCATCAGTGGATTAACCCATCCATGAGATTAGTGCCTCATGCTTTAATTATTTCCCAAGAACCCCACTTCTGAAGACATGAGCCTTTGGGGGGACATTTAAAAAAATCTAAACCACAACACTCCACCCCATCCCCAAATTCTTAAGTCTACCTCATATTGCAAAATATATTTAGTCTATTTCCAAGAGTCCCAAAAGTTTTAACATTTTCAACATTGCTTTAAAGTCCAAGCCCAAAGTCACTTCTGACTCACGTCAGCTCTTACCTGTAAACCTCTATAAAAAAACAAAAACAAAAACAAAACAAATCACATACTCTCAAGATACAATGGCACAACATCTCCATTCCAAAAGGAAGGAATATGGGAGTAGAAAAGAGTCAGATAAAACAAGATCAAAACTCAATAGGGCAAACATTAAATACTGCAGTTCCATGTTCAACATCCAGGCCACATGTTAGCAAGGTGTATGCTCTAGAGGGCTTATGTAGCCTTGCTCCTGTGGACTTGCTGGTTGTAGCCCACATGGGTTCTCTTGGGCTAATTTTTCTCATTACCTCTGGCTTTTCTTGGTAGATATCCCATGTTCCTGGAATCTCCAGCGTCCTGGGGTCTCTGTTGCAGCTTCAGCCTCCCACAGCTTCGTGCATTGCCCTCTCCAGTTTCCTGGCAGGGACTTCAACACTGTCACACATTTCCTGGCCTCCCAACTCTTCCTCTGAAATCTGGGTGAAAGTATACATGACCCCATAATGCTTGCATTCTATGTGCCTATAAAACCAGAATCACATGGACCATGCCAAGGTGTGTGACCAGCTTGAGCATAAGCCAGGTCTCTTTGGATCATGGGTGCAGTGGCCTCTGAGTGCCTGGAAGGCAGAACTCAGGCAAACACTTCCCTATACACTGTTAAGTGATCAGGGTACATTGGGGCTCTCCTCAAAGCAACATCTTTCAAACTTTGCACTTTTATACCCTTGGACCTGCCATAGGTGAAGAATGGCCAATACTGAGATGTCCTTGAGGAATTTTTTTTCTGTTGTCCTGGTGTAAAGTACTTGGGTTTTTTGTTTTGTTTTATTTTTGTGGGATTGAACCCAGGGCTTTTGCACTGAGCTGAGACTTCATCCCTTTTTCATTTTTTTGAAACAAGGTTTTTCTAAGTTACTAAATTGCCCAGGAAAAATTTGAACTCATGACCCTCCTGCCTCAGCTTCCCAGACTGCTGGGATTACAAGTGTATCCACCATGCCTGGCTTGGCCTTTTAATCATACTAATTTCTTTAGCAACCACAGTTTCTTGGTGTTGAGCTTTACACAAGCTCATTTTCTGGCAAAACTCAGAGGTTTTTTTTTTTTTTTTCAATATTTCAGGTCATTTATTCCCATTTCTCACTGAGGATATGGCAGCCAACAATATTCATGACAGTTTTACATTCAGCCTCACACTAAGTCATAGGATGTGGACAAACTGTAGATAAACTCTTTGTTAGAATGTAACACCAATGGCCTCTAGTCTAATTCCCAATAGAATCCTCGTTCCCATATGAAACTTCATGAGTCCTTCCACATTCCTCTAAGCATTCCAGTCTCCTGAAACCAACAGAATTGCCTGTCAGTCTCTACTGCTAGGACATCTTTAGCCTGATTCTCCAATTTCTTCTTTCACATTCTGAGCCACAAGGTCAGGTATACTTACAGCAACAATCCCACATCTCTGGTAACAATTTTCAATTAGTTATATTTCTTTTGCTGTAACAAAATACCTGACAAACACAATTTAAAGAAGAAAAGATTTATTTGGGCTCACAGTTTCAGACATTTCAGGTTGGCTGGCTCCAAGGCAAAAACATAATGGCAGAAGGGCACAGCAAAGTAGAGCTATTCACATGTGCAAGAAAGGACAGCTTATTTAGGGAGGGAAGGGAGGGGAAGAGGGAGAAGAAATGGAAAGAGGGGAATGAAAATAACAGTGAAGTTGCATAGAGAAAAAGAGAGATTACTTGAGTCTTTTTTCTCTTTTATTGAGTTTATTGTTACATTCTAGGTATACAGTACAGTTACATTCATTACTGGGATCCTGTAACTTCACATGACAGGTCTTGGTTCTCATTTTTCCCCTTGTTCCTGCCCTCCCTTTACCCCCTCTTCCCCTCCCCATTTACAAGTACTTTATTTCCATTTTTCATTTTCTCATATTTTTTCTTTTCCCTTATTACCTTTCCCCTACCCTTGCCACTTTCCCTACACCTTTTCTTCGCATTTCACAATGTCAGTTATTTCATTAGATCTTATGCACTAATACAGTTTATTCACACCAGAGAAACTATTCGGTATTTATACATATGTGACTTATTTATTTCACTTAGGAGTATATCCTCAAAGTGTATCCATTTTCCTATGAATGAATCTAATTTCTCATTCTTTATGGCTGAGTAGTATTCCATTTTATAGAAAAACCACATCTTCTTTATCCAGTTTCCAACTGATGGGAAAATGGGCTGTTTCCACATTTTAGCTATTACAAACTGTGCCACTGTAAACATGAGTGTGCATATATCACTATGGTATGATTCTTTTAATTCTTTTGGAAAGATACCCAGCAGAGGGATGGCTGGGTCAAATGGAACCTCTAGTCCCAGCTCTTTGAGGTATCTCCATATTGATGTCCATAGTGGTTGCACCATTCTGCACTCCCACCAACAATGGAGAAGGGTTCCTTTCTCCCCACAACCACACCAACATTTGTTATTGTGTGATTTCTTGATAGCAGCCATTCTTTGTGGGGTGAGGTGGAATCTCAGTGTTGCTTTCATCTGCATCTCTCGATTGACCAGTGATGTGGAACATTTTTTCATATATTTACTTGCTGCTTTTATTTCTTTGTCTGAGAAATGTCTGTTCATTTCAGATGCCCATTTTGTAATCAGATCTTTATATTTGGGTGGCCTGATTTTTTCGAGTTCTTTATGTATTCTAGATAATAGTCCTTTCTCTGAGGAACAGCTGGTAAAAATATTTTCCCACATTGTAGGTTGTCTCTTAGTTCTGTTTGTGGTTTCTTTTGCACTGCAGAAGCTTTTTAATAAGATGAAATCCCAGTTGTTGATTTTTTTCAGCTAGCTCCTGTGCTACCGAGGATTTCTTCATAAAGTCTTTTCCTATGCCAATGTCTTCCAGAGTTCTGCCTAACTTATCTTCCAGCAAGTTTAGTGTTTCTGTTTTAATATTTAGATCTTTAATGCACTTGGATTTTAATTTAGTGCATGGTGAAAGATAAGGGTCTAGTTTTAATCTTTGGCAGGTTGAGAACCAGTTTTTCCAACACCATTTATTAAAGAGGCCATCCTTCCTCCAGTGGGGATGGTCAGCTCCTTTGTCAAAGATGA
>NW_022900928.1:30389177-30434243 GCF_012274545.1 Fukomys damarensis | reverse complement strand
AGATAATGACAGTTTAACTTCTTCCTTTCCTATCTTTATTGCTTTAATTTCTTTCTCTTGTCTAATTGCTATGGCTAATGTTTCCAGAACTATATCGAAGAGGAATGGTGATAGTGGGCATCCTTGTCTTAAGGTTTTCAGTTTTTGGCCATTTAATATGAAGTTGGCTGTTGGTTTTTCATAGATAGCCTTTATTAAGTTGAGATATAGACCATCTATTCCAATTTTTTGCAGGGTTTTTATCATGAATGTGTGTTGAATTTTGTCAAATGCTTTTTCTGCATCTATTGAGAGGATCATGTGGTTCTTGTCCTTGACTTTGTTAATATCGTGTATTATATTTATTGATTTACATATGTTGAACCATCCTTGCATCCGTGGAATATACCCGACTTGGTCAGGATGTATGATCTTCTTGATGATCCTCTGTATTCTGTTTGCTAGTATCTTATTAAGGATTTTTGCATCTATATTCATTGAGGAGATTGGCCTGGAGTTCTCTTTTTTTTGTTGTGTCTTTCCCTGGTTTGGGAATCAAAGTGATACTTGCTTCCAGGAATGAATTTGGAAGTAGTTCTTCCCTTTCAATTTCATTGAAAAGTTTGAAGAGTAATGGCAGTAGTTCTTCTCTAAATGTCTTGTAAAATTCAGCAGTGAGTCATCAGGACCTGGGCTTTTCTTTGTTGGTAAATTTTTAATTACATTTTCAATTTTACTGATTGTAATTGGGATATTTAAAATGTTTTTATCTTCTTTGTTCAACTCTGTTAATTCATAAGTATCTAGAAATCTGTCCATTTCTTCTCTGTTTTCCATTTTGTTAGAGTACAGGTTCTCAAAGTAGGTATTGACTATCCTCTGGATTTCTGTTGGATCTGTTGTGACTTCACCTTTTTCATTCCTAATTGCATGGATCTGAGCCTTTTCTTTCCTTTTTTTGATAAGGTTAGTTAAGGGTTTATCAATTTTATTTATTCTTTCAAAAAACCAACACTTCGATTCATTTATTTTTGTATCATTTTCTTAGTTTCCATTGCATTGATTTCTGTTCTAATCTTTATGATTTCCTCTCTTGTTCGAGCTTTGGATTTTTCTTGCTCTTGTTTTTTTAGGCACCTAAGATTCATCATTAGTTGTTTATTTGAGCTTGCTCTGTTTTCCTAGTGTGAGCATTCAGTGCTATGAATTTTTCATGTAGAACTGCTTTCACTGTATCCCATAGATTCATGTATGTTGTATTGGCATTTTCATTTATTTATAAAAACTGTCTGATTTCTTCTTTAATTTCCTCTGTGATCCATTGATTGTTTAGGAGAGTGTTGTTCAATTTCCATGTGTTTGTGAAGTTCCTACGGTTTCTTGTGCTATTGATCTCCAGTTTGATTGCACTGTGATCTGATAATATACAGGGAATAACTTCAATTCTTTTGCATTTATTCAAACCTGTTCTTTGAGCTAGTATGTGGTCTGTCTTGGAGAATGACCCATGTGCAGCTGAAAAGAATGTATATTCTGATTTTGTGGGGTGGAACACTCTATAGACATCTATTAAGGCCATGTATTCAAACGCTTGGTTCAGTTCTAGTAGTTCGTTGTTGATTTTTTTGCCTAGATGATCTGTCTATTTGTGAAAGTGGGGTATTTAGATACCCCACTACAATTGTATTAGTGCTTATTTGGTTTTTCATGTTTCTTAATATATGTTTTATATAGTTGGGGTCATTAATATTTGGTGCATATATGTTTATGATTGTCATCACTTCCTGTTTTATTGTTACCTTTAAAAGGATGCAGTGGCTTTCTTTGTCTCTTTTAATCAGTTTTGATTTAAAATTTACTTTGTCTGCGAAGAAGATTGCTACCCACCTTTTTTCTGGGCTCCTGTTTTATGGAGAATTGTTTTCCACCCTTTCACTTTCAGTCTATGGGCTTCTTTTTGCACTAGGTGTGTTTCTTGTATATAACATATTGTTGGATTTTGCTTCTTAATCCATTCTGCCAGTCTTTTTCTCTTGATTGGTGAGTTGAGGCCATTAACATTGATGGTTACAACTGATATATACTGACTTATTATTGTCATGTTAGTGACCTTTTGTTGACTCTTTTTACTTTTTCCATCTTCTCCTTTTAGTTTCTTGCCTTGCCTATTTAATTTGCTCTTTTGGGCCTCATTGTGTTGTTACCTTCATTGTCTTTTTCTAGGATATTGTTTAGAATTCCTTGTAGTGCTGGTTTGGTATTCATGAAGTTTCTCAGATGTTCTTTGTCATGGAAGTATCTTATTTCCCCATCCATTTTGAAAGAGAATTTTGCAGGATATATCAGTCTAGGTTGGAGGTTGTTTTCTTTTAGGACTTGAAACACTTCACTCCAGGCTCTCCTTGACCTAAACGTTTGTGTTGGAAAGTCTGCTGTGATTCTGACGGGCTTTCCTTCCAGTGTGATTTGTTTCTTTTCTCTTACTGCTTGTAATATTTTGTTGTTTACTTGAGTCGTAAGAAAATGTGAGGTAGCTTCCTTCTCCTGGAAGAGATTTTTAATCACTTGCTTCACCTATAAATGATCTAAAACTGACAAGAGATAATAGCATAGACATCTACTGATTTTATGTAACGTATGTAGAGCCTGCCATGTATAAAGTGAAGTGCAGTGCATTGTAGAGAATATACAGCAGTTTCTGCCCTGATATATCTTACTCCGTAAGAATTAGTAGCAAATAAGAGCATGAAACTTGCTCTCAGACCCTGTAAATATTTTGTAAAATTTAGCTTTCAATCTCATCCTAAGGAATACACAGATTACGCTTCCATTCTGATGGAGTGGGTAATGAAGACTGAGAATTCAAATTATTTCATCAAGGCTGTACAGCAAGAATCATACTGAGCTGGGATTTGAACAGTAATCTAAGATTTGGACAAATAGTAAGGTAGAATGAGACATGCATTTATAGAGGCATAATGGGCTTAATGCCCATTGAAATATCTTTAGCTTAGGAATAGTTAAGGAAAGCTTTGTGAAAGAGGCTGCATTTGAACAAGTTAAGAGTAAGATTTTAGCAGGTGGCTACTGGCAAGGGCAAGTAAGGGAGGAATAGAACTAGGATTGAATCCTTTCCATTCAGAAGTTAAAATGTATATTCTTTCCATTACACTAAACTAAAGCAGTGAGAGTATATGCATAAAGGCAGTATGACTGAAAGGGATGCATTAGTCTGAGTTATAGAAAAAAGGCTGGAAAGGAAGGCCAAGGTGAGAACACTGAAGACCTTCAGTGGAGGTACAAGAAGTCCTAGGATATAGAGGAGATCATTCTAAACACCACAATTACCCATGAAGATTACATTTTTTTCCCTTTCCTTGGTAATTCTTATCTCAGAACTAGTATTTCAGAGGGTCCAGGGGATTGAGTGGTAATAAAACAAAATGTAAGTGTGTGGGGCTACAAAGCAGGAGAACTGGAAAATACTTATGGTGGGAATCAATATTTTCTTTGATGTATTTATTTTTAGACCAGACCATTTTTCAATATGAAACCTCTATCAGAGGCTGATAAAAAACGAGCAAGAAACCAGTCAATTCCACGACTAGCTGACTTATTGACACTTGCAAAGAAGGAACAAAAATTTGTGATATTTGATCTTTTTGGACCTCCACATAAACATCCTCTCAGACACACATTTGTCCGTCAGGTAGTAAGCGTGATCCTTGCTTCTAAAATTGAACAACATCTGGTATGTGTGTCTTAATATTTATGGTTGAGATTGGGAGGTATGGGTAGTGTGTCCCCAAAGCACAGTAGTTGAATTCAACGTATCTTTTCAATCTTAAATTCTTAAATAATTTTGCTTCTGATGGGAATTAAGATTATATATTTTAAAATTTTTTTTTCTGGTACCGGGGATCGACCTCAGGACCTTGCGCTTTTGAGGATGTGTGGTGCCACTGTGCTAAATCCCCAGCCCAAGATTATATATTTTTTGAGACAGGGTCTTGCTATGTGGTTCAGGCTGGCTTTGAAGTCTCTACATAGCCTGGGTTAGCCTCAAATTCATGGTGAACCTACTTCCTCAGCCTCCCGTGTGCTGGGATTGTAGGCGTGCACCACCACGCCCAGCTTCAAGATTATTTTGTATATTCCTACATGTGATTATCTGAGAATGCCCAGTTGAATTTATCTCAGTGGGGGAAAACATTGAGATTGTCTGCTATTTTTGAAATATCTGCACCTTGCTGAAGAGGACTATGTGTAATTACTGTGTAATATGACCTGCAGCATCATCAACACAGTTCTGTTAGAGCTACTAAAGCTTTGGGGATTAGCGTTGATGAGTGATATGGAAAGACAACTGGGTCTGATTCGAGATTTGCTTGTCATGTTTTTCAGAACCAACACTCTATATTTAAGTTGTCAATTGTTCCAATCACTTAAATTCTCAGAATATGAGTTCTGTTAGTGAACAAATATATGTATATGTTTTAACAAATAGAACTATTGCCACAGATGATTAATTACAGGAACCCCAGTGGTAGGAAATAACTCATTTTAAAGATTATTTTTAGCATTAACCAGACATGTTTTTATCCACATCTACCAACTTTACCAACCTTTTATCATTTTTGTTTTTTGACTGGTGATTGAGACCAGGGTTTTGTGCATGGTAGACAAGTGCTGTACCACTGAGTTTCATCACCAGTCTCCATCCCCAGTGGGGTCTTTCCCATGATGTTAACTCATGAATAGAGAGGTCCTGGGAAAACTCAGTTTCAAGGAAGTGCTGGTTCTCATTTTTAAGAGTTCATTAGACAATATTAGGCCAGATTGACTGTTTCACCAAGGGCTACAATCTTCTTCTGCTTCTTATAGATTACTACCAGTTCTAAAATGAAGCTTCATCCATTCTTTATGGGGCTATTTATAACTACAGTTCATTAACCACTAAAGGATTTCCTGTTTCTACTTGCAGATTTTTTGGTTGCCAGGTCATGATAGGCAGTATGTCAGGTTCATGGCCCCTGGTTTTCAGCATGTGGGCCGTTTAGTCTCTGTTGATATCCTTACAAAAGAAAATATCAGTATAATAAATGTGGACTACAAGAGGTTATTCTACAATGGGTTGAGGTAAGTGACCATACTTCTCTTGGCATATTCCCCTTGCATGTATAAAACATACATATCCCCTAAGCTATTTAATTTCCTCTTCTCATTTTAGGATTTCTTTGTGTGATTATCTTTTTTAATCCTGCTTTCTCCTCACCTCTCCATCCTTTCCTCTACTAACAAATTGTAGACTCCCCCGCCCCAAGAAGATAGATTTGAGCTCCTCTTTTGTGCTATAATCTGTCATCATACAACACAATTTAAAAAAATTATTAGTACATGTTTGCAGGACATAATGGTGGGTTGTTGTTTTTTTTTTGTACTTGGTATTGAACTCAGGACCTTGTGCTTGCAAGGCAGATGGCGGAACCACTGAGCTAACTCCCCAGCCCTGCAGGACATAATGATTGGATTCATTGTAGGAGGTGGTACATGATATAATGCATCTCATTTTTTATTAATCTCCTACCCCTCTTCTCAACCCACCTCCATGCATATCTTGGTTCTCTTCCCTTATGCAAAAGTTCTATCACCCTATTTCCTACTATCTTTTTGTTGTTGTTTCTCTCATTGAGATTATCGGTACATTTTAGGTATACAGTAAAGTTACATTCATTTTTGGGATCTTGTACCTTTACATGACAGGTCTTGCTTCTCATTTTTTCCCCTTGTCCCTGCCCTCCCTTCACCCCCTCCTCCCCTCCAAATTTACAAACACTTTATTTCCCTTTTTTCATTTTCTCATATTCTTTTCTTTTCCCTTGTGCTCTTTCCCCTACCCTTGCCACTTTCCCTACATCTTTAGCCCTTTTCTTCCTATTTCACAATGTCAGTTATCTCATTAGGATCTTATGCACTATTATAGTTTTTCACACCAGAGAAACTATTCGGTATTTACATATGTGTGATTTATTTATTTCACTTAGGAATATATCCTCAGTATGTATCCATTTTCCTATGAATGAATCTAATTTCTCATTCTTTATGGCCGAGTAGTATTCCATTTTATAGAAAAACCACCTCTTTATCCATTCTCCAGCTGATGGGCAAATGGGCTGTTTCCAAGTTTTAGCTATTAAAAACTTCCTACTATCTTTTATTTGGTTCTATAATTTATTTATAGTTTGGGTTACTCATAAGAAATCCATTTTCCTACAAATGACTGAAGGTTAGCTTTCTTTATAGTAAAGTATTACTCCATTCTAAGTAAATACCACATTTTCTTGATCTTTTCATCTATTGATGGACATATATGTCTCTTCCAAGATACAGCTATTATGAATTATGCTGCTATAAACATTGGTATGCAAGTATCACATATCTTTTTTTTTAAATATGGAACGCTTTGTGAATTTGCATGTTATCCTTGCACAGGGGCCATGCTAATGTTCTATGTATTGTTCCAATTTTCGTATATGTGCTGCCAAAGTGAGCACTAATATATCTTTAATGTAATATTTCTTTAACTCTTTCTCAACTATACCTAGAAGGGGAATAGCTGGGTTGAATTTATGGAATTTATAGTTTTAGTTTTTTGAGGAATCTCCATACTGATTTCCATGGTGGTTGTACTAATTCACATTACCACCAAGAGTACAGAAGGGTTCTCTTTTCACTACATCCTCACCAATGTTTGTTGTTTTTTGATTCTTAAGTTTTTATATATTACATACATATATATATATATATATATATAGTATATATATTTTATATAGTTATTTTTTGAGTTTTGGCTTCAAAGGCTCAAAGAAGTAACTTTTTACTATTGTTTCCTAATTTTAAAAACTTTGTCATTAGGTGATCTGTAGAATTGTATTAGAGACAGTTCTTACACACTGAGTAACTGCCACCACTCCCTGAAAAGGATTATTATTCATAAGTTTATAACTCAGGCTAAGAGAATGCCATGCTAGTGTATGGAAGAGCTAGGATTCAAACACAGGCTTGCACAGAGCAGTTTCCAACCTGACATATTTTGTCAGGGTTAAAAAAAATTGAAAGCACTTACATGGTATTTTTCTTTTTTGTGTGTGGGAATTGAATCCCTGAAAGTAGCAACTTGACTAGAATTACTAGATGTATTCCTTCACTTATTTTCTTCCTGTTCTACAGCCTTGGGAAAAAAATTGGGTTTTATTCACCGGACTCAGTTCTTGTAAAAATTATTTATATTTAAAATTTAGCATGTTCACTGCAATGGTATTTATTTTATACCTTCAACTAATATTTGGGAGCTAGGTCTTGTACTAGGTCTGCATATACAAGAGATGAGTAAGACACAATTTCTGCTTTAAGTTACTTACAGTCATGTATAAGGATAATGATAGGTGAACAGATTATTAACAGGTTCTAAGTTCTTGGATGCAAGTAAAGGCAGGTGCTACGGTAGCAGGTCAGAGGAAGCCCATCTGAGCTTGAAAAGGCCAAGGCTGTATTAAGGAGTCAGGGACTGTGCATATTGGGTTTTTTAAAAAAAATTGCCTTGGAAATTTGCAAATGCTACAAACAGAGCCTCCCCCTCCTCATTCTTTTCCCCCTTCCTTTCTTCCTGCCTTATTTCCTTCCTTCCTTCTTTTTCATTTCCTTTCCATTTTTTCCTCTTCTCCTCCTCTCTCTCTCCTCTCCATCTCTCTTCTCTTTCATTAAATTCTCCACAGGACATGTAGTTCACCAGCTCACCACTGTTGCTACAGAAGCAGAGTCACTAAATTCAACCCTTCACCTCACAGCGTGAGCCCTCCCTTTCTGTCACCATGAATTACAGAGTGTCCCTGGATCAGTGCCTCCTGATGATTCAGGCATCGACCTTTCACAAACATGGTGGCTCTTCCCCGTGTAGATGTTGAGAGCAAAAGTGGGTCTAAATCCCCTGTGAGTTCTGTTTTTTTCCAGGGATTATAAAGCAGCTAACATCTATATCAACTTATACCTTGTCAATGAGCCTTGGATTTTCTCACTGGCCTGGTGCTCCAGAATTAACTCAGTGACAACAGACAACATTCCAGTCCTGAGTCAGCTCACTCACCCCCACTTCTTCATGGTGAGCTGCTTGTCCATATTGTTCTTCTAAGCCTGCTCTAACGGAGGTCTGTGTGCTCCACCCCTGTGCTATCCACTGCATAGTTTCCTGGGGAGCTATGTAAGAGCAGAGACTTCCATGATACTGGAAATATGGCGTTCTCCATTTTTTCACCCAAGTCCTTCTATGATTTTCATTTATTGAACAATAACAGTTTATATTACTGCTGTATGTAATTTAGTCCCCTGACTTGGCTACTATTATTACCTCCATGAGGAAACTGAATCTCAGTCTTCTATGATTTTCATTTATTGAACAATAACAGTTTATATTACTGCTGTATGTAATTTAGTCCCGACTTGGCTACTGTTATTACCTCCATGAGGAAACTGAATCTCAACAATGTCTTTGTGCATGATCACACGAGGTAAGATTCAGAATGAGGTCTGACTCCAGAGTTGTGTTATTGCAGCCCTGTATACCTAGAGGCACAACCACAATGGACAATGACATGTGGTGTGGGAAGAAAACTAAGTGTACTTGACTGTGTGGTCAAAACTGTGCCTTGGATAAATGCTCTCGTAGAGGACAGCTAATGTCTAGTTGCCTGGCCTGGTTTTCTGTTCTATCCCTTCCTCATTGCTAGAGGACCGAGGATCTGAAGACATGGTTACAATCTCAACTAAATTTCATCACTTATTACCTGTGGAAGGAGCCTTGGCCTGTGTTACTTATCTGTATGGCGTATTCTGTAGTATGTATCTGTATGGTTTACTGAGTAGGGCAAAATAGCATACAGCAGAAAATGGGTTTTTCTGTTCATTTGTTTTGTTTTAAAAGACAGGATATCATTATGTTGTCCAGGCTGCCCTTGAACTCTTTGGTTCAATGATCCTTCTGCCTCAGCCTTCCAAGTAGTTGGGACTACATGCCACCATAGGCAGCTAGAAAACAGTTTAATTTTACTCCACTGGAAGTTAAAACTTAGGCAGTGAAGCCTGTGATGGAGGGGGTTCAGGCTGTCCTCTCCACACCTTCACTCTCTCACTGGTCCCCGTTTCTGACCTGTTTAGGGTCTGGGACCAGGAGACACAGGACCAGGTCAGGCACATAATCTTGTGGGGCCAGCACTGTATTATTTCTAATGGAAATATGGAGTTGCTGGCTCCTTTCTCTGGTGACTTTCTGGAAGTAACTATGAAGGGAGATTTGGGTGACAGATTCCTCAGCACAGGGGAAGTTTTTCCACCTGTCTGACCCCATACAACTTTCCTTAATATATATAACATATTTGTATAATGTTTTTGTTTTTTAGGGTTGATTACAAAAGTTTAGTAGTTCATTATATGAAATTCAATTATGGAAATGTTCAATTTAGAAAATAACACACCCTCCTAATCCTGTCTCCCCGAATCAGTAATGTCTCCAAGTTTGAGAAGTATACTTTTACTTATATGATGTTATTATTTCTGAAAGTCCTTTTTTATTTCAGTATTTGAACTGGTAATAAATTCATATGACTCCAAGTTCAAAAAGACATAAAAGTACAAATGCTAAAAAACACAAAACTTCCACACCTAGCCCAGGCTTTTTTGGAAGGACTAGTGTAATACGTCATTTTGTTTAGAGGGGTAGAGCTTTTCTAGGCAGCCTGCACTCTGGAGTTGGGTTATGCAGATTCAGATCTGGGCTCTAGCACTCGCTGTATGAACCTGGAAATAACCGTTAACCTATCTGTACCTGGTTTTTAAATTGGAGATGATGGTATAACAGATTCACTTTTATTCAATACACTGTGGTCTAACCATTGGTCTGTTAATTGAAGAAGTTAAGGTGGATAAATCACTAAAAAAAAAGACAATACTCTACCAGCTAGCTTTTAATGCCTAACAAAAAAGCACCTAAAAGGTAATGTCGTCAAATAGATTTTTCATAGGTCTCATGTTATGTAAGACTATGTGGTTCCTCTGTCCTAAGCCTGTGAGATTAGGTTGAATGGTCTAGGTCTATGAGAGCCTCACTGATTGGTCTGAGTCTCCCCTGTGATGACTCAGGTCTGTGATCACACATCTTCAAGGAAGCTAGCCAGAGTATATTCCTTTGGTGACAGTGAGTTTCCAGCAGCAAGAGAGGGAAACCCCAATGTGTGCACACTTTTCAGTGTTCCCCTAGTGTTTTATAATCTTCCGTTGGCTAGATAAACCATATGTCCTTCACCTTTTGACAGGAAGAGGGGCACAGCTAATCATATTGTTTAGGAGCCTGCATTTGGGTTTGGAAGGAATACACAACACACCTCGACACATTTTAATTTAAAATCATTCACCTTTTGACAGACAAAATCTTTTCTTGTATACTTTGCTTACTTGAGTTCTACATTCTCTTGCTTATTTAAACATCCAAATAAACTAAATATAGCTGTTTTTAATTTTTGTTTCTTTAAAATGGAACAAGAATATAAAGTCACTGGGAGAAACAACTAGAATGAGGAATTCACCTAGATCTAATAGTCCCCCTGCCTTAATCTCTCAGAGTTTTACCCACTCCCAATCCAATTGCATTTTATATTTTTAATGACATTTTATGCTCACTGAGTTTTTTTTAAGTCATTTGACTTAGATTTCTTGAAACATCACCTTTTCATTCATATTTTACAGATTTGACCAATATATAATCACATTGTGTAATTATAATAACAAATATGGTTGACCTGTGGTTAAGCCATTTGGGAACAAAGACAAAAGATTCTTGGTAAACATCAGTTTGCCTTGAGAGGCATCCTGGAACAATCAGCAGATGAAAGCATCAATCAGTGTGTTTCCCAGAAGGGACTAAGAGCCTCAGTTTATGGAAAAATGGAATCAAGCTTCTATTGTACTTACCTAGTAGGACTATTGTGAGAGTTAAATCTGAAAATATCCGTAAATTGTTGAAAATCCTTGCCTACGTGTGAAAATAGGCTTAGAATACTTATCACACTCTTAGTAAACACTCATTAATTGCTGTTATCATTGTCATGATCATTAAAGTTATTATTAATATTATTATTCAGCCCAAAGATGGACCTTGGGGTGCAGAGTAGAATAGGCTGAGAAAGAACAAAAAGCATAAGCCCCAGTGGTATCAAGTAAAACTAGAAGAGAGCAATGGAGGTGGGAAAGGAGGGAAAGATCGAACCAGGGGATTGTAAAACTCATGTTAGATGGAGGAGATAGAGCTTGGGAAGAAATAGGTGATTTGAACAAAGAGCATGGAGCAGTGGGCATGCAGGTGAAAAGGAATTCTAGTTCAACATCATTATTTGAAGAATGATGATTCAGAGCAATGCTTCCCAAATTCTGGTTCACAGTCTAGTTGTTTCAGCATTACTGGGAGAACTTGTTAAAAATGGAGATTTTGATCTCTTAAATCTGTAGTTAGACACATGACCCTTTATTACCAAAAGATACCCAGGAGACAGATTGGAAGCTTTGCCATGAAAATATAGAGTACTGTAAGTCGGAAAATGGGCTGGAGTCTTAGGTCCAGAACTGACTTGCTGTTTTACTTCTCTGAGACTTCCTCAGACCTCTGTCTTGAGGGTTAGGGAGATAAAGGGTGTGGAGTGTTTTATTCCTTGTTGAGCCCCTGCATGCATGATGGTGAATAGCTGCAGATAATCTATATTTGAGACTCCTGTACCTTTTCTGTTCTACTTCCTCTCTTTATCCAGACTAGGCAGCAGAACCCACTTAATCCAGTTCTTTAATTGTGGTTATTTTATGTTTTGCAGACACCACGGTACTATCTGTTCATATGGCTCCTCCTGGATATTTTTTCTGCAATTTTCATTACTGCCATATTTTGTTTTCACTGGTAAGTATATGCCTGTAATTTTTAAATAAAATTTGTCCAAAATAAAAGTAATAAATGGGTTTGTTAGGTGAAAAGAGCCAAACCAGGACCAGACCAGAACCATAACAAATCTTTATTATGGGGAGGATCTGCTGGGGTATCTCCAAACAAAGGAGGAAAAGCAACATGGCAGAACAGGGAGCTTCTTTTATGGGAGAGGGGTGGGGTTAGCCTGAGCTGGGGTGGAGTTGAGTGAGGTAGTATTAAGAGATTGGAGGAGCCTGTGACATCACTAGCTACTAAGAGGTAGCAAGTATCAGGTTACTCTTTTGGAGGGAGAAGAGGCATGATGGGAAGAAAAAGCCTGTCCTTTGTTGGGAGAAGGCATATTTTAACATGGAGGCTGCTAGTCCCTGTGGCAGCCATCTTAAGGCAAGGAAAATCTAACAGAGTTCTTTCAGTAATTTGAGAAAAAATATACCCACTTATATTCTTTCTATATCTCCACATGGAAAGACCAGAGTTATAATATGAACCTCTCATTCTTTTTGTTCTCCCTGAAACTCCTCACACTCCTTCCTCTTTCCCAACATAAGATAATATTTTCAGGGTAAAGAGTGTCAAGGAAGCTTAACCGAGTCTGTTAGGATAGATTCAGTGTAGAGCAGCTAGAAGACAGGGAACGGAGGGTGTTCAGACAATGGTGTCCATCTTATCCCGTCATGAAGTGACAGAGCAGGGTGCTGTGCAGAGAACAAGCTCATGGACCAGGGAGACTGGGTTTTATCACTGGCCATGCCCCTTAGTTGCTGACTGACTTTAAGAAAATCACTGTCCCTTTCTGGGCCATACCCTTTATTTGTCTAAGAAAATAATTTTTGCTAATCCTTGCAGGGTTAATGCTTCAAGACTGAAAGTTTTAAGGTAGAAAAGGGAGAGAAAATCCTGGAAGGGGGAAAGTTAGAGGAATCTATGGTTCTTTAGTTAGAGGAGGATCATCATTTCTTGATTTGTGACTTATCCTTTAAAGGAGGAGGCACAAACCCTCTGCTCAAATGAGAATCTGATTGCATAAACTTTCTTTTCTGGCCACTACCTCTCTTTTTAGAAAGAGGCCTGTGAGTTTACCAATGGTCTGCTTACTTCCAGGTGGAAAGAGCTCAAAGAAGAAAAATTGCTTGAAGCCTCCAGAACCTTCACAGGTAAAGTCAGAGGCCTTGCCCTTACTTTTCTTCTTCCCTACTCACTGCTTCCAGAAGACAGGGTTTGCTTTTCCTGTCTCTGACAAGAGCCGAGGGCATGTGGGTATGGGGAGTGGGGAGAAGTTAGGAAGTACTATATAGTCATGCCTTCCTCTATCAAAGGATTCAACCAAGCACCAGTGGAAAACACTTGAAAAAAGAAAGTTACGTTCCTATTGTGCATTATATAGTTAGGCCTATGATGGTTTGTCTGCACTGAACAGGTACAGACTTGTGTTTTTATCATTGATCTCTGTTGCTTAATGATGGGGATACAGTTTGAAATTGTGCAAACATAATGGAATGTATTTAATACAAACATATATCTGTATGGTGTATATGTACACCACAGAATGTGTGTGTGTGTGTGCGTGTGTGTGTTATAGCATGTTGCTCCTGGAATGGTGATAAACAAAACAACAAGATATTAAATCAAGCACAAGAGAATATTATGCAATAGATATGTAAATACAAAGTGTACTCATTTTGTGCTGATATAGACTTTTCAGTAAACTTTTTTATAAGTAGATGGAGTATATTCTAAAATAATGATAGTACAGTACAGTAAATACATGAACCAGTGACATAGTCATTTATTATCATCAAGTTCGTGTATTGTACATAACCATGCAACCAGCAGTACAGTAGGTTCATTTACATGAGCATCACCAGAAAAATATATTGTGCTCTGATGCTACAATGGCTATGATGCCACTGGATGATAGGAATTTTTCAGCTTCACTCTCTTATGAGATCACTGCCATATAGAAATACATGATTGTCTGAAATGTTATGCACCAGGCCCATGAATGTATTTCCTAAACAACACAGTTTAACGCCTATTTACATAGTGTTTATATCATATTAGGTGTTACAGGAATTCTAGAGTTAACGTATATGAGAGGATGTATGTGGGTCCATTTTAAATAAGAGGCTTGCTGAGTCTGGTGACCTTGGGAGTGCTATAAGCAATCCCCTGAAGATACCAGGGGATGACTACACGAGCTACCACAGATTCTGGAGGATCCCTTACATCAGTCTTTAGACATCGGGTGGCATCATCTAAACAATGAGACCCTCTGGAAAATTTCAGGCACGAGTGTTTATGTGTTCACTTCTATACATATTCACATATCACATAATAATTGAGTACCTACATTGTGCCAGGCACTCCAAGAGAGGCTGAAGATAACTGAAAACTACAGAGGGTGGCCCAAGAGATAGGAGGGCTGGCCCACAAAGACCAGTTAAAAAAAAAACAAACAAAAAGCAGACCAAAGCAGTTGACATGCACCCAGATCTATGACAGAATAGCTACCATGCTGGCGGGGCTGAATGTGCTTAGGAGGCTCCAATTGTGGGTGCTGTGCATTGGAGAGTAGACAGAAAGGCTGCAGAGATACTAAAATGCTACACTAGAGTTTAGACTCTGCAGATAAGCACTCAGGAGGTGACAAATGAGTCCAAACAAGAGAATGATATGTTAGATTTCTGTGTGAAGGAATTTCTGTGTGAGTTACTCTACTGAGGCTGAGAAAGTGAGGTAGGCCCAGCAAAGGGAAAGAAAACTAGAATTTATTTCCAGAGGGTTGTGGGGATAGTTATTTTGGAAGCCTGTGCAATGTCAAAGGGAAAACCAAGAAGGCGGAGAAGCCTGTGCAATACAGATTATCATTTCCTTCCACAGTTCTAGAGCCTTAGTAAAGTTACAAAAATCGTGAGTTCATTTCATTTCTTATGGACGACAGTGAAGCTCCTCAGATTTTATGTACCAGCTAGCAGAGGGTTGAACTGATGATATACCATTTAAATTTCAGGAATGGATCCACTGGACCATGAAAAACTAAGTGAAGAAATTTGAATGAATTAAATGAGAGTCAGTGGCTTTTATGTTCTGTGAAACTGAAGGTTTAAGTCAAGTTCACTAAAATCTCTAAGTGGCAGGAAGCTCTCCACTCTGAGTTTGAGGAATTTTAAGACCATTCCACTGGCTACGTTAGGTCTGAAGGCTGTATTCCAGCTACCTTACAATTATCAACACTTGCATTAGGAAACGGGTGGTGCCATAAGTAGAATCACTGACTTAGTAGAAATGTTTGTCCTCACAGTTTTGGAAGCTAAAAGATCAAGATCAAGGTGCTGGTAAATTTGGTTCTTGATGATAACTTTCTTATGTCCTCATGCCATTTCCTGTAGATATGCTTGGAAAGAGAAGTGCATTCTCTTTTTCTTATTATAAGAATACCAGACCTATCAGATGAGGGGCTCATTATTATGATCTCATTTACCCTTAATTATCCCCTTAATACCCATATTTTCAAATATAGCTACACTGAGTCTGAAGACTTCGACATATGAATTTGGTGGGTGGGAAGGAATAATTCAGCCTATAATAGTAACCTAGCCAAGAAACAATTCAAGCATAGAAGGCATAGATTGGAAAGAAGTTTTGAAGGAAAATTTTAAGAACTATACAAAGGTGCATGTAGCTATAATGCCTTAGAAAAAGTTAACTTGACCCTACCCTGCCAAACTGAAAGTAGAAAATAAAATTTAAGTGTTTCCTGTTTTTAAGAGTTACTCATTACCTATTAACAGAAACTAATTATGCCTGATTTAAGCAGAAAGAAAATGTATTAAAAGACTATTGGGGAATCTCCGAGAAATTCCTAGAAGGTATAGGATCAAGTTTAGAATCAGAGAAGGAACAAGGAAGACTTGACAGAATCCAGGACTTCAATAAAAACCCCAGCCCAGATCCCTTCGGGGTGAGGGGGATATTATTGTGTGGATGAAGTGTGGAGTGCCCTATCTTCCACCACAACCCCTCCCACGAAGGGCACAGACTGACACACCCACTGACGCAGTCCTGCTGCCAGAAAGCGCTCAAGCCCTCTGCCTTCTGTTTGAGGTAGCTTCTTATGAAAAGTCTAGTTTTCTTATCTTTGTTCCCACGTAATCTCCCCCTTCCTTTGCCTTCTTTTGAAGATTTTTTCTTTGTTACCGGAGTTTGGTAATTTCACTATAGTTTACCTCGGGAGGGTGTGCAGCATGTGTGCGCCTGTGCACACCTGTACACGTGTGCATATGTACAGATATTTGTGTCCTGGTTGGGCTTACTGAAATTCTCAGACCGGTGAAACAGTCCTTCCTTCAGATTGGACACATTTTCAGCATTCCTTCACAAACTTTTCTGCCTTTTCCCCTCCTCACCGTTTCCAGAATTTCAATCACATAGATATTAGAGTATGATATTACCAGTATCACTCAGGTGACTAAGACTCTTTAACTTTTATTTTAGCCTATTTAATTTTTGCTTCATTTTGGATAAATTCCATTACTGTGCATATTAGTTTTTTTATTGCTTTGAAAAAAATTGCCTCAACCCTTTAAACAACCTAAGTTTAGTATCTCAGCTGTAGGTTAGATGAGTCTTCTGCCTAGAGTCTTACCAGGCTGTGATGGGAGTAACAGTTGGGGTTCCAAGCTCATCTGAGGGATAGGGTACTCTTCCAAGCTCACTGTTAGCAGAATTTGGCTCTGAGTAGCTCTAAGACTCTGGTCATCCCTGTTTTCTTGACAGCTGTTGGCAGAGTATTGCTCTTGTCGCTAAGAAGCCCATTTTACAGCCTATCCACATGGTCTATGGCAGCTTACTTCCTCAAATACAAGAGAGTACCTCTCCAGACTGCTATGACAGAGTTTTATATAATGTGATCATGGGAGCAACTATCCCTTTGCCTTGCCACATAGCCTACCAAGGAGTTACATGTCCTCATATTCACAGGTTTCCCACTCAAGGAAAAGGGGAATTATATACCAGAGTTTGGGAAACTTGGAGGCTGTCAGAGACTCTGACTCCCACACTATATTTTCAACTTAAATTGATTTTTTCTTTCAAGATATCTTATCTGGTGTTAATTTTTAGCCAGTGAAATTTTAGTTTCAAATACTATATTTTTCATCTCTGGAAGTTCCATTTGGTTCTTTTTAATATCTCCAATTTCCTTCGTTGCATTCATGTTTCCTTTAAATATATGAACATAATTATAGCTGTTCTAATAGTCTTGTTGGATAGCACCATCATCTCTTATTTCTGAGTCTATTCTGCTGTCAAATATGAATTATATTTTCCTGTAAGACATATAGAAGACAAAGAGCAAAATGATTCCCACCTTATTAGTAATTACTCTAAATGTAATGGATAATAATCCTGAAGATAGAGATTGGTAGCATGGATTTTAAAAACATGATCCAACTACTGTATGAGACTACTGTATATCAACTATAAGAGACTTGCTTTAGATCCCAAGACACAAACAGATTGAAAGTGGTTAAGATGAAAAAAGATCCCATGCAAATAGTAAACCAAAAAAGAGCAAGGCTAGTTATAGTAGTATGAGAGTAAACAGACTAATCAAAAAGTCCTCTCAAAGGAAGCAATGTGGTTAGTGGAAACTATAAAACTTTACTGAGAAAGAAGACCCAGGTAAATTGAGTAATATGTATATGTAATATGTTCATAAATTATAAAACCTAATATCATAACGATATTAGTTGTCATTAAATTGACCTATATACAAATTCAGTTCAAGTCCAATGAAAGCCCCACTTCCTCCTGTGAAGTTGACAAAAATGGAGTTATGTATGCTGCTGTTTCTTCCAGATTGAAATATGCTGTGGGAAAAAGTAACTTCTGAATTCTGGGCTTCTTTGGATTCTCATTTTCTCTAGATTTTTGGCCCCACAGTTCCTCACCATATTGTAAACTATTTGATAATTTTAAGATTTTTTTTGTTGTTTGTTTTTTGTTTTGGTATCTGGGATGGAACTCAGGACCTTGAACTTGCAAGGCAGGTGGTGGAGCCACTGAGCTATGTCCCCGGCCCTGTTTTCTTGTTTTTGTATATCATCTAGTTTTTAATTCTTTGATAAGAGGCTTGTTCTCAATTTCCTAGCTCCATTACTAGAAGTACCTACTATCTATTTGTTCTACCAATCAGACAATAATTATTTATTCAGCACTTAACATGTAACAGACACTTCTGAGCACTGTGTATGTAGTGGCAAGCAAGACAAAGTCTCTGTCTTTATAATGTCTCAGTCTAATTGCGGAAGTGTTCATTTTTGTGTTTAACTGATTGTGTTTAATGACTGTGAAGCACATGAACTTTAGGCAAATGACAGTCCTTGGCTTCTGAGGCTTCCATGGTAACCTAGAGCCTCACACCACACTCTTAAGCCCCAGCTGCAGCCTGAATTATAGGGCCATCATGAAGTCTGAAGGAGGTGGGGAGAGCGTACTGCCAAGAACCTGAGAAGGTAGGTGAGGTGCTAAGATTTGACAAATGACTTGGCTTTCACACATGACTGGCAGGATTGGAGAAGTGCTGTTTGAGGAATCTGCATTTGTGTCTTTTCTGTCCCATAGATTCTCAAAGTTTAAGCCACTCAGTGGAACAAACTGAAGATCAAGAAGCGTCACACTTACCTAAAAAGCCTACCCGAGTTAGGGAAAGTCCTTGGACTCCAGCCTTACCTGGTAGCAGAAAGAAACTCTCAGACACTTCCCATTTTGAAGAACCCCTCAAGAAGAAACCAGGGTCTATCAAGATCACTCGGAACATTGTTACAGACTTTGAAGACAGCCAAGTACCCAACTGGGGAGTTGCTGGTGAAGCTGCCCCTCAAACTACATTACCCACCATGAAGGCAGATGAACCAACAGTGCCCTTCACAGAGGGCCCCCACCCTGAAATACATCCAAACACACCCATATTAGAACCTGCCAAAGAATCCAGTCCATCTGTCATCCCCTTATAGGATGTTATTCAAGCAGAAGTGGCCACACCTCACCCTCTTCTTCCTCTCTGTGCCTAAGAGTAGTGATGGTGGGGAGTGGTCAAGAAGGCACACAGAAGGGATATTGAGGCTGTCAGGCATACCATTCTGGTCCAGCCTTTCTATAAAGAATGCATCCTAAAGGGTAAGGAGAAACAGTGGTGTGTGGTCTTGGAACTGGACTTCGTTGTTTTCTGGGTTAACACTTTCATAGTAATTTCTGCTAAGAGAGTGACCGTGGTGAATGCCAACATTTAATAAATGCAACCTTTGAGGAAGCCAGAAGATATGTGGTCTATTCTTTGTCCTGCTCTGTGATCACTCAGGCTGATGAAGACTGGCAGACAGGCAGAGTGGTGATGTCATCCTAAGCCAGGGAATGAGAGTTGGCCTGGTATGAATCAGGCCAAGCTTTCCTGTAAAACACACACACACATCACTGATTCCCCAGTGGTCTGAATTCCACGCCCACCAAGTGGCCGTTGGTCTTTGAAGAAATCCAGAGCCATACTGTGTTCCTGAATCTCTACCAATTTGAAGGAGCCCAAGAAAATGGACCCAGGACCTATCAATGTGAGAGCAGCACTGAAATGAGATAAAAATGGAATATTTAAGAATACATTATTAATGAAACCCGTGAACAAGCTCTAGAGTCTGTCCCCCTGGTTAACACTAAGAATTAAATATTGCCATTTCCCTCAAATAAGATTCAAATATTAATATTTATAAGTACAGATATTTAAATATTCAAGGCAACAGGCAGAACATGATTAATTATCAAATAAACTCAGACAGACAGTAATAGTTCTTGGGATCCAGAGAGAAAGTGACATTAATTTAAAATTAGAAGAAATCTGGGAAAAATTAGAACTGAATGGCATAGGAATTGGAAAATAAGATAAACACAAATTACATATTAAACAGGCTAAACAACATAAAAAACTTTAATGCCAGTCTTAAATTTTTTCCTTTAAAAATTGTGATAAGCCGGGGATTTAGGATTTAGCTCAGTAGTTCCACTGCCTGCCTCTCAAACACAAGGACCCGAGTTTGAGACCCTGGTACCAAAAAAAAGAAAAAGAAAAGAAAAATTGTGATAAAATGTATATCACAATGGTTTTTATTTTAATAATTTTTAAGTACAGTTTGAGGACATTAAGTACATCATACTGTTGTACAATTAGTATCATAGTCTAAGTCCAGAACTTTTTCAACTTGTAAAACAAACCCTGAATGGATTAAAGACTGAAACCACAAAATGACTAGAAGAAAACGTTGGGGCAAAATTTTTTGACATTGGCCCAGGAAATGATTTTTGGATATGACACCAGTGTAGGCAACAAAGACAAAGATAAGTAAGTAGGACTACATCAGAATAAAAAGCTTTAGCACAGCCAAGGAAAAAGAATAGAGATACCTAGAGAATGAAAGAAAAGATTTGCAAATAGCACTTCTGAGATTAATATCTCAAAATAAGGAACTCAACCAACTATAGCAAGAAAACTACCTTATTAAAAAGTGGGCCAACTATCTGAATAGACATCTCTCAAAAGAAGATGTACAGTAGCCAACAGGTATATGAAAAGGTATTCAATATCACTAATCATTAGGGAGATGCAAATTAAAGCCACATTGAAACAAGCTCATACCTGTGTAAATGAGTGTTATAAAAAGAAGTGCCGGCAATGATGTGGAGAAGAGAGAACCTGTAACTGTTGGTGAAAATATAAATTAGTACAGCCACTATGGAAAACTGCATGGAAATTCTTCAGAAAAGTGAAACTACAACTACCATATAGCAATCCCATACTGGGTACATGCCAAAGAAAATGAAATCAATGTTGAAGAGGTTTATGTATTCACCTATTTGTTACAGCATTTATATAATAAGATATGGAAATAACCTAAATGTCCATCGGTAAGATGAACAGATAAAGAAAATATAGAATATTTATACAATGGGATACTAGTCAGCCTTAAGATACATCTTGTCATTTATGGCAACATGGATAAACACAGAGGACATTATACTAAGTGGAACAACCTAGACACAGAAAGATATTTCATGATCTCACATTTGAAATCTAAAAACACTCAAATTCAGAAGCAGAGTAGAAGGTGATTATCAGGGGTTAGGGAGAGGGAAAATGCAGAGATGCTAGTCAGAGGGTATGGAGTTTCATTTATACAGATAAGTTCTAAAGATCTAATGTACTACAGCAATAAGACTATAGTTAATAACAATAGAATATAGTACACCTAACATTCAGTAAGAGGTTAGATCTTAAGGGTTCTCACCACCAAAGAAGTATCTGTGGTGTGAGGGCTATGTTAACTAGCTTGATTCTGGTGATTGCTTCACAATGTGAAAATATATAAAAAACTGGACACCTTCAATACAGTAAATACAAGATTTGTGTGTCATTCTCTTTCCTCAGCCCCTGCCACCCACCATTCTGTTTTCTCTGAATTTGACTAGGTGCTCCGTGTGCGTAAAATCATACAGTATTTGTCTATTGGTGATCTGCTGATGTCACTTAGCATAAAGTCAACCTTCATCCATGTTACAGGGTGTGTTATAATTTCCTTCCTCTTTAAGGCTTAATAATTTTGTCATATTTATATACCACAGTTTATCATTCATTCATAAATGAACAGTTTGGTTGTTTCTGCCTTTTGGCATATTACCATTATTAATGCTGTTATAAATATGGGTGTACAGCTATCTTTCATATTCCTGTTTTCACTTCTCTTGGGTATATGCCACAAATGAAATTGCAGTATAATATAGAAATTCTGTTTTAAATTTTTTGAGGAATCCCACATATAGTTTTCTACATTCCCACCACCAGGTAAAAGAGTTCCAGTTTCTCCACATATTAGCTGATATTTGTTATTTTCAGTGCCTTTATAATAGCTAACCTAATGAGTGTGAAGGATTAGTGATGAACATTTTTTAATGTCCTTTTGGGCTATTTGTTTGTTTGTTTGTTTGGTACCAGGGATTGAATTCGGGTCTTTGCGCTTGCCAGGCAGGCACCAGAACCACTGAGCTAAATCCCTGGGCCAAACTTTTTTTTTTTTTTTTGGTGGTACCAGGGATTGAACTTGGGACTTTGTGCTTGCAAAGCAGGTGGAGGATCCACTGAGCTAAATCCCCAGCCCATGGCTATTTGTATAACTGGAGAAATGCCCAAGTCTCTTGATTATTTTTAAATCTACTTGTTTTGTTGTTCAGTTTTAGGAATCCTTTATATATATATATTCTGGATGTCAACCCCTTGTCAGATATGTGGTTTACAAATATTCCCCCTCATTCTATGGGTGAAGCAGGTGGAGGATCCACTGAGCTAAATCCCCAGCCCATGGCTATTTGTATAACTGGAGAAATGCCCAAGTCTCTTGATTATTTTTAAATCTACTTGTTTTGTTGTTCAGTTTTAGGAATCCTTTATATATATATATTCTGGATGTCAACCCCTTGTCAGATATGTGGTTTACAAATATTCCCCCTCATTCTATGGGTGGCATTTGCAGTTTGTTGATAACGTCTCAAAATAATAAAAAAGCTTGCTTTTTTTTTTTTTTTTTTTTTTTTTTTTTTTTTTTTGGTACCAGGGATCATCAAACTCAGGACCTTGCCCTTGTGAGGCAGGTGGCAGAACCAATGAGCTAAATCCCTGGCCTAAAAAGCTTTTAATTTTGATGAAGTCCAATTTATCTATTTTTTTTCCTTTTGTTCTCTCTGCTTTTAGTGTCATGCTTCAAGAAAGCACGACCAAATACAAGGTTATGATCATTTTTGACTTATGTTTTCTTTTTGGAGTTTTATCATTTTAGTTCTTTGTTTGTTTGTTTGTTGTTTTTTTTGGTACTGGGGATCGAACTTGGGCCCTTGCGCTTGTGAGGCAGGCTGAGCCAAATCCCCAGCCCTTTATTTCTTAAATTTACATCTTTGACCTATGATGTGTTTATTTTTGTATATACTATAAGGGTCAGATGTCATTCTTTTAAATGTGGATGTCCACTTTTCCCAGTAGCATTTGTTAAAAAAGACTGTCTTTTCTCCTTTAAATGTTCTTTGTATACTTGTCCAAATTCAGTTGACTATAAATATATAAAGGTTTAGTTCTGAGATTCAGAAACCATACACCTTAGTTCTTAACATTCAGAAATTTTACTATTACCTTTCAACTAATGTTGAAGTTGGGCTTGGTGACATTTTTGGACCACATATTTTTTCCTTGAAGATTTTTTGGAATTTCTTCACTATTCAGTATCCTATGGAGAAATCTGATATCAACCCAATTTTACCCAATAAATTTGTGTAGCTAAAAAGAATAAAAGGAGCCCAATGTCTTAATTAAAAATGACTCAGTGTTAATTATTCTAGGTCACAGTTCCTTGGTTTCAGTGTACCTTTACAGCTTCTAAATTCATATATTCATCAATTTCTACTTATATGTCTCTGAGAAATCTTAAATAATATCATGTCCATCCACCCGAACTCCTGATGTTGCATTTCCCAATTATACATCTTTTCCGTCAATAGCAGTGACATTTGTTTCTCAGGCCAAAACTCGTGAGTCAATCCATTGACAAATTCTGCGACTACCTTTATGTCAGATTCAGCCACTTCTCATCTCCACTGCTACCTGGACCAAGGTATGATTGTCCCCAAGAGCCTCTAGTCTTTCAACTTGTTGCTCTGCTTCCACCCTTCCCAACCTTTCCCTTCCTTCCTCCCACTAAGTCTGCAGTCAGCACAGCAGACAAAGTGATCCATTTAAAACTCTAAGCCAGATCATGTCAGTCCTCCCCTTATAACTTCCAATACCTCCCCACTCCACTTGGCATAAAGTCAGTACCTCAACAGTACTCTAGAATGTCCTGCATAATCTTATTTTCCTCACTCTGCTCAAGTCACATCAGCCTCACTTTTCCTTAGACATCTAAGATGTCCCTGAACGCAAGCCCTTTGTGCTTGCTATCTTCCAACCAAAATCACTGGCCTTGGATATTCAAAAGGGTTCACTCAGCTAATTCAAGTCTTGGCTGAGACAACATTGAGAAATGTCCGCTGTCCATCTTGTTTAAATTGCAAACTCAGTCTTACCATTATCTTGATCATTTTCTTATAGTATTTATCACCTCCTGTCATCTTACTAAGTTACCAGTTTGCTTCTCCTCCAGTGAGAATGTAAGCTCCACAATGGAAGAGGCTTTTGTTGTTGTTCACTGATGTATTGTTGACACCTAAAACAATATCTGGCCTATGGATAAAAATGAATAAATATTTAAAAGAATTACCAGAAAAAACACTTTACCGAGGAATAATTAATATAATGGTAACATTTGGGGGTTTTGTTTGCTTGCTTTGCAGTATGAAGGATTGAAGCCTGGGGTTTGTGCATGCTAGACATGCACTCCATCAATGAGCTATACCCCGACCCATTTTAAAATTTGAAACAGTGTCTTGCAAAGCTCTCAAGGCTGGCCTTGAACTTGTCATCCTTCTGCGTCAGCCTCTAAGTAGCTCGGATTATAGACATGTACCACCATGCCCAGAAAAACCCTAGCTATTTAAAATTGAATGTTTTTAGTTAGGTTTAGTTAGTTACTAAACCATTACCACAACCAAAAAAATAGATCTATCATTGTCAAAAGTTCCCTTGTGTCCTTTTGTGATGACTTCCTCTTGTCCTTCCCTGCACAGCTCTTCCCTAGATGCCCTAATTTGCTTTCTTTCCTAGAGTTTGCATTTTCCAGAATTTTGCATAAATGGATAAATAATGTATATTAGTTTTTAGCTTCTTTCATTCTGCATTATTGTTTTGGGATTTTTTTTCCTGTGTTTTCTCTATTAACAGTGTATTCCATTTCATGGCCGAGTAGTACTTCATTTGCTATGTTTCCTAACTGGTTTCAGGAAAAAAAAAATTTTTTTTGATCTAACTACAGAAACACAAACTGACAAATGGGGTTATATCAAATGGAAATCTTCTGTACAGCAAAAGAAACAACAGAGCAAAGAGACAACCCCCAAACTGGGAGAGAAATTTGCAAATTATTCATCTGAGAAGTTATTAATTTCCAAAGGATATAAGGAACTGAACTCAGTAAATTATAGATAATCCAATTAAAAGTGGATGAATAACCTGAACAGACATTTCTCAAAAGAGGGTACACACATGGGCAACAAGTACGTGAAAAAGTGTTCACCACTAATTGTCAAGGAAAAACAAACCAAAGTCATACAGAAATGTCATCTCACCCCAGTTAGAATGTCTGTTTTCAAAAAGACGAAAATAACAGTGCTGGCGAGGATGCAAATCAAGTGAAAGAATTCTCATACACAGTTGGTAAAAATGTAAATTAGAACAGTCATATAGAAAACAGCCCAGTAGTCATTTTAAACACTAGAAATAGACTTATATGATCCAGCAGTTTCACTACCTGGTATACATCTAAAGGAACTGAAGTTGGTATGCCAAAGAAATACTTGCACTCACATGTTTATGCAGAGCTCTATTCATAATAGGTAAGATAGGGAGTCAACCCGAGTGTCCAGCAATAGATGAATGGATAAAGGAAATGTGGTGTACACACACAATGTGATATTATTCAGCCACAAAGAGAATGAAATTCTGTAATTTGAAGCAACATAGAAGGAACTGAAGGACATTATGCTAAGTGAAATAGTTCAGGCACAGAAAGACAAATACCACTTATTCTCACTTATATCTATAAGGTAAGTTTATCTCAAAGAAGTAGAGAATAGAATAGTGGTTACCAGAGCCTGGGAAGGGTTTAGGGGAAAGAGGGATGGAAAAAGGTTGATTGGTTAGATATAGGGGGAGTACCTTCTAATATTCTGTAGCACAGTAGAATAACTATGGATGATAACAATTAGGATTGTGAATTTTTTCAACCCAAAGAAATGATGTATGTCTACAGTGATAGATGTGCCAGTTACTTTCATCTGCTCATTACTCAGTGCATATATGTATTGAAATGTCTCACACTATGAACAATTACCGTGTCAATCAAAAATAAAAATATATTTTTTAAAATGTTAGTTTCGTTTTCAAATATTAGGGAACTTCCCAGATATCTTTTTAGGGACTCTGTTGGAACTCAGTTGGGTGGGGACTCTGGGGTTGGAACTCAGGGCCTTGCCCATCCTCTGTCTCTGGGCTACACCCCAGCCTCTCTGGACCTCAGCCTCCCATCTGCATAATGGCACAGGGGAAAGTCACCACAGGACCTTTCCCAGATTTCTCCTGCCTAACTGAGACATTTGAACATTGTTGGAGCAGGACCTCTCCCCAAACAGCACACTAGTTATCCCAGAGGGTGAGTCTGTCTAGATTGGGGCCTCCATTTGCACACCAGCCATTCCCTCTCCTTTCCCAGCAGCTGGGAGATCAGGAATAGAACTCCCTGGGAGCATGGGTAGGCACACACATCTGGGTGGCCCAGACACGTAAATCTGTACTGGCCCACAGGAGCAGGACTGGCTCTGCTGAAATAGCAGGAGACCTTTAGGCAGATCACAAACACTCTCACCTCAAAGGGATTTCCACTGTTAAAGCTCTAGGCAGTCATTCTAGGCATTCCCAGAAGATTCCCTACTCAAATCACCCCTGCGCTGTCTGAAGCCCACACCTCCAGACCCATCCCAGTTATGCCCAAACTTGGTTGTCTTATCCCATTCACAAAGCAACATTTCACAGACCTCCACCGAATGCAGGTTTTTATCCAAGGCAGTGTTGTTCTTGGGGTTCTCTGACTTGTCTTGATGAACCAAGAAGTTTCTGCAGGGAGCAAGGGCCATTCTGGCTCCACTGACCCTAGTTAAAACCCAGAGGCTGATACTTCCTTTAGATCCCCAGGCCATGACCCTTAGATTCCCACCTGCCAGACTGACATCCAGTTCCTCCCAACCCATCCTGATCCCAGCTGGTCCCTGTAAGACACTATGAAGAACACCTTGGGCTCAAGCACTCCAACTCCCACACCTAGATCAGCTTGTCTAGGCCGGCACAGAGCAAGGAAGTAGTTCTACAGACCACTTCTCTACAGGTCCCTGTCTTGACCCCACACTCCCTCCCCTAGCAAAGACACTATAGGGCCAGAGGATGGAAAACATGCTTTATGCCCTGAGATGATCAGGGAAACTTGAGGAAGGGCCCAGTGCTCACAATGCAATGTACAAAAGTGGTCTGTCTTCCTTGCCCCAGCTGAGGATGCTTGACTTAGAAGAAGTAACCCAGTCCGTTGGATTTCAGAGTATCCTATTCAATGCACATTTGGTTCGGTTGTTCCCAGTGTTGAGAGATAGATGATCCTCTGAATTCCTCTGTCCCTGTGGTACACAGAAACTCAAAGCAGGTGTGGAGCTGGTCTGAGCATCCAAGGCTGGTACACTGGGAAGGCCACGGCAAACTAGGGTGAGAACCAACCCAGGTGCCACAGATGGACAGAGGGAAGTTCTGACCTCAGTGGAAGACAGGTCAGAGGCCCAGCAGATGTGGTCAGTGGTGGATGGCCAGCCCTGCTAGAGGTCTTCCTCAGCTGCAGGGGAAGCTGAGCACCTGAGCCAGATGCTGCCTAGAAAGCAGGCACAGAGCCAGTGTCCCCTCCCCTGTTCACTTGCCGCTCCTGGAGCCCCGCTGTTTGCTCATGGCCGTGAGCATCTGGCTGATGTAGGAGGTCAGGAGGTCATCCATCTTGTAACCCTGGAGTAGTGGTGAGGAAAGAAGAGCACAGGACCAGCCAGCCATTCAGACCTGGGCACATCTTCCAGGACCGGGGCAAATCCTATATTGCTTATGACTTGGTTTCCCTGTCCACACAGGTGAGGAGTTAGACTCATCGAGTCAGGTGGCTTAGGTCCTAAGCTATCTGACCCTACATTAAGCTCCCGGCTTGTGATCACTCAAACCGGGGTGCTTTCCTCCAGTAGTGATTGGAAAGGCTTCTAGACGACCTATACTTTAGAAGTTTGAGCTCAGTTCAGGATGTCTCTTTGCTAATGGTTTGGCTGTTGAATTCAGGAGCCAAAGGGCTACAACCACAGGCTACTGAAACAGTAGTTGTTGAATGAGGAGTTTGTTCTTCAGCCCCAGAATAAGTCTCCTCCCCAGACCTAAGCCAAGCCTCAAACTGACCTGACTTTGGCCCCAACCTCACCCTTGGCCCAGACGCCCCAGCCTGCATCACACACTGTTTGTTTTAGGGATGGGGCAGCTGAAGCTGCAGAAGAGGGAGGAACTGCAGCCAGATCGGCAAGGAAGATCTCTCACCAGTGATGTCTCACAGAGCAGTTTGCTCCCACGGACCAAGTTCCCAATGGTGATGTGGAAGTAGGTGTTGCCACTGCTCCAATTAGAGATCTTGGTAAAGGGGTGAGTGGTCAGGATGTCCTGGGAGAGCAGAAAAGGCATGAAGTTGCAGAGCAACCCTTGATCTCCTCAGCTCCATCAGACAGACACCACTTCATGGAAGGCCTTGGGCCCTCAGGTGAAAAAGGTCTGATGGGGAAAGGCCAGCTCTGCATGGAGCTGCTGTGGGAAGCAGCTGCCTCCATGCCTTGCTTTGGGCCAGCCAGCTGGACAGCCAAGAAGGTCCAGGAGGTGGCTGTGAACTGGGAGTGGAAACTGGAAATTTGAGTGGCCTCAGGGAACTGACTCTGGGCCTGGAGGAGACAGCCAGGGAGAGTTTGAGGAAGGAGAAAAAAAGGCAAAACCTCGAGGAACACAGTGTGCATGGGCTAGTAGGTAAGTCCACAAAAATGTCTGAAAAGAAATTATTTCAAGAGAGAGAAAAATGAGAGGTACATGAAGCCCAGGAAAAGTGGTGCTCATTAGTGCTTTTCACATTCTGGGGACACGGTAGGATTGTGCTTTTTGGTCCCCTTGGCTGGTCCTTAAACAAACCAGTAAGGGCAGAGAGCTTTTTGGAAAGAGGAAGCAACTTGTAGCAGCCAGTGGTGCTGAAAGGCCAAACACTGAAAGGAGTTCATGGGCTTAAGCACCAAGAAATCTGTTAGTAACTCTAGGAGAACAAGAAAGCAGACAGACAACCTTTTAAGATGTGTGGCAAGAAGGCTGATGAATAGGGATGGTGGCTGGTAGGGGTTGTGTCTGGGACCTTGGTTAGTGTGCAGGCAGAGAAGTCCCCCTCCCGCCCCCTCTCACTCTTTCCCTGCTCACCTTGGTTCTGGGATCAATGAGGCTGACCCCGTACTTGTTGATGGCAATTAAGAGGATCTCAGGGAAGTTTGGCTCTGTAGTTTGCTAGCAAAGAAGATGGAAAACCATCAGGTGGAGATCAGAGTAGGAAAGCATTTAGGGCAGGAATGAATCCAGCCAAGCCTCCTGTCTACTTGGTGCCAGGGGCACACTCTGCCATGACCTCGATGGTTTCTACCTCTGCCATGTCTTCAGTGCGGCCCCACATTCCTTTGTAGGTCCCAGCAATAGTTCCGTCCCTTCTCTCTTACTTCTCTAGGAATCTTTGCTATCTTCTTCCTCTCAAACCAAGGTTTCTCAACTGTAAAAAGCCCTCCTTGAACTTTACACCTGCCTCTAGCTACACCTACCCCCTGCTCCTTGCACAGCCAAGTTTCTCAAGAGCCCACATCCTCTCATACCAGCCTCTTCGGCATTCTGCCTCTGGTCATGCCTCTCAGCTCTGTCCTCTACCCTGCAGCTAGAAGCTATCCAGCCCTACTGCCCCTGTTCAGAAGCCTCCAAGGTTCACTACCACCTGCAGAAGGACACCCAGCCCCAGTGTCTGCTTGCCAACCTGCGCTCTCAACAACAGTCTGCTTGGACCAGGGATTTAGCTCAGTGGTGCCACACCTGCCTTGCAAGTGCAAACTCCTCTGTTTGAGCTCCAGTGCCACAAACACAAAACAAAAACAAAAACAGAACAGTCTGCTCACCTCACTCATGTATTCAGATATATTCCACCCCCTGCATTACCTGATCACGCCTCCAGGCCTTTGCCTGTGCAGGCCCTTGTCAGGAGCACTCCCCAGGGTCTCCCTGGAAAGCTTGAGTGTCACTTTCTCCAAGAAGCTTGCCCGGGCCACACCCTTAGTCCAGGCAGGGCCTCCCAAATTCTGTCACCTTCATGAAGGCTTCCACTCTCACAGCACAGGCCACCCTCCACTGTTCTGCCTTGTCTGCATGTCTGCCTCACCTGCCAGATTGAGCCTCTAGTCTCTTCTCCTCACGGCTGAGCCCTTAGTTAAGAAACAGCTAGATCAAGGCTAAGGATACTTTCCTCAACAGGGCAGTTGTCCAAGGCCATTACCATTTGCCTCAGTCCTAGGGAACAGTCTCTGTGCCTTATCATCCCCTCTGTGCCCTCTTCTTCCTCACTAAGGAACTCCCAATGGCGTACCTTCACCTCAAAGAAGGCAGAGCCAAAGGTGGGCCACTTGAAGATGAGCTTTAGGAAGGTCAGCTTGGCCTCCTCCTTGGATTTTCCTGCGTGCTTGTTGAAGTAGGCAACGATAGACTGCAGAAGGAGGTGGGTCAGTACAGTCCACTCACAGCCCTCCCCCCACTATTCCTGCCCACGTCCTGCCTGCACTGTCAAGGCCAGACATAGGACAGGCAGTCCTGGGGTGCCAAGGGGATTCCCACCATCCCAGCTAATGGACTTCTGATTTCCATTCCCTCCCCTAGGAAGGTAGGCCAGACATATCAAGTAAAATTACCAGGACAAATTACTATCATGGGGCCACTGAATCCTTTGCATGGAAGACTAGAGAATAAAATAGAATGGGAGGTGGTCTTAATCACACACAGGAGCCATGATAGGCACTCAGTTCCCTGAGCTGGTGGCCAGCACCTGCCACCCAGACTCATGGTGTGCCCAAAGCCCTTTCCCTGTTGCCTCCCCCATGCTCACCCGCTTCCAGTCATCAGGTGAAATCTGTCGGATGAGGTCTTGAGGTACCAGCTCCCTTAGCAGCTTAGGGATACTGGGGAAGTAGGACTTGTCTTCCTCAAATTTGACCCTATAGATCAGCGCCCCCAGCTGCAGAACCTCCTCTCGTGTGCACTTGTGATATCCTCGGAGATACTTAGGCAGCTCCTGCCAGAGACAGAACAGGCCTCAGGGAGGAGGGATCTGGGGGTAGTGGGCTCCTTCCTTACCACCCCAGGCTGGGGACCTTACCCAACATTTGGGCCCATCACTTCTCCAGCTTCCCTGATTCTGCCCCGCGCCCCGTAATGGCACAGGACAGGGAAATAGCAAAATGCCTGCAGTTTCCACACTTCATCATTTCCAAGTACAGCCCCGTTGGAGCATTGCCTATTTCCCCTCTTAACCATCCAGTGAGGTAAGCAGCCCCATTCACAGACGAAGACACTCAGAGTGGCCAGCTAGTGACACTGAGACCGTTCCGTGCCTCTCCTCTCTGGGATCTGTCCTCCCTTGGACAAAGCCTGTCTGTCTGGCCTCTTCCTATAATGTCTCCTTGGGACTGGCCGGTTCTATCAGCAGTACCAGCCTTCCCACCTCCTTGACCTTCTAGAGCATCTGAGGAGGGGGAGTAGACCAAGAGCAAAGTGCTGTCATGGCCCCCATGGCTCCTGAAGCCATATTATACACTACACTACTATAAGGATCATATTATACACTGCTATAAGGACCTTATTATACACAACTAGAAGGACCATATTATACACAAGTATAAGGACCATATTATACACTACTATAAGGATCATATTGTACACAATTAGAAGGACCATATTATACACTACTATAAGGACCACGTTATACACTACTATAAGGACCATATTATACACTGCTATAAGGACCATATTATACACAACTAGAAGGACCATATTATACACTACTATAAGGAACATATTATACACTACTATAAGGACCACATTATACACTACTATAAGGACCATATTATACACTGCTATAAGGACCATATTATACACAAGTATAAGGACTATATTATACACTACTATAAGGATCATATTGTACACAATTAGAAGGACCACATTATACACTGCTATAAGGACCATATTATACACAAGTATAAGGACTATATTATACACTACTATAAGGATCATATTGTACACAATTAGAAGGACCACATTATACACTGCTATAAGGACCACGTTGTACACTACTATAAGAGTTGAGAAATGAGACTGACCTGAGGACACACTGCTGATCAGAGGCTTGTGTCAGTCACTGTTCATCCACCTTTCCATCTTCCCACCCACCTACTATCTACTCATTCATACACCTACACCCCACTTACGGGTCTACCTCACACACCTCATCCATCTCCCCATCTATCTGTCCATCCACCCGCCTAGCCACTCATGCATTCATTCAGCATTCACCATTCTACCCACCCACTCACTGAGTCACAAATTCACCCATTGAACTACCAACAATACAACAAATAAATTTGAATATCTACTAAGAGCTGGGCTCTTTAAGCAGCAACACATGCGCTCCCTACTCTTATGGAACTTAATCTCAAGAAAAAAAAAGATATACAGACATTAATAATTATGCCAAAATAATGTACAATTAGAGGCTTTGAAGGAATTGTTCAAAGAGGGATAAGGGCACGTAAAAAGGTGGTGTGATCTAGTCTTGAGGACAGGGAAGACTTCCTTTAAGTTTAGACATACAAAAGCACAGTAAATGAGGGAAGAAACTGAGGGAAGAGTATCCCAGATAGGACATTACAAAGAACCCATGGCACACATAAAATTCTCAAAAACAGCTGGCATGAACTGAGCCAAGAGGTGCCAGGTGCAAGAGAAAGCAGCAGAAGTAGGTAGGGTTTGGGGATACACCACAGGTACCACAGAAAGCTCCCAAAGGCTTGGAAAGCAGTGGATTGAACTGGGGAAGAACCAATGAAGAGACCAGGAAAAAGATCACTGCTGTCACCTGAATGAGACCATAGAGGACTGATCCAGGTCAGGAGGGCTGGGAAAAGACACGGGTGGAATTTAGATGTTCAGGTGTTCAGGAGGTAAAACCAGCAGGCAAGTGACTCAGGATATGGGAGATGTCAAGGATAACTCTCAAAACATTTGTAGAATTGGACAAGGGCTTTGGAAACAGTTACAGCAGCAGCATCTTAGACTAGGAGGACAGCGAGGCACTGTAGGAAGGACCTGAACAGGCAGGATTGGGAGCTGGGAGGAAGCACTGTCCAGCCTGTGAGGGCTAAAAGATCAGGAGGCAGAAGGATCTGAGGTCAGGCCACTCCCTGGGGCCCCAGTGGTTTTGACAGGAACCCAATTGAGGCGGCTGCTATAGGCTTTCCCTGACCAGGAGAGCTGGTCTCTGCTTTCACAAAGTAGAGCAAAACTAGTAGCTTGTGGAGGCAAGAGAAGTTCTTGGAAGCTCACCTGGTAATAGTGGAAGATGGAATCCGCCATGGGGTCCTTGCCTGGCACCGTGGTAGTCCACAGTTTCTTCATGAAGAACACCTGGTAGGTGAGCGAGGGCACGATTCCTGTGGCACAGGGCAGCTGGTCACTCAGAAAGTCTCAGCACAGAGGGCACCCAGTGATAGCCCTAGAGGAGACCTTTACTTGAGCCCCACCCAGGTGGCCTGGCACCACGTCCCTGAGCTAGTACTTGCCCTCTCTGGGCCTCAGAGGATCCCAGGGCCCAGCCCTATTACCATCCTTGATAGGCCGTGCTTTCTTTATCCAGTCTGTCAGGTGTCGAACAAAGTCAAAGAAGAAGTCATTCTCGGGGACGCTGATAACCTACGGACATGTTATTGTAGTCCGTTCATTTCAGTTCAAGAAATACTGGCTTTTCTGACTTTCCCCGCCAAGGGGTCCTTTTTCTAGAAAGACTACCCCTACTTGGAAGGGGTTTCCTCATTTCAAGGGTTAATTTGTCCCAGTGTGGCAGGTAAGGAACCAGTGAAAGCAACTTTGCAGAGTACAAGGGCTGATCAAAAGATATGGTATGTGTTTAAATTTTTAAAATGTATTATAATAAAAGACACATTGCCATGAATCACCCTCAAAATATTCCTCTTTGCATCAAGTGTGCTTATTTCATTGTTCTTGCCATTTTTGGACGAGTTTCTGGAACTTCTTTCATGAATGTCTTTATAAGGTGTAACCAAAAAATACAGTTGATGCTGCTGGTGTCATCCAACAGAGGCAGACTCATGAAAATATGACAGTGAAGTGATATGGGTGCACCCACGTTTATAGTGGCACAGTTTGTAATAGCTAAAACTTGGAAACAGCCCAAATGCCCATCAGTTGGAGACTGGATAAAGAAGAGGTGGTTTTTCTATAAAATGGAGTACTATTCAGCCATAAAGAATGAGAAACTAGAGTCATTCATCGGAAAATGGATGCATATTGAGGCCATACTCAAGTGAAATGAGTAAGACACACGTGTAAATACCGAATAGTTTCTCTGGTATGAAAAACGAAAAGTGTAAATAAGATCCAAGTTGTATAACTGATGATGTGAAATAGGAAGAAAGGGCTAAAGGTGTATGGGAAATAGGAAGGGTAGGGGAAATGAGAAAAGGGACAAGAAAAAACAGGAGAAAAGGAAAAAATGGAAACAAAGTCTTTGTAAATAGGGGAAGGGGAGGTGGTGAAGGGAGGGCAGGGGTAAGGGGAAAAAATGAGAACCAAGATCTGTCATGTAAAGGTACAGGATCCCAATAACGAATGTAACTGTACTGTATACTTAACATGTACCAATAAACTCAAGATTTTTAAAAAATGTCACAGTGTGTCCTCCTCCGCCATATTCACTTGATCTGGCACCATGTGACTCCTGCCTCTTCTCTAAAGTGAGAATGACCATGAAAAGTAAACACTGAAATGATTCAAGACACCAAGCAAGGCAGCCATGACAGCAAAATTAACACTCAAGGAAGAAGACTTCCAGAACTGCTTCAGAAAGGGTCAGGAAAGAATGGAATAAGTGTGATGGAAGTGAGGGCAAGTATTTTGAGGGGACTAATGGCAATGTATCTTTTACTGTCATAAAAAATTTGAATTTAAGCATGCACCATACTTTTCAATCATACTTTGTATATGAGAGAATCCTGGTATGTTCAGAATATGCAGTTCCTGGTCACATGGCTCCCAAAGGGTCTGAGCCCATGTGCAATACCTCAGAAGGGAGATTTAGGGACAGGTGCTCCTTTCAAGGGGAGCTGCAGGGAGTAAGAAGGAGGCGGGCACAGTTGGATGTCCCTGGCTGGTGCATCTCCCCCACCCCAAAAGTCCCTCAAAATCTCCCACAGTTGGCAGGCAGCCGACCAATGACCCACCTTGTCTGCAATTTTGACAAAGAGGCTGAATCCCTCTGAGGACTTGAGGAGCAGCCGGGTGGCTATGTTCTGGCAGAAGTCCTTGGCTTTGGTGCTGGACTCCACTTCAAAGGCCTGGGGGGTGGGCTCACATGGCTCTTGCAGGCTTTTCCCCCAGGGCCCTGGTCCTCCCATGCCTCTCTGGCTATATGTCCTGGACACAGGCCCCTTCTAGTCAAGACACCCCTTCTCAGAAGAGGCTTCTCCATGGGTTGAGATGGGCACAGCGTTTTAAAAACCAAAAAAGCTTCTGCCTCAGTCCCTTTGGGCCTCATCCTTCTTGACCTTCCAAGCAGAACTTGCATTTGCCTTGACCTCCCAGTGCTGCACTGAGCCATACAAATATGAGTAATGGCAAAGGCCTCAGAAATGCAATGATGAGGAGAGAGACTTGAGGAAGAGGAAAAGCAAATTCCACAGGGGATGGGGAAAGCAGCCCAGATGGATGAGAGGATCTGAGAGTCTGGCAGGTGGAGTAGGGGGAGAGACAGTAAGGCAACACAACCTTTGGAAGATAGGACCAAGGTGGAAAGGACCTTACCACACAAGGTGAAAAGGAGGGAAGGGGATCAGGGTCCTGGCTGCAGGAAAGTGAGCTCAGGTAATAGGGGAATCCTGGAGCTGCAGACCAGCTGGCTTTGTTCCCAGGAACAGAGCTGGGATGAAGGAGGTGGCACCAGCAGAACCCAGCTCTGGCAGATACTCCTCAGAGAGAAGGAGGAAAGGAGGGAGGGAGGAAGGGCTGGAGAAAGCCTTCTGAGGGAAGCTGCTCTAGGAAGCAAGGGGTGGGGCCAGGGACTAGGGCATCTGTGCTCTTTCGACAGAGCCCTGACTGCAGGAAGGGGCGGGAGGATGAGGCAGCACTGTCAGGATGACATGTGAGGTGTCAGGGCCACCCTCTTTGTCTACCAAGGTAACCACCCCATCAGGGGCGTGAGACATGGGCACCAGGGCCCCTTACCTCATCCGTGTCATCAGGGAAGTAGACCTTGTGGAAAATCTGAGTGGTTTTGTGCTGGATAGCCTCCACCTCCACCAAGTGTGGAGGGTACTTCCGGGACCCGTTCCTGAAAATAGGGCAGGGAAGGGCGGGAGGAGACAGGTTCACAGAACCATGGGGACCAGGGAATAGAGGACACCAGAGACACACAACCCCCAGTCTGCTGACCACGCTTACTTTCTACAGTGGGACCAACCACTTCACCCCTCAGAGCCCGAGTTCCTGATTTTGGGAAAGAAGGATGTCAACAGCACCACCACAGAGGGCTATGGGGGAAGTGCCTGGAACCCAAAGTCTGGAGCACGGCCCAGTGTGCAGTGTGTGAGCCTCCCCAGCACAGAAGGAACCCAGAGGCAGGTCTCTGTGGCCATGCTGTCATCCCCAAAGGGTGTGTCCCACAGCCCGGTGTGGCCGCTGTACCTCAGGGCTTTCTGGAGCCGCTGCAGGCAGTCGATGGCCAGTGGGCAGTGCTTGCGGGACTGCAGGAAGCGCTGCACGTGAGGCAGCAGGATATTGCTGGGGGGGAAGAGGCCAGTGCACAGCCAGAGCAGCTCCCAGCCCCGCTCCTCGCTGTACCTGCAGAAGGTAGCACCACTGGTAATCAGGGGGACCTGCGCACCCTTATGCCACCCCCAGCTCTTCACCTCATCTGAGGACCAGCACGGACCCACACTCCTGGCAGGCAGATCCAATTAGCACTATGCAATGTGGTCACCCACCCATGCCAGGCCACACACTGTTCCCCTAAGTCGACGATAACACAGACAGGTGTTTATGCCAGGTTGGAAATTCAGTCACCTAGCCTTCCATCTGGGTCAGCTGAGATTTTTTGGGGGGGTCAAAGCAAGACCTTCCCGAGGGCCACCACCGTCACCTGTGATTTATATCCTGGCAGAGCTCACAAACTCACCTGCACGGGGAGTAGCACTGTACTGGGTCACCCCTCCCCCCAACTCCCACAGGCACCACCCAGGCTCCCTGGGGAGGCGGTGGCTTTGATCTAGGCTTTGAAGGATGAAGCAAACTCTGATGTGTACAGAAACAGATAAAAGGCTCTGGCCAAGAGCACAGCATGCACAAAGCCTTGACGGCCTGAAATGATCTGATGTGTGGTTCCAGGGTGGATGTGTGCACAAGGTCTGGATAAAAAGAGTGACAAGCTTGGGGAAGCAGGCGGGGGCTGGGGTAAGGGGAAAGGGTGCTTTCCATTGTCTCCTAGGTGACTTCCCACTCCCATCTCAAGCTTGCCCAGTAAGGGGGAGAAGATGACACCCTGTGTGTGTGGGGCCCAACACCTCCAACCCATGAGCATTTTCAGCAAGAGCTCTCCATGGGCAGCTGGCTCGCCTGAGCCAGGACTGGCTGGCCTCGCCTGGAAGTCCTAGGGCTGCAGGGTTGTGCAGAAGCAGCTTGAGCAGGCCACTAGGCGCAGCAGTGGGAGAAGCTGGGGTGTTACTCAGAGGGGTGTAGTGCTTGGTCTCTGACAGGTGGGCCTCAGGCCTTAGGACAAGTGAGGCCACGAGGCGTTAGAGCAGCTCCCACTTCCAGGCAGAGCATCTGCTGCCCCTGGAGGTTGTGACCCACCACCCCGCTTACCTGATGTGGTTGTCAGTCAGCTGCTTCAGGATCTGCACATAGGCCTCATCCTTGAGGGGCTCGGCCTTCAGGGCCCCCTCAAAGATCTGATCAGTGAGCTCGTTGATGGAGCGAACCCTCTTGGAGGGGTAGTCGCCCATGTACTTGAGCACGGGTGAGAAGGGTCAAGGAAGGATGTGTGGCCTATGGGAGAAAGGAGGCTACAGTCCCCCTGACCTTGGGCTTCAGGCTACTCAGTTACAAAGCAGGCATGATCTACTCACCTTCTCCTCCCTTGGCCACCTCCTCACAGGCCCCAGCCCCATGTCCCAAGCCCTCACAGCAGCCAGGACAGACTTTCCAGATCACCAGTCTAAGTGTGCCACCTCCTTCCCGAGGGGTCCTCCACAGCCCAAGCTACTTCACAGGGCTCAGGAGCCTTTCCTCACGCCACACCTGCTGTCCAGATGTGCTGAATTACTGTGTGCCCTCGCGGCGGCCCTGCCGTCTTGTCTCTCCCGCTGTGTGGGACACTCCCAGTCATTTCCCTGTGCCTGGCTTTCCGGTCAGCCTAGACACTGCTTCCCCCAGAAAGTTCTCCGTGCCCCCTTCAAGCTGGGTCAGCTCCCTGTGCTGTGCAGCCCCGTCACGGCAGTTTCGGGTCAGCCTGTTGCCCCTCAAGGCCAGGGGCTCGCTCTGCTTACAGTGTTCTCTCCATACCTGGCGCAGCACAGGGTACAATTCTTATTTGTTAACCAAATGGCAGGGTCACAGGAGGCAATGGCAAGACAGCCCTTTGCACAGTGTCCAGGACCCAGTCTGCCCCTCAGGAGGAAAGAAAGGTCTAGCCAAGGATACCAGAACCCTGTCTGCCCTGAGGTCCCCTGCTGGTGTGCCATCTTGCCCCCGCTGTACCCCCCTCCCACTGCTGGTATGGATATCAATGAAGGCCATGCAGGCCTCCTGTGACAGCTCCTCACTGCCCAGGATCTTCTTGAGCAGGGCTTGCTTAAGAGGCTCCCGCGTGTGGCTCCACAGCCTGTCCTTGCCTCGGGCCTTGGACACCATGACACGGCTCAGCGTGTGCTTGGGTGGGGGTCTGTCATGGCACAAGAACAGTCAGGCAAGGTAAGAAGACCTGCAGGTGATGAGATGCCCACCTTGCCCCTTGCCTGAAGCTGCTGAGGGCAGGAACAGGCTATGCTCTTTTCCACCCTGCCTTGCCACCATGGAAGCTGGTGCCACTTCCTCCAGAAAGCCGCTGCCCACCCCACCCTGGCATGCAGTGCTGCAGCCATTCTGCCCGTCTCTCCAGCAGGATTGAGGGTGCAGCAAGCCCCAGTGTAAATCAGGCACCCCAGGACCTGCCTGGGTAGGCCAGTTAACATCTCAAGGAGGAATGAGAAAGACCTTCAGAAAGACCAGCTCGGTGGACAGAAACTGCCCCCTGCTGCCTCCGTCCCCAAAGCCATCACCTGAAGTAGTCGTAGGAGAATTCCTCCAGCGTGTAGGGCTTGCTGCGCACCTCAGGCTCCACTGTGCGCAGCTGCAGAAGCCGGATTACATCCTGCCTCTGGTCCGGGGTCATGGTGACCAGAGCCTAGGAGCCGTGAGATGGGGCTCAGGCCAGCTCCCCACTTGGGACCACTGGGATCAACATGGTAAAGCTCGATGCCTCCCAAATTAGGGGTAGAAGAGGCCACTTCCCTGGGAGTGGACCCCATACCTCTTCTGCTCTGGGGAGCCCTTCTCCTCCCTAGGACTCTGCAGCCTCTGCTGCCTCATCGTGCTGGGCTCCCAGCTGTTGGGTCACCTGAGCCCGGCTCAGGAGCCACCTGAGCTGGGCTCTGGGGCTCCTTAGAGAGCCAGGCACACCTGCCCACTGTGCCCTCACTCCCTCTCAGCCAGACAGACCATACCCCTTGCCCCGGCCACTCTCCTCTCTTCCCCTCCCCTTGGCAGGTCGGCCTCTGATGTCATCTCTAGGCCCCAGCTACAAAACTGCGCTGGTGGCCCCCGGAATACCTTTACAGAAGCTGCAAGTCATTCCCCGAGTATAGTGCTCACTTCATGTTATAGATATGAGAAGACGATAGAAGAGACTAGAGGAGCCTCCCATGCCTCCCCACTGCCGGGCCACATACCACAATCTCTCGCGGTGGCATGGTGACAGTGGGCATGACGTACACACAGTCTGTGGGAAAGTCCCCGTGCTGCTTGGTCCTCTCATTGATGCCATTGGCCCAGCCTGAGTTCATGACCTGCTCGCCAGTGTCACGGTCCAGGATGATGAGGTCTCCCTTGGCGAAGCTGAGGAAGCCCGATTCCTCACCCGCTTCAGAGCAGAGGGCAGCAGGGGCACGTGCAGGCAGAGAGAGAGGCTGCGTCACACCTTCTTTGTTTGGGTTGCTGATCTGTAAGCCACTACTCTCCACTGAAGAGCAGGAGCCCTGTTTGCCTCGTGTCTGCTTATCTGTCATCCTGCCTCCACCCTGTCACGACGCTTCACACAGACAAAGCCACCATCTGTGGCTTCCCATGGCCCTTAGGAGAAAACCTACACTCCTGACCCTGTGTTGAGCTGGCCTCCCTGACTCCTCTCCTTCCACTTGCTTCATGCTCCTCCTCTCTCCTTCCAACCACTCCATTTAAACCAAATACAGGCCATTCCTGGACGCGCCGGCTTTCTCCGGCCTCTGTGCTTGGCTCGTGCTCTGCCTCTGCCTCATACACTCTGCTCTCACACTTCCTCCCTGGATCCCAGGCTGCCCGGAGCCTCCCCGCTGAGCTCCCACTGCCTCTAGGCTTCTCTGGTCACTGTCCTGACTCCCTCCCACTCTGGCTGGGCCTAGGGGGCCTGGGAGATGCTCAGTCAGCGCACTCGCGATGCTGCTGTCATTTGAAGGCAAGGGTTTTGGAAAACACTGAGAAAGACCTACGATCTGACTTGAGAAAGTGACAAAGATAGGTAACAAGGGCCCTCAGAGAGGGAGGAAGGTTCCCCACAGGGCACATGAAGGCAGAGTCATGCTGTCTCGCCCAGTGTCTGGGAAGGGCAGGTGATGAGGCACTAAGAGTCCTGAGTACCAGCCAAGGCCAAAGCCTATGGTCTGCCTGACGCCCCTGGCTACCCGTGCTGGCCACCACTCACCAGGGTTGGGGTTATCCTGCAGGGCCACCACATACTTAGACCTCTTCCGGAGTCCCTCCAGGAAGGTGACCACCAGGTCACGGATGTCCTCGGCATTGCTGGACGTGAAGGTGTACTCATCTCCCTTGATGGTGGCCAGTGTGAAGCTGGGGGCCGTCAGTTTTGCTCCCCTGCAGGACCAACATGGAGAACAGGGCCCGGCCGGGATCAGTCCTGCCCGGCCCGAGTGAGTCTCAGCACAGCCCAGATCAGAGCAGCCCAGCGAGAGTAAGACACGGCACTCCCTGAAGGATACCAAGGCCAGCCAAGTCAGCAGTCCAGCCATAGACGAGGTTCAATCAAAGCATAGCCTGGTCCAACCAGGGAGATGTGACCGGGTCAGATACGACTCAGTACCAGATAGACATAGCCCTTGCATCGGCCCAGACCACATCGCCTCTCCTCTCTGAGTCCTGCTCACTCTGCAAGTCTCAGCCTAGACGCCCGGTCCTCTGGGAAGTCCTCCCCAGCCTCCCCAGCCCTCATGACATTGTCCTTGTTTGATATCTGTCTCCTTGATTGGCTGAGCACCAAGAGGGCAAGTACTGTCTGTCACCGCTGCATCCTATGTGTCTGGTCAGAGCTGAACACAGCCCAACCCAAACCCCTGTCAGACACAGCCCAGAGACATTCCTACAAACCCCAGTGGGACACAGGGTTGCTGCACTCTCCAGGAACCTGTGCCCCCATCCTGTGTGTACTGTACTTTTCAGTTTCCAAAAAGCCCTCTTGCTATTTAGTCTTCGGTGTTTGTGCACTGTGACCCACATCAGCACCTGCACCCTGTCCTTCCCCAGTTATCTGTCTGTCCATGCTCCACCCCCTCCGCACCTGCTGCTGGACACAGCCATGATTTCCGGGAAGGACAACTCCAGGAGCACTTGCTCTTGCTCATCCACAAAGTAGACGCCCGTCCAGTTGACAGCCACAATGACATCATTCTTGGGAAGGCTGGGGCCTGCAACAATGACAGATGCACTTAGAGGGACACCCACTTTCTCCTGGGCCCAGCCTCTCAATCCTCATAACCATCAAGGGGGCAGCAAGGATGGGAATATACTGGCTCCAGTTTACAAACAGAAAAACTGAAACTCAGAAAGCAAGGCCACCCTACGATCCAACACCCTAACCCAGTGGGAAGAGAGGAAACTCGGTCCTACCCCTGCCACAGGTCCCGGTGCAGCTCTGGACAAGTCCCTGCCTTGCACCAACATGGGATATGTGGAGGGGTTGGAGAGCAGAACCCCAGTGTCTGATGACTGAGCACAGGCTGGCACAGAGCAGACGCCCAGTAACAACGGCCCAAGGCCAATGGGTGCTCCACATGTGTCCGTGTCGGCCACACTCGTCTCAGCTCCAGCAGAGCGCCCAGCGGAGCTGCGTGCACACTCTGGGTCGCCCTCCTTACAGCAGGTGCTTTAACCATTCTGATTTTTCTGCAGTTCAACTCGGTGTGCCATGAGCACCTCCTGTGTGCCCTGGAGTCACTACCGGACTGTGACTCTCGGCAATGTGACCTGAGAAGACCATGGCCCCTGGAGTCTGGCTGAACTCCCTGCTTCTCCCAGGGGGCCCATAGGGTGAGGGGCTGTAAGAACTCGAGGCTGGGGGTACCTGAGAATTTGTAGGCCTCATAAAACCTGGAGAAGAGCAAGGGCCACTTGAAACGAGCATAATTGACCACATCTTCTTTGACCTTCTGGGCGTCAGTTCTCCTCTGTGCGTAAATCCCCTGAGGGGACAGAGGGACAAAGCTCTAGAAATCAGATGTCTCTCCCTGCTTTAAATCAGGGGTGGCCCAGCGCTCCCGAAATGCGCTGGCCTCACGGCCTTGCCACTGTCACCACCCCATCCAGTCAACTTGAGGGAGCCTATGTGAGGCTCTGCCCTGCCTTGCAGGTCCCAAGGCACAAAGCTAGAGAAAACAAAGCTGCCACTCCCTGACCCCATTCAGGAGCTCAGAATTCAGCAGCAACTGGAAAACTAAGGAATCTAGTCAGTGCCCAGGATCCAGTGGAGGCTTGCACCGCTGCAGAAGAGATGTGGGTGTAGCATGGAGTGTAGGAATGGGGGTGGGGGTGGGGCACAAAGAAACTAGGCCCCAGGACTGCAGCACAGCTGCAAAAGGGGGCTTCTATAGAGACACCCAGGTAAATCTAGGTGTTAGAAGGAGCAGATCAGAGGAAGGACTGGATCCTGGAGCTAAGGTGAATAGTGAGGGGCAGTGCTCCTGGCAAGAAACAAGAGTTTCATTTCTCTAAATTATTCTCGCAAGCCCTAGTAAGAACTCTATGGAGCTGGAGTGGGATTGGAGGGATCAGAAGGAGCTTGTGGTTTTGGCAGGATGTAGACAGACACAGATGAGGAGAGCTCTGTGCCAGCTACACACTGCCCTATTTTCAGCATGGAGTGAGCCGAGACACCACTCTTTTCCTTTAAGTTGTGGCTTCCTAGCCAGGAACAGCCAGTGTTCAGGGTGAGGGGCTTGAACATGAGCTTGCCATCTTGCCAATCTAAACGCAGATGTTTGGGGGAAAATTTGCATGTATGTAGAGAGAAAATTATGAAGCAAGTGGGATGAATAAGGAGAATCCAGATGAAATGTATGTGGCAGTTCTGTTTTTGAACTTACAACTTCCCTGTAGATTTGAAATGATTTCAGAATAAATGTTTTAAACTGCACTGTGCCCCCTCCCCTTTATCTGGAGCCACGTTTGAACATAAAGTCTGTAAGAGGTAAAGTTAAAATGAACTCTTTAGGGTGGGTCCTAATCCAGTAGGTCTAGTGTACTAAGAAGAGGGAACTGGGGGTACACTGTAATCCCAGCTATTCGGGAGGCTAAGACAGGAAGATCACAAGTTTGAGGCCAGCCTGGGCAACTCAGGTTGTGTCAAAATAAAAAATAAAAAGGACGGAGGATGTAGCCTAGTAGAATGCTTGCCTAGCATGTGCAAGACCCTGGGTTCAAAACTCAGCAAAGAATGAAGAGGAGGAGGAGGTAAAGGAGGAGGCAGGGAGAAGGGGGAACAGGAGGAGGCAGGCTGGATGCAGACATGTGTAGGCATAGAGGAAAGACCACACGAAGATGGAGGGAGAAGAGAGCTATCAGCAAGCAAGGAGAGAGGCCTAAGAAGAAACCAACTTGATCTGGGATTCCCAGACCCCAGCACTGAGACACATACTTGTGCTGGTTCAGCCGTCCAGCCTGCGGTGCCTTACTAAGGCAGCCCACACATCTGCCCTCACCACAAGAGCCCAGGACACAAAGGCACACACCACTACCACCAAGGAGCTGTGGTCTAGAGGAGAGACACAGCTCAGCTGTGGGTTCCAAAATGACAGAAGCCATTTGTGTCCCATTCAGGACTGTGTCTCCAGGGCCTGGTCTGGTACCTGGCATCAAAATGAATACATGAACAATGGTACCCAACCCAGTACGGCCCACATGCACGTTCCACAAGCAGCACACCACGATTGTAATGAATTATGCGGCAGTTAGGGTGGAGTGTCAACTGGACTGGCTTTGAAATCTACGGGGGAGTGGTGGGTTATGAAGGTGTGGTCTCGGGAATCTGTGTCTGTTCCCTCTCCCTTTCCTCTCTGGTGCCGTTCCCCTGTTCTGGTTCTTGACCGCCATGAACTTATCAGCTTTCTGCCATGATGTTTCCACCTTGGAGCCAGCTGATCCCAGACTGAATCCCCTTAAAACATGAGGCAAATTAAATCTCTTTTCCTTTAAGTTGTGGGTATTAGGTATTGTGTCCTAGCAATAAGGAAGCTGACTAATACAAACCCCTAGGAAGGCAGACAGGTGGTGGATGAAGATGGAGGCTGTGGCTAATGGAAGACTTCAGCAGCTGGCCAGATGCAAAGGGGATGCAATGGCCAAAAAAAAA
>NW_022900928.1:30321659-30388879 GCF_012274545.1 Fukomys damarensis | reverse complement strand
GAAAAAAAAAAAAAAAAAAAAAAGAAAAGAAAAGAACAAAGAGGGAGATGGCAGGGTGGACACACCCCTCTTCTGAAGGGGAGAAGAGGTCATACTTGAACACAGATGCTGGTGCAGGAAGCATTCTGACAAGTGGGCCTGGTGGGAATTAACCAGGGAGATTAGAGCGTAGACAGGGATAGCATGGGGCTCCAGGTGAGGGAGAGGGATGTGGTGTGGCAGATGACAGGCGGGGGCATCTGTGGACCCTGTGCAAGGACGAGTCTACTTTGACACAGCAGGGGCCTTGGAGATAGGTTCACTGCCAGCCAGTGCCCCAGCCTCTTCCCCACCTGGATGCCCCTGGCCAACCTGGGCAGGCTCCTTAGCTCAGGAAGGAACCTCTCACTCTGGTCCCAGGCCTAGGGCTCCAAGCAAGGGCTTCAGAAGGAGCCTGGACCTTGAGTGACCAGGCAGGTAGGTGACTGGGGTTCCTTTAGGAAAAGAAGTACACATTTCCTAGATACTCCCAGGGGCAGGGATGTAGCTCAGTGGTGCAGCGCTGCCTGGCAAGTGCAAAGCCCTGAGTTTGATTCCCCACACCAAAAAAACAAAAAAAAAGCAATGCTTAGACACTTCCTCCAGTGTCACCTCCACTCCTGAATAGTAGCTCCTGGGAGACAGTACTGCAAAGCAGCTGGTACAAGACCAGGGATGTCACCTCAATACCATGGTCTCAGGGGTTCCCTCACAACCTGCAGGACTGGGTTTGATTTGGCTCTGTGTCCCTGGCACAGGGAAGGAGATAAAAGACAGGCGTGACTGATACTCATGGTAGAGAAACAGCTGTTGGAGGCCCCAGCAGCCCCACAGACAGACACCTGTTGAAGGGAACTGTGACCTTGATTGCTTGGATCCTGACCCCTCCCCCAAGGCCTCTCCTGGCCTTCCTACCTTCTTGTGGGCAGCAATGGCCAGCTGGGCCCACTTCTCCAGTGTCTTCAGGGGTGTGATCTCACGGTCAGGGATGTAGGTGGGCACAAGGTTCAGGAGGCGCTCCAGAATCATTTCTGAGCCATAGTCCACAAAGTACTGCTGGGAGGCCAGCTCGGCCAGGTCATCTTCCTGGAGGAGGAGACCTTAGTCACATCTGTGGCTCAGTCCCCTCTGGGAAGTCCTTCCAGACCACTGCCAGCCCTCTTCTGGCCCTGCCTCCCATAGGTCCGGCACCCTGGCCTTTGGTACCCTTTGTTTTCACTGCTTCACCACTACTTCATCGATTCCCTGTCACCACTGCTGTGCATCTGGGGGATAATTAAGACTGCAGAGCGCCAGGTGGGCACTGGACATTGGTCCTTCTCTGCCTGGGCTTGTGCATGACAGCCAGTGAGGCCTGCCTGGGGCTCCCCAGGGCTCCAACAGGAGGGGAAATACAGCTAGGGTCTGGTGGCCTTGAAGGCAACAGATATTTTCCAACGTTCAAGTACTTCAGATTTTTAGCAAATAATACAGCTGATGCAACACTTAGTGACTGAATATTAGCTTATCATCACCTATACCATCATCATCACTACCACATTACCAAGATCACCACGATACCCACAGTAAACACCATCATCAGCAACACTAACACCATCACTATAGCCATTAGCATTGCCCGCATCACCACCAGCACCATCCCTCCTCCCTCCACCACCCACATCCTTTGCGCTCCCGTCAGGCCCAGCCTCATCCCTCATCACAATCACTGAGGGAACCATGAGCACCATCAGAAGCACCATCACCACCGTCCCCAACAAGCCAACCACACCGTTCCTGTCCTGAGGAGAGGAAGCGATACACACGTGCAAAGCCCAGTCTAAAGGACCGAATGTCCTTCTCCCCCGGAGTTTACTAGACTGACTCCAGACCGTGCCAGGGGTATGCACTGACGCACATACGCCGTGCTGCACATAGACTGCAGCAGTGCAGGGACTCCTCCCATTGGCAGAATCCAGGATGTCTTCTGGAGCCCCTGCTGCTGTCACGGTACCACGTCCTCACAGCTCCCATGAGGAATGCGGGTTCGGTCCAGGGCAAGCCTGGACAGTGTCCAAAAGCAAACAGTCCCACCTCAGCACCAGCTGCTGGTGGGTCCCAGGCAGTAGCACAAAGCCCATATTTGGACAGACAGGTGGCTGAGGGCCAAGCCAGGGCCGGAGATTCCCTCTCGCTCACCTTTTCACACCTGTACTCCCCAAACTTGACCCCTCGCACCACCTGCTGGTAGATGAGGTTGGTGGCCACGTTGTCATCTGAGGGGTTGTGCCAGGGTGTGAAGACCTCTTTTCGGAAGAAGAGCCTCCAGGGCGCATTGCGTTCCTGGGCGCCCTGCTCCTTGGCATACTGTTCACATTGGGAGACGGCGTCCATGACATGGTCACTGCCACTGCCCAGGGAAGACACCTGCGGGCACAGAGGAAGAGTGGGCAGACACGGGGTCAGGGGAAGACCGAGGAGCCGTCAGCTGTGTCACAGCATTTCAGTCCAGATGGAAATAAGGCTCAGAGGCAGAAACGTGCCCCAGGCCCCCAGGAGGAACTGTGGATCCGAGCCATGGGCTTGAGCCAGCAACTCAATTATTATCTTTCTAGACGTAGTAAGGGGCATATTACACGGAAATCTCAGTGCACATTTTTTGTGCAACTTTTGGGGAAATTCCCACAGAAAACGTGTGTGTGTGTGTGTGTGTGTGTGTGTGTGTGTGTGTGTGTGTAATATCCAGGTGAACCATGGCCAGCCTCCAAGTTCTTCCCTGGACTGGAGGAGTAGAGGTGAAAAATCCCAAAGCCCCCAGACCAGCTCAGTGAAGATGGCTGCAGGACCGAGTTGGGGTGCTCACACGCCAGCTGGTAGAGGACAGGTAGAAAGGAACAACTACTTGTTGAAGTCTCTGTCACGTGTCACAGCAAGCCAATAAGGAAGTAGATTCCCCGGGTGGCTCCCAGGAGCACACAGCTGGGCACCACGGGAGGATTCCTCTAGCCTGGGCACACACCACCCTAGGGGCTTGGGTTTCCGTCTGCAAGGCCCTGAGGAGGTTTTCCTTGGTACCTAAGAGGCCTCCACTATCCTGGTGAGCCGGACAGATTCATGTTACCCCGGCCTAAGTAACCCACTGGAGATCCCCTGAGCTAGTAAGCAGCACACTGCGGTAGGGGTCAGTGGCCTTGCTGAGTGGCACCAGGAGGTGGCGCTGTAGATTGCTATACCTTGTCAAATAGGGCGATGTAGAGGGAGAACCCAAAACGGTCCCTGAGGGAGATCTTGTCAGCCAGGGCATTGCACAGCTCCTTGGCTGTGGTCGCCGAGTCTGTCAGCAGGGTCTTGGTAGTCCCATCCATGAATGTCACAGGCAACATGATGGGCTTCTTGGACTTGGTGGCCTTGAGGTGACCAAGAGATTTATGGGGTCACTTAAGACCAGCCTACATTCTGTACGCTTGCTCCATGCTCTCTGTGGGGCCAAGCTGCCCTTGAGCCCCAAGTCCCGAGCATTCCTCTAGGACACTGCCTATCCCACTCATAGGTAGCTGGGGGCCCTGCTGCACAGCCCTCCCAGATGGGACTGTTAGGGCCCCTGTGCCAGAGCCCTGGGTTGGGAGGTCAGACACTGCCACATGCAGGGGCTTCTTCACTCATTTCACACAACCATCGTAAGACCCTGCAAAGTGGTAGCATAGCCCTGCGCGGCAGTAGAACCACTCTGATGCAGAGAGCATCCCCACACCCAAGACTCTTTGGCATAAGGCCAACAAATGGCACTCGATGACCCTTGGGGGACTATCCTGCACCCAGGGGTCCAGATTACAGAGTTTGAGGGTGGGCACTTGAGGAACCACTGAATCCCAAAGCAGGGCGCATTGTGTGGGGGGCAGAGGGCAGTGAGTGTGTAAAACTGCAGGGGAGTCACCTGCAACTCCAGCCAGCTGGGTGGCTGTGTCCGCGTCCCATTGACAAAGGTCCTCCTCAGACGCTCCTCACAGTATGGGGCATAGCCAGGTGGTCCCCCATGGATGAAATTCCTCAGGTACTACACACAGCAGACCCCATGAAGCAGCCCGCCCCATCAGCCCTGGGCCTCCCCGGCCTGGACCACTGCTGCACACAGGACCTGCTCCCTGAGGCGGGACTGCCCATACCCCTCCTCTCCAGCCACGGCTCCCGCTGCACTTGGACCGAGTCTATGGACTGTGCCTGGGCCACAGAATCACACAGCTCAGCCCCACCTGGTCTCTGCCAGGTCTTCTGCCTCGCCCCCACACATGCCATCACTCCCTCTACCCAGTGTAACTATTCTCCTCGGGGACCCAGTCTAGACTCCACCACCTCTTCCACCCTCACAGAACCAGCCAGCATCCAGGCCTGTCACTGAGCTGAATTGAAGTGAATGCCCTAAGATGTGAGCACGGGACCCAGGACGTACTCCTGTCAGGCTCAGCCTAAGTAGAACAGGGCTGAGGGAGGACAGAGCCAAGTGGTGGCTCCCTGGGCAGAGAGACTCAGGGGCATTGGGCTGGATGGGAGGCCCTGCTAAGCTCTTTCTTTGCTCTCTCCCTCAATGCCAGCATAGGGCCAGCCCCCCTCTGCCCCAGGAACCTCTCTTACCTTGACGAACTTCTCAGAGGGGGCAAAGCAGCCTACACAGAGAGACACGAGGATCCAGCCACGGGCATAGCTGCTCTTGGATGGGTTGTGGGTGAGCTGCTTGCTGATCTGGCAGTAGATCTCATCCCTGTGCAGGAGGGATCGCCTCAGAGGAGCATCTGCCCCCCCCCCAGCAGCAGGCTAGCCATTCTGTCCAACTTGCCCAAGACCATTCGGGAGGAGCCAGAGGGGGCCACGTAGAGAGGCTGAGCCCAGGGCTCTGGGCAGCCACCAAAGGGACATTGCTGTAGGGACAGGATCATCAAGCATGAAGCACCTTCCTGACTCCAGTCCAGAGGCCACAGCCAGGGCCCCCCTCTGGAGACCCAGTCACTGACAAGCAGCACAGGCCCTGCTCTGCCTCCCTCCTGACCCACTGAGGGTCCTGGACAGATGGTTTCGCTTCTCCAACCCCAGCCCGTAGTCAGAGCAGGAGGGACAGCTCCTACTGATGCCAACTGGTAGAGTAGAAAAAAGCCAGGGCATGTCTTTGGGATTGGATGAGTGCGGACAGTGCACCTATTTCTGTAATGCTCAAACATTTAAATAGTGAGGTTAAAACAAGAAAAGTAGTTATTTTGTTTTCATTTGAGAATGATCCTTACATGATTTCTGTATAGAAAGAGGAGCTGAGGCTTACAGAGTGCCTAGCATAGGGCATAGCACAGCAAGCCTCCAGTATAGGGCAGCTGCCATGGTCACTGTTATGTTGACATTTCTTCCATCCCCTGAGCAGGGAACTCTAAGAGGGTAGCCTGCCTGCTCAGGGACAAGGTGACACATGGTGATGTAAATGACCACCAGGGGGCGCGCCTGCTCCTCTTCCTTCTCCAAGAGCAGTGCCTGGCACGAGGGATTACCTGATTCAAGGGTCCCGTATTTTGAGAGCTCATACGCCAACAGACTTTTAAATAAATTCTAGAAGTTGTCAACTTTTTATGATAACAAAAACATTGCACATGTGCATGTGTGCGCGCACACACACACACACACACACACTGCCAACTACCCCAATCACTTCATAAAACAAGTCATTTTAAATAGCCAAGGAGTAGGAAGGGTAAGATTAGAGCAGAAAGAACTCTAGTGCCCAGCTTGTTAAGAGACCAGTGAAAACCTATCCCCTTCCACCCGAGTCTCCAACTTGACCCACTGACTTTACTGAGGCTGGGAGAAGAGAGGGGTTAGCCTTTGAGGTGAACACTGTTACTATTATTTCCCTTTACAGTCTAGGAACCACAGGCTTGAAGGAATTTGACTAAGGTCACAGGACTAGCCAGCAGCAGAGCCAAACACAGACCTCTGGGATTCATCTGTTGCTAAGGTGATGGAGCCACACGCAGCCACTGAAAGGCCCCCAGGCCCTGTCATGAAGCGTGGGTACCCCCAGTGTGGCATTGCTGTCCCCTTTGAGCACTGACCGCAGCGCTGGCCGCAAGATGCCGTTGCCAATGATGAAGTGCAGCTTCTCCAGGTTGGAGGTGGGGCGGTCCTCCAGCATGCTGTTGCCCTGCACTGTGGACTCCCCATCGTGTAGCCTCTTGGTCACCTGGGCCGAGGGGACAGGATTGGCCAAAGCTGGTAAAGTTCAAGGTGCTGCCGCTGCTGGCCAGAGCCCCTTTCCCTGAGTCTGTCCCTCCACAGAGTACAGGGTCCTTCATGGACCCTGCCACAGCCACTGCCCCACCCCACAGACCAAGAATGAGCCCATGGCTGGGAAGCATGGGCTTGGTGCCACCAGCTTCTAGACACAGCTCATCTGTAGCCTGCTTGAACCTCTGCACCCCAGGCCCCACCCCAGGGAGGCCCTTTCGGCCAGGATGACCCTATCCCTCAGATTCTGAGCAAGACCCCATCTCTCTGGGATGGGCCCCTCATACATCTCTGGTGCCAGAGGACACCCTGGACTCCAACCACCCTTTCCCCAAGGCTCTAGACCTGGCTCTTTGGAGGTCCCACACAGCCACTGCAGTGGCCCTATACTCTGCCCAGATGTGTTAATGAGTGAGGGGCAGGGGTGTGATGCGGACAGGACAAGCTGGGAAGGTCTTCATAGCTCAGTCACCATCCTGCATTCTCCACCCAAGGCCCCAGGAGTGGGTGTTTCCCTGCCTAGGCCCCTTGGTATTCAGTAGAGCTGGGATTCAGATCTGACCCTACATGGCTGCAGGAGAGGATTTGTGCCCCGTGAGAGGACAGGACAACGGTAATTCAGGAGCCCCTGACCCTGAAGTAGGGGGTCAAGAGAGGCTTCCTGGAGAAGAGAACCCCCAGGCAGAGAAGGAGGAGGAATTTCAGGTGTGTGCAAACAAGGGGGTATGGAAGAGCTGGCCACGAATGCCACAGCCTGTGTCTATTCCACTCAGATCCCAGCAGCCCAGGGCCGGGATGGTGCTCAGAAGAAGGTGAGGGGTTCAAAGCCACCAGTGGTCCTGATGCTCCATGAGCACTGCTACCACAAGAAAGTTCAAATGTCTGAAAGGTCCTTAGACCAAAAGCCACATGTGCAAAACCCAAGCACCCTCCCTCTCTCCATATGCCACCAGACCCCTGCCAGCTCTGGCTTCCTGCTCCAGACCTCAACCTCATTCACCACTTTTTGCATACACTCCTACCATCCAAGCACCTTCCATTGTCCTGCCCGTGGGGACAGGCAGCATTGCCTTCTCCTGCCGGTCCCAGCTCAGCCTTGCCACAGCCTGGCCCGAGGCACCACCCCCAAAGCTGCCAGGTCTCAGGCGTACTCCCACCTCCTCTGTGAGCTTAGACTTCTTCTTCAGGGTCAAGTGCACCAGCTTGTGCCTCACGCTGCTCTTCTTCTGTCCTTCAGGGAGCTGGGCCTGCAGGACCAACAGAGGTCAGAGGCAAGTGACAACAGAAAGCGGGAACAAAATCACTTGACAGTGGGACTGTGCCCGGGCATCATCGTACCTCCACGCTAATTTTACGAGACACCTCACAGGGCCACCCCCACACACTAACAGGCAGATGAGAAAACTGAGACTGAGGAAAGTACAGTAACCTGCCCAGGCTCTCCTGGTAAGTCACTACCGGAGCTGGCCCTGATGACAAAGGCTGTCTGCTCTGCCATACAGCCCTTTAGTTATGGTCAACAAAATGTTTAGGTATTTTTCCCCAGGAGTAGACAGGAGGGCAGGCTGGGGCTAAGCACTGAGGCAGAGACAAATTGTCAGATGTTTCTTCTGCCAAGGACCCCAAGGTTGGGCACCCCAGGCAACTCTCCCTGTGGCCTGGGGTAGGTACCCTGGCCTTACCTCGCCCTCGCCCTGCAAGGCTTGTAGCTCTCTCTTGTACGTCTTCTTGCCCAGGGTCTCATAAATCTTGGTCATCACAGGGATCTTCTCGCTGCCATCACTCATGGCCGTGTGGTACTTGGGCTCCGGGAGGTCCCCCATGAACCGGAGGATGGTGATCCAGACTGCTAGGGCCGCCTGGTAGCAGAGCACATGTGGCAGAAAGTCAGGGTTGAAGACATGCTCAAGCTGTGGACACAACCTGGGGTGTGGGGAGACAGCTGGGGAAATATCAGGCTTAGGTCCAGCCAGGGCCCACTGCCCTGGAAGCACCCATGGTCCCAGCCCTGGCCCTGCTTAGTGACCTAGCAAAGGTAGGCCTCACCAGCTGGTCGCCCTCATCATCGTGGTACAACAGTGGCTGTTTGAGGGGCCGCCGTGTGTAGGAGTGCGTCGTTGTGCCCTGGAAGTAGGTGGCAGCAAACTTGGCGAATTTGTACTCAGAGAGGTCCTCCTCATCCTCGTCGGGCAGGGGCAGGGCTGAATCCAGGTCCTCCTCCACCATCTCCCTCCGCCCTCGCTCCAGGTCCTGATGGACACAGAGGAGCTCCTTGCCATGTGGGCCTGGTGTCCAGATGGAAGGGCCTGGGGCAGACTCAGGGCTGGACTGCTGTTCCCAGCCTGTCCCTGCACAGCCTGGTCTTCCTCCACAAGGACAGGGGCTCTGTTTGTTGTCCACTGCCCAAACAGAGTCTGGCACCTGGCAGTCCCTCAGTGGTGAATGGATAGGAGTTTAATAACTATAGAGAGACAATGTTCAGCCCAAGGTCACAGGGCAGGCACCTGCAGTCCCCCGTCCAGGTCATCATTACTGCCCTCCGCTCAGAGGGCCCAGGTGTGCTTTAACACAAAGGGACAATCACACCGGTGCAGAGGAGCCTTTGGGACCCGACCCCACCCTAGTACCTCAAAGCCGCTAGGAGCCTGGCCCTCCTGGTCTGGCAGGCCACCCGAAGTCCCCAGGAAGCCAAACATCTTGTCCACCATGTCCGAGTGGTTGATGGGCTCATGGCGGGCCCGCTCCATTCGCTCCAGCAGCTCCTTTTTCCGCCGAGCCTCCTCCTTCTCCTTCAGCTCCCGCTCGGCATCCTCACGAGCCAGCTGGGCCAGGCGCTCCTGAAGTCGGAGTGACACAGAGGGGATGGATTAGGCACCAGTGTGACAGCCCCGGCAAACACACTCTCCTTGGGGAGCCTGTGAGCCCAGCAGCAGCCTTGGCCCCCACTTCCACCAGGGCCTTCTGGGCACAGAGAGGGAGGGTCTGGGCCTCAGCACCCCCTTGTCAGCCACGCTGAGCTCTGGCCACACCGTCCAAGGCAGTCAGGTGCCTGGCACTGCTGAGCCACTGGAGGGCCCTGGACAAGTCTGGACACTGCCTGTCCTTGGGGCTTGGCCAGGAGCAGCTCCCCCAGAGCACCCGCTCCAGCCACACCAGCCCTGTAATCCCACGGCCATGGGCTGGGGTTCTGGACAAGCACTGCCCATATGAAACATAACATGAGCGGTGCAAGTGACAGTCACATTTTGAAATGAAAGAAGTAAAATTACTTTTAATAATGTTATTTAACACATGTTTCCCAAATACCATCTTAACATGTAATTAGTATTATGAAAATAATATTGAGGTATTATATATCCTTTCTCCTCACTAAATCTTCAGAAGCTAGTGTGTATTTCACTCTTAATAGTACCATGCCCCTGGGATGAACCACACTTCACCCGTCAGTAGCAGGTACGGCTGGTGGCCCCCAAATTAGGCCACATTCATGGCCTTTGGTGCTGTCCATGAATCAGGCTCTTTATCCCCAGCATAGCAGGCTGGGTAGGGGCATGGGCCCTCTTGCTCTGGAGCCCTGTCTCTCTACCCTTTCACCTGGCTCAGATCCAGCCCCGAGAGACTGATGGGCCTGGAGTGGGAGGAGGGTTACAGGGACAGCTGACAGTGGCCGGCAATGGAGGAAAGTGAAGAGCCAGTGAGCAGACACTGGAGGCCCTCCTGGGTCCGCAGCTCACCTGATGTTTGCGCTCTGCCTCTTCCTTGGCCTTCCTGGCACTCATTTCCTTCCGGAGCTTCTCCTCCTCTGCCAGCCGCATCTTCTCTGCCTCAAGGCGCCGCAGATACTGAGGAAAGAAAGATGGATAGGCATCAGATGTGGCATTTGTCACAGTGCTTCCGGTTACCTCTACCCCCTCCCTGAGTTCTGGACCTGTGAATGACTCTGTTGAGTACTTTAGCAGATGCGGAAACCGGCAGCTGAGATGTTCTTCAGGTCACATGTGGGTGGAGACACTAGGGACCCCAAAGCCAGACAAGATTTGCCTTGGCCTCCTGAAGACACATGGGAGACCAGGGCCCCAGTCCTGCCTGTGGCTTAGAAGGTGGAGGGTTGGGGGATTTGGTCCCAGCCTTATGTACTTCTCATGGCAGGATAGCCCCAGGCTTTGGCTGCACACAACTCTGAGGATAGGGGCCCTCACCTCAGCCCTGAGGCGCCGGTGTAGTCTGCGGGCGATCATACCACGGGCATAGGCCTGCACAGTGAGCACAGCCCAGAGGCGGTGGCGGAAGGCCTTTCGCACCAGGTAAGCCCGGCATCTGGCCTGGAACTCAATGATGCGTCGGCGGGCCAGGCAGTACTGCTGGTGTAGCTTTCGGGAGCGATGCAGGGCCTGCAGCCGCAGGAAGCCCAGGCGCATCTGCAAGGATGTGGCCCATGCTTGGAACTGTGCCCCAGCCTGGATGGCCCCTGCCACAAGAGCCTCTACTGGTGGACTGGCACCCCCAAGGCAAGGCTTAGTCTCTGCTTACAGGAGTCAATGGCCCTGTCCTTCAGGGCGCCTTCCATTGGCAGGGAAAGTTTCCTAGGGGTTGCCCTGACATTCTCTGAGATGGGCCCCTAAGTGACCCCAGCCTGGACCAGGAGCTATAACCAACCAGTCATCTTCCTGTCTACCTCCCACCCCAAGTCCAGGCTCCTCCTAGGGGCCACCCGTGACCTAGCCACTTCTGGCTGCTTTGAGGTCTCCAATAACTACAACTCATCAAAACATACTAGAAGAAAAGCAATGAGCATTACTGACCAGTTGAAAAGAACCACAGAACTAGATCTGGACTTTGGCTGGAGGGAAGCTAGGGGCCGGCTGGGGCAAGCCGCCTCAGGGCAGCTAAGTCCTGTTGCCATAGCAACGAGGCCAGGTTCAAAGGCTGGCCTGTGAGGAGTAGCCGGTGAGGAGGCTCACCAGCTCATAGTTCCTTCTACAGTTGTGGCCCCGCCAGTGCCTCTGGATCAGTGTGGCAGCATTTTTCAGCTTCAGGAAGTTGGACCTGAAATGGTAGCAGTGATGGGGTAAATCCCAGAGCAGAGAGCTGGGGCCTGGAGGCAGCCAGGATCCAGGTGGCTTGGAATCACAGGCCTTAGCTCTGTGACATGGCCTTGGGCAAGGCACAGAACCTCTCTGTGCTTTAGCATACTCATCTGGAAAAGGGGTAGTTTAATGCCTGCCGTTCCTAGCTCACAGGCTTGTCACATAAGCCCATTAAGGTACTTGTTGAATGAATAAATGTGTGAACAAATTAATAAATGAAATAACATAAAACTGAGAGCTCTGAACCTTCAAACCTCACCATTTTATAGACAAGGAAGCTAAGACTTGAGGTTGGGATAACAGCCTGTGTGTCTCTGACTCCGAGGAGCCCTGTTTTCCTGCCAATACGCAGTAGCCTCCTTCTCCACATTAACAGGCATCTCCAGCCCAATGGATGACAGAGGTTCCCCACATTAGACAGCAGGTTCCTGCTAAGAGGTGGAGAAAACAGAGGAGGGTGAACGATGGGCACCATGAGTGCATCCCATGTGTGCTTGTGCTTGTTTCTGGGTGTGTGTTTTATTCCTGGTGTTCATGTCGGGGAGTAGTGGTCGCACATTTCGTGTGCACACGGCCAAGGTGGCAGGAGCTAGTCAGGGCACACACCTGTCTTTGAACCCCCGGATGACCTTCTGGAGGAGGATGACTCTGTCAGTGATGGCCTTGTCCCGCTCCACCTCCAGCAGCATGTCATGGTGGTCCTGGAAGATAGAGTTCTCAATCAGCCTCCTCCAAGAGCACCAGCTTGGTCCCAGGTGGGCACTCAATTGCCCTCACTCAGGGCCCAGGTCCCAGTGGGGCCTCACAGGCTCCCAGGCCTGCTCAGGCCCATGGAGTAGCCTTTGTCGTCACTAAAGGTTGTGGCTGTTTCCCAGGGCCCCTGGTGGGACCAAAGGAGCAATAAGAGCCTCATTTCACTGGATGGGATGAGAGGAATCAACATCCCAGCCCGTTGCCATCTCTGCCCTGCCCTGCACTGCTAGATATCCCAGGAGCCTTGGCTAGGCCACTGTCCTTACTCCCCAGAACCTTAAGAACAGCCTCCTCCCCAAGGGTTTCCTGGCCCTACCATTTCCCCTCTGGCCCTCCCTTACATTCAGCCCAATCAACCCTCCTAAACAACCCTGACGGTGACCCAGGCCCCACTGATACCTCCAGCCCTTTCTCTTCTTCGCCCTTCCCAGCCCTCGCTCTAGCTGGACGACTTTCTTGGTACATTCAGTAGACAGGCATGGCATGTCCTTGTGTGCCGGCACCGAGCTAGATGCCAGGGTAGTGTCTCAGTGGCCCAGGTAGACAGGCCTCTGCCTTTAGGCAGGTGAGAATCTCACAGGGGAGCCAAATCTATCAAACCATCACAGACACACAGGGAATGGTGGAGCGGAGCTACTCAGCCCAGGATTTCATCGCAACCAATGAACGAATGAATAAACGAATGAGACTCGACCCCTTTATTCTCAAAACACCACCACGTCCGAAGAGCCCAGAGGGATGAGGGTGAGGACAGTTCTCTGGGTTCTCTGGTGTCAGATGCCACCATGCTTCCCTCCTGCCCTCCTCTGCTGGCACTAGGGCTGGGCACGAGGCTATCACCGGCTGGCAGCCCTGCTCTCTGCTTCCCAGCTGCCTGACTTCGGGCCGTGCGCTCCTCCTCTCTGGGTCTACGAAAGGGCCAGAATGCTTCTTACTCCACAGAGGTGTTGGAATAAGCGAGGTCACAGAAGAAACGCCCCACTCAGACGTGGCATAGACAATGTGCTCTCCGGCCTGTAGCTGGGGACATTGGCACATTTGTTCAGTGAGGAGATGAGGGACTGGGGAGGTGAAGGACTGACCCAAAGCTCCTAGGCTGTGAAGGAGGAAAGCCCAGATAGCTCCTAAACTCCCCAGCCGTGGGCTGGGTCCTCCCGTTCCTCTGACAGCCGTTCTAGCTATGGCCCCAGCCCCACCCCCGCCAGGAGCCCTGCCCTGCCACCCAGGACAGCCTGAAATCTAGCACAGCGGAAATGGAAACGGAGAAGCCCACGCTGTCCCCACTGCAGCTGTCCTGGCACGGCCCACTCCCGGCAAGTTCTCCAAGGCCACAGCTCCCCGGGACCAGCTTCCTGCCCCTCCTCCACCACCCAGGCAGCTGTGAGCACCAGGAGCCCAAGCTGCTGCACTCAGGGAGCCTGGGACAGAGCTACAGATGGGTGGCACACTGCTGACCACGGCTTGCCTGGCAGGAAACCACAGCTCAGACAGACCCTGGACCACCTCAAGCCCATTCCATTTTACTGACAGAAGAAAGCAGAAATGGTCAGTGACTTGTCCAAAGTCCCAGTGCTGACAAACAGGGTTAGGATTTGAATCCAGGCCCCCTGCTGCTAACAGACAAAAGGCTTCTGACCTTCGGCTTATAACTTGGGTCAGGGCTGTGACCAGGCAGGACTTACCCAGCCACGTGCAACCTCTCAGGCCCCACCCTCGATGGGAGGTCACAGCCCCAGAGCAGACCTGGGCAGAGGCCCGCCATACTCACCTTCAGAAAGATCTTGGTTTTGCCGATTTGCCAGTCATCATGGGTGCCCAGCACAGCCTCAGCAATACGCTGGCATGTGCCCTGGAGGTCGCCCTGGGATGGGACACAAAAGAATGGGCGGATTTGCCAGCGGGAAGACCTCTCAGTGTCCTTGCTGTGTGATCCCAGCCAGGTCCCACTTTCCCCTGTCTCAGTGTGATGACAACTGCCATGGCGTCAGGAGCCCTGTGGTGTCCCGCTGCCCAGCCCCACTCTTCCCAGCAGTACTCGAGGTGGCTGAGCAGATGTCAGGGTCAGCTCACCGCCTCAGTGTGTGACCTGGGACCTTCCCTTCCCACAGTCGGCGCACAGTTCCCCCGCACCTGTTGGTAGACGGGCTTCACACCGGGCAGCAGCACTCGGTACCGCTCCACAAACTCCACGAAGCTGTAGCGGATGGGGTAGCCAGCGCGGCGGATCCGGATGGTCTCCATCATGCCGGAGTAGCGCAGCTGGCGCACACACAGGTGCCGGTCAAATAGCTGCCAAGCACAGAGCCAAGGGCACGGGGGAGGGGGCGGTGGGTGTTTTGCAAAACCCTGGGAGCGCTGCTCCGTGGCTGCCATCATGGATTCATGGCTACTCAGACAACATTCTACATTCTGAGGAAAATGTGTCCGTCGGATCTGTGGCCCCTCTGGTTTGCCAATGAACCTGATCCAACAATACTTTCAACAAGAGACACATTTTGTAATTCACACGAAGTTGTTATTTTCATTTGTTTGTTTCTGTGGTACTGGGGATTGAACAATGGGCCTTGGTATTGAGGTATATCCCCAGCGCCTTTTGTTTTATTTATTTTTTTAGGCAGGGTCTCCCTATGTTACTTAGTTGCTTGAGCTGAGCTCAAATTTTCAATCATCCTGCCTCAGCTTCTGGGATTGCTGGGTTTACAAAGTTGTTTGTTTGCTTGTTTGTTTGCTGTGATGGTTGCAGGGCAGAGCCAGCCTGGGGTTCAGGGAAGGGATGGTGAGGGAAAGCAGAAGGCAGGCACTGGGGCGGCAGTGAGACTCAGAGGCAGGGAGGAAGACTGGGCCTCATCCCGGGCTGACAGGAGCCAGGGAAGGCTGGGGGCAGGGAGAGACAGGGTTGAATTTGCATTTGAGAACATTGTCACTGCAGCAGAAGGGATAGTGGGAGGCAGGGGGCAGAACAGGAGGGAAGGCAGGAGACCAGTGTTGAGACTGCTGCCAAGGTCTAGGCCACAGATGCCAAGTTCTGAGCTGAGAGAAGGGCATCTCAGGGCCAGGGAACTGGTACCCAACTGGCCTCAGTCCTTCTGGGCTCCCAACTGTGAGCTTGAGAGCCCTCTGCCCCTCAGACCCACATCCTAAAGGGGACAGGCCTCACCCGTGCTGGGAAATGATTTCCTGTCGGGGACAGTGTGTGCGGATGGTCAGCTTCCGCCGTCTGTTTCCTCTCCGTCAGGGCCACTTTCCCCGCCTTCCTTCCCTCCCGCCCCAGACCCCATGGCCCAGCTTCCCCTGGGCCTCCCCCAGGCCTCTGGGTAAACAACACCCCTCAGAGCCTGGCTGTGGAAGGAGAGGGCTTCTGGGGTCTGGGCTTGAACCCTTACCGCCCCTGAGCCCCCATCCTGCATCTCCAAGCCCGGACATGGGCTCCTCCTCAGAGGTCGTTTGGAAAAGCTGAATGAGGCTATGCCAAGCACAGACAAAGCACCCGACAAATCCTTTTTTTTTTTTGGTACTGGGGATTGAACTTGGGTCCTTGCGCTTGCAAGGCAGGCCACCGAACCACTGAGCTAAATCCCCGGCCCTGACAAATCTTATTTTTAAGGGTCAAAATGAGAAGGGTCCCAGTTGAGGAACCAGGGGCTTCCAGGAGGAGGTGGGTGGCCATCCACTGAGCACCCTCCAGGTGTCGGGCAGCCTACATGCACCATTGCGTGGAACGTGCCCGGGGATGGGTCTGATGGGTCCTGTTCCTAACCACAGGAAGACTGAGGCCTAAGAGGAGTGACTGACTTGTCTGCAGTTGCCCAGCTTGGAGGTAGCAGAGCCAAAACTTCTACCTGCTCTCTCCAGTGCACCTGCACTTCAAGCAAATGGGGGTCTTTTATAAGTCCACAAGTGCCCACCATTCCCCCAAACAGGACAAAATCTTGCATCACCCTCCTACCCTCATCCCACCCTGACCCCTCTCCCATGCCCCCTCATCCCTGCCTGGCCGGGTCCACTCACCATGGGCTTCTTGAACTCATTGGGCTTGATGCAGCGCACGAAGAAGGGCTGGCAGGCGCCCAGCGTACGCATCAGCAGCTCCAGCGACCGCTTGAACTGGCTGCTGAGTGTGGGCCAGCGCTTCCTGGTCTCGGCGCCCTGGGGGGATGGACAGACTGCGATGGGAGGGGCTGCGGCTAGTTCTCCCGCCCTCCAACAGGGGACGGAAGCTGGAGGGGAGGTCAGCTGGGTCAGGGCTGAGGAAGACAGCTGGGTAATCAGGGTTTCCTTGTGACCCCCTTTCCCTACTCTGAGCTAGAGCTTGGATCTCAGAAGCCCCCCTCCAGGGAGTCTACCAGGACCTCCCAGGTACCCTTAGGTCCTTCCTGCTCTGGTTTGCTGCAGCACTCCTGGCAAGCCCCTTTCAGTCTCACGGGTCACCTCAGGACACTGGGGTCATTTTAGGGACGGGAGCTGTGCAAAGCTAAGATCAAACCCTGGCGCACTGCTTCCTAGCTGTGTGGCCTTGGGCAGATCACCAAATGGCGCTGAGCTTCAGTCACCAAAGTAGAAAATAATGTCATGTCTCCACCAGACAGGGCAGAGAAGAGGGTCAGAGGTCAGGGTGTGTTTCAGTAAACAGCAACTTGGGATGGTTGCTGACCTCTAGGAACCGTGGGGGAGGGGAAGAAGAGTGAGGGGGTAGGCAGATGGCCTGTGGTGGGATTAGCCCTGGGCAGCAGACTGGGGTGTGGGTAGGGCAGCCCTGGGTAATCGTCTTAAGCTCCTGCTGGGGGACCAGTCAGCCACCCCGCTGCACCTCTCTGCCCTGTTAGGGGTTCTCTTCTAGAATATTATGAAATTCAAGGGAGAGGGCCTAAGAACAAATAGGATGGGAACCTTTGGCTGATAGAAACCGGATGTAGTGCTTGGGTTCGACTCCGCACATTTTCATGCCACTGATTTCCTGGGGACTTTCATTAGGGTGGGAATTTCTTAGTGAATTTGATCATTATTATAAGGTTTTCTATTTTTTACCACTGTAAGTTCATCTTATATCCTATAGCATCTAAAGTCAGAGGTGTAGCTGTAGATGTATGAGGCATTTGGGGACAAAGGAGTTTAGCCCATGCTAAATTTAGACAGTGTGCCCCCGACTAATGAAATCCACCAAGAAAGAGCAAATGTTCACAATTCTAAAATATGAGTGTTTTCTATTTTAGTTTTATTTGGAAGAGGGCCCCTGGGTTGTCAGTGAATCAATCCAGCAGCAGCACTGGTGACCTCCCTCCTGGGGCTATCTGGGTTGGATTGTACCCAGCTGGGATAGAGCCCTGCTGGGAGTACACAGGCAACATAGAACACGCACACTACATGTATATGTGCGCACGCGCACACACACGCGCACACTCACACACACCCCTTTCTTTGGTTTCAGTCATGCTGGAAATACTGCTTTGTGTCTGTCTCCTCTGCCAGGCCGTGAGCCCCTTGAGGACAGGCTGGTCAGCCTCTTTTACTACTGTGGCACCAGGGCTGTTACAAGTACCAATCAACCCTTCATTCAACTGATGTGCCATGGAACTGGTTCCTAGCATTGTCCCTGGACTTGCAGAAACTTCTGGTCAGGCCCCAAACTGAGGAAGCACCCTCCATGCATCCTCTTACATCCAGTGTGTCAGCAAATTCTACCCAACTCCACCTTCAAACTGTCTCCAGAACCTGATTCCCTATTCCAAGTCCTCCAGCGACTCCTACTTCACTCCAAGGAAAGCAAGGTCCTCACGAGGACCCACAGTGCCCCAGACTTCTGCTCTCCAGCACCTGCTGACCTCCTTCCAGCTACTCCAGCTCCTGGCCCTGCCTAGGACACACCAGGCAGGCTGAGTGTAAAGAACACCTCAGGTCTTTTGCACACAGCATTCCCTCGCCTGCAAAGCCCTTCGTCTCGATGCACAGGGCTGGTGTCCCTGGATCCTGCCATCTTCTCAGCGAGCCTTCCCTGACCCCTGCACCTCATTCCTGCCTCCCACTCTTTGTACCACTTATACCATCCAGCATGTTTTACTTATTTATTAGCTTACTGTTCCCTCCTTCTGCCAAAATATTTCTCATGTCCACTACTGAGTCACCAGGGCCTAGGACAGTGTTGGACGTATAATGGGCCCTCAATAAATACTTGCAGATTGAATGAGTGAATGAATGAACAGGGCCTATGAGGCTGTGGGGTCTGCCCACACATCCTTTGTCATTTGGGCTTCTGATTCAGTTTTATTTCTTTGAGGGAAAGGCCATTCTTCCTGGTATTTATTGTTTTCTGGAAGAATCTTCAGATGTTTTGGAATGGGGTACAGATTGAATCGATGTTAAATGGCTCCATCAAGGGGAACTAAGGGAAGGCACCTGAGCATGATGTTGGTGCCTGGCGAGGGTAGACAAGTGACAGGTAGCAAGCTGTCTGTATAAGGAATAGGCAGATATCCTGTGGACAGAGGGCCCAGGACATGTGGCTGGGGTCAGACATTAATCAGAGAACACCCCAGCCGTGGGAGAGCTGCCCTCCTCTAGGCTTCCCTGGTTCCTTCATCGGGGATAGCTGGGTGGGTAGGTGGGGGCCCTGGGCACTGGGGAGGTGAATGCAGCAGCCAAAGGATGAAAACTCTGGGGCTGGGGACCTGTACAGATGGGCACTAGGTGACAGGAAGTGCTGTGAGCTTTCATCCCAAGAGCATTATGACAACAGCATTGCCATCAAATAAACTATGACTCAGTGTTTCCAATTAACCAAGCTGATGGCCTTCCTCTTGTAGACGAGTAATCATATGTCTAGCAATTACAAAGCAGTTTTATTTCCTGGACGTGACACTTACAGATTTGGCAGAGGATGATGCAAAGCTTGGAAAACCTCACTTTGGTCCTCACTTGTATGTCACAAAGCCTTGCGCTGCCCTGAGACAGACAGCTGCATTCTGATTCTTGTGTCACAAGCTGTATGACTATGAGCAAGTCCCCTTTGCCTCCCTGTATCCCAGGCTCCTTAGCTGTAAAGTTAGGGAAGCGCTATAATTACCCACAGGGATCAGTGAGGTGATTGAGGCGGCAATGTGCTTAGCTCAGAAGAGGTACCCAGGAGAAGTGACTGGCGTCAAATCGGTCACTACTATCCTAACTCTCTGCCCTCAGGAGTGGGTCTCTTCTGGGCAGCTCGGGGTTCTGTGCCTGGACCTCCACACAGGTCCTCCGAAAATGGGTCCTGCCCTCAGGGAGGAGGGAGCCTCAGAACAGAAGCACATGGAGAGGCCCTGGGTGCTTCTGGGAACTTTGGAGAGATAGAGGAGAGAGAGGCAGGATGGGAGAATAGGCAGGTTCATCCAGACTACCAAACCAAAACCAAACTAGAGTGATGGGGCAGGGGAACAAGAGGAGAAGAGTGGGTGAAAGCCCACAGGTACACACGTCTCTCTCCAGTGTGACCCTAAACATGTGGGCTTTGGACCAGAACCTTCCCAGATTCTAGAGCTTCAAATGCCTGGGAGCCTTCTCCTTGAGGTCAGCCCTATGTGCACCCCATTATCTGGTGTGAGGGGCTGGGGTTGGGGAGGACCAGAGTAAACCTTGGGCCAAGGAGAACAGCCACTGTCCCGACAAGCTCCCTGCTCCTGGCAGGCTGGGTGTCCTGCTCTGCTGCTGGGGTGCTGTGAACTTCTCCAGAGCTCTGTGAGGGGCTGGCAGCAGGGAGAAGAGGGGCTCAGCATCAGGCAAATTGTAGGGGGTGTCAGCATTGGGCAGAGAGGGAACTGGGGTTGAGAAAGGGAGTCAGAGCCATGCTCTTATTGAGGGCATGGCGCACCTGTGGGACCTGAGGCACGTGGGAGCCACGCCCTGAAAGCAGCAATCAGGGTGCCCAAGCAGTGGTGGCTCCTAGCCCCAGCATGCTGTGACTGGGGTGAATCACAGCCCTTCTCTGACCTCAGTTCCCCATCAGCAAAATGCAGGAAAGACTTCATGTGCTTCCACCTCGCAAGATTATCAGAGGACCTGACCAAGTCACCAAGACTGGTGGGAGAAGCAGGAGACTCAGGGGAGTGGGGCAGAGGGGTTAGGAGACCTGGCTTCAAGTCCCAGCCCTGGTTCACAGAGCACCTGAGCAAGTCTTGCCCTCTCAGGATTCAGTCTCTCCCTTTTAGAAACAGAGATGCCTGTGGCACACACAACAACAACAACAAGAACAAGAACCCAAAACCAAAAATCACAACAAAAACCACTTCACCCAAACCAAAAGCAAAGGCAAAACCCAAAAAGCACACTCCAAAAAAGTAGCAAAAGCCCAGCCCTTTACCCATGGGGGCCGGGCCTCTCCCACTAGGCCCCAGGCCGGGGCTTTTACCTTTGCAGAAGCCGCTGCCTGGCGGAGACTGCCGGATGAATAACCACAGAGAAACTATAAGGGGAACCACAGGCAGGTGAGAAGGCAGGGAGGGGCTGAGGAAGAGGGTGAAATCTGTCCTGGAGAGAGGTAGGTCTTGGGTAGATCTGGGGTCCTGGCCGCTCTGTGACCGGGAGCAGCCCTGAGGTAGCTTGGGCACCTGCATAGTGCCTGAGGGATGGGGATCCGCTCCCCAAAAAAACCTTTCCATGGCACCTCCAGGGAGCCATGGGGCAGGAGGAAATATGAGATGAAAAGGCAGGCTAGGTATGTGGGTCAGGGGTATGCACCTGCTGAACATGTGTGAGGCCCTGGGTTTGATCTCCAGCACTGCTAAAAGTAAAAATGAAAACATAAAAAGGGTAAACAACCCTGCAGAAGGAAAGTCCACCAAAAGCCAGCTGGGGCCTGGGGATAAGGGACAGTCTTCTGCCATCTATGTGGGTCCAAGGTGGTACTCATACCCCTTGTGCCAATGACTGCCATACCCATCTTGTATCCTTGAGGCCGGATCCTTTCATTCCTGTTAACTGCTGGAGGACCAGGGGCAAAGTGAATTCTGACCAGGCTCAGCTGTGTGACCTTTCATATGGCTCTTCTCTGGGACTTGTGTCCCAGCCACACCTCAAAATGGGCACAAGAGGACCAGAGGGGAGTATGCCAGAGTCTCTCCAGCCTGTCCTGGAATTTCAGCAAAGCCCCACTGTCCCTGCTCTGCAGCCCAGAGGCCCAGGTGAAACTGTTAGAAAGGGCAGGGCCTGGCTTTGGGATTCCCCTCCCATGCAGCAGAATCCCGAGCAGCAGCCTTACCATGGCAACATCGGCCTGGAAGATCTGCTTGATGAACTTGTTCCAGGAGGAGTGGACCAGCTGGATGATGTCCCCATGCAGGGTGTCCCGGTTCTTCTCCAGGAAGCCTGGGCAGTGGCAAAGAGCAGTCATATCTTACCAGCTCTGCACCCGCAAGACTCAAGCCTCTCCCAGATCCACAATGTCTGGGCCAGGAGGATCTCAAAATCCACCCAGTTTAATCATATTCGTTTCACAGTGGGGCACACCTTGCCCAAGATCACAGAGAAAGTAAGAAGCCATCTCCCCAACCACACAGCCATCTTTCCAGGATGGTCCCAGAAGGGCAGGAGGTCTTGGTCTCCAGGAGAGAGGAGCCACCTCCCTGACTGAACCACCTCAAAGAAACTAAGGGTCTTTTGAATTAAGATATCAAAGCCCTGTTAAGTAAGCATGTCTGTTGGATCACGTTGGTCCAGTACCAGCTAACAGTAAAGGGACTCATTACAACTGTCCCATAGTTGGAGAGTACAGCATATTCGACAAAGTGCCTCACAGCCCCTGCATGTGCGGTGAGGGCAGGGATTATCTTCCCCATCTCACAAGGGGGGAAGTTGAGAGTTGTCCAGTTCCGCACAGCAATCCAGGCTGGAGCTAAGATTTGAACTCAGGGAAGTCCCCTGCACCACAGAGTTCCCGAGGAGGCTCCCATTCACAGGGACTGAGGAGTAGGAACTTGTCAGCAGGGTCTCTGCTAGGGTGGCACAGAGGATGGGGTGCCCACCGCTGAGGATGCCTGGAGAGTAGCACCACAGAGCAGAGGACTCGGGCTACCCCAGATGGTAGGTGACACAGAGACGTGGCTCTCTTCCTAACATCTAGCTTAGATGCTGCTCGTCCCCAGGAGCAAAGAAGATGTGGGTGCATTCCCTTCTACAATGACACCTGACCTCGTGGCTGGGAGAGTCTGGTGGGTCACAGGACTAATTCTCGACCTGGTTGTGCATCTGGTCGGATGTGCCAGGTCAAGCCCCCTTTGAGCCTATTTCTTCATCTTCGCAGAGCACTGCCCCCCAAAAGGACTGAAGGCAGGGACTCAAATAGACTCTGTATTCCAGTGCTCAAGGCAGCACCACTCACACTAGCCAAAAGGTGGAAACAACCGAAAGGCCAGTTAGTAGACGGACATGTAAGAGAATATGACAGCCACACAAGAGAATATGACAGCCAAAAAACAAAGGAATTGGTCCTGGCTAAAACACACAAGTGAAATAAGCCTCATACAAGAGACAAGTTCTGTATGATCCCACTCATAGCGGGTACCTAGAATGGTCAAATTCACAGTTGAATGGAGGTGACGTGGGGCTGGGGAGTGGGAGAAGGATGCAAGTTATTGGTGGTCAGTGCAGAGCTTCCATGTCAGGTGATAAAAAGGCCCTGGAAATGGTGCTGACAGCTTGCACACCCTTGTAAATGTACTTGATGCCACTGAATTATACACTTAACATGGTAAATTTTATATATGCTTTACCACAATTTTTAAATGTATATTCAAAAAATCCTTTCAAAAAACAAAAGACAAATGCTGAGCACCACGTTTCCCAAGCCCCTTCTCCTCCTCTCAGTGTTGAAAGGGACCTGGAGGTCTTTTTCCTGGAATAGGCATGGGGAAGGCCAGGCACAGGCAGAGACAGGCAGACAGACAGACAGCCCTCTCATACCTTGGGTCTCGTAGTAGACGACACCTGCAAAGTGGTTGATGCCAAACTGGGTCTCATGGTTGTTCTTGGGGGGCACATAGTTGGCGTTCAGTTTGTGCTGGGAATTGAGCTTATGCAACATGGTGGTGTCGGTGCCCTGTGGGAGCAGAGGGGCCACTGCCAGGCTGCCCCTCCCCAGACCCTGCTGCCTTTTCAACCCATGTCTTTGCACCCTTGTAATGACTTTATACCCACACAGGAGCACTCTGGGCTCTCACTGCTCTATCTGTTAAGTGGGCACACAACCTTCACTGGAGCCACACAACCTTGAAAACACATTTCAAACTGCAACGTTGATTCCCTATGATTCGAATCCTGGCAGCAACCACCCTTCTACACTTTAAGACATGTGCTCCGTCTTGAGCACCTATCTGCACCAGCTGTGTGCTTAGATCTTCATTATTCGGCCTGGTATGGAGCAGACGCTAATGGATTCCCATTTGTCAGGTGACTGCCCTGAAATTAGTCCAGAGGCCCCCTGAGAGGCTGGTGTCACTAGTGTCATTTTGAAGGTGAGGAAAGCAAGGCTCAGAGTGGAGAAGGGACCTGCCTGCTCCCCAAGCAGTGGGAGGCAGCCACAGCGGTGGGATCCCACCTTGGGGAACTTGCTCTCCTCGTCGATGAGGGAGATGATGTTCATGGGCTTGTTGGCGATCATGTCCAGGGCATCCTGGTTGTCTGTGAACTCGATGTGCAGCCAGTCGATGCTCTCCAGGTCATATTCCTCCTGTTCCAGCTTGAACACGTGTCGCACAAAGAACTGCTGCAGGTGCTCATTGGCGAAGTTGATGCAGAGCTGCTCGAAGCTGCAGGGGTGCAGGGACTGTGTGGGATGCTGCTCAGTGCCCAGCTCTGACTCTGCCTGCAGCACGACCCTCAGCAAGTCACCCCCGTCGTGGACCCTCCAGCCCCCAAGGAGGGGTGAGACGGTCAAGCCCAACTCTCTACCTACAGAAGATGCTGGGGCCCAGCAAAGGCCAAAGACTTCCCTGAGGTCACTCGGAGTCTGAGGAGAGGCTAGGCTGGGAGATGGGGCTCAGGCCTCTTTTCCTGCATCACCAGACTGCACAGGGAACCCATGAGAGCATGAGGCGGGCAGTAAAGAGACAGCAAAAGTGTGGAAAGATGGGAAGGAAGGGGATGGCAAGATTGGGTCGGCAGAGCCTGACTGATGACCCAGCTAAGCTTTGGGGGGATGGGGCTTGGGTTATTTGGTAAGGGACAGGGGGATCTGTGACATCTGTGCATTACAGGAGCTAAAGTGACTCACCAGGGGTCACACCGCTGGGAAGTGGGGCAGGGCTGGCTACCTCCAGCCCCGGGATGCACCTGTGCCTGCTGCATCCCTCAGTCCCTCACATGGCCCCCAAGAGTGTAGGTGCTCAGGGTGGCTAAGACCCTAATGCTCAGCTTGGCTCAGGCCTTGTGCGCCTCAAGGCAGCCTGCAGCCAAGATTGGGGCAGTCAGCAGTGGCTGTGGGGGCGGGACACCAGAGGCTGCCTTCCAAGTTTCTGAGACAGGGTAAGGGCCTTCCTTTACCACCTGGCACCCTTGGCTGACCCTGGGGAGGGGAGGGAGAGAGGGAGAGGAAGAGAAAAGAAGGCAGAGAGGCCCCCAGTGTGACTGAAGTCAAAATTCCCAGCGGCCTGGAACTGTGTGCAAGGAGCAAGCTCCATGTGGCTTAAAGGGAGAGATGTGACATTTCCCAGTGAGCAGAGCCCCACATGGTACCTGTTCACAGCAAAGTTCTCAAACCCAAAGATATCAAGGAGGCCGATGGACCGGCGGGAGTTCACTTCCTGGGAGGGTGGCTTGTAAATTGCAGCGTTGATTTTGTCCACAATCCACACGAAGAGTCGCCCATAGATACCCTGAAAGGCAGCCACATCAGCCACACTGTCTCATGGGGACCACTGTGGCCTCACTCTAGCCCAGCTGTGGAGCACTGAGCTGCTGTGGTCACCCTAGCACCCTCTCTTGCCTGAACAGCCCCTGCGCCTTGTCAAAGCTCCCTCTGGGTAGCAGCTCCTCTGAGCCCTTGTCCTAGCCCTGCGGGCTGGGAAGGAGCAATCTTTGGGCTCCAGCCTCAGCTCGTCTGTCTCCCCCATCTTTCTGAATAGCTCAAAGGTCCCAGAGCCCAGCATAGGCCTGGCACAGGTTGAGGGCTCAGGGAGTGGTAACTGTGTGACCACAGAAACAGGGGGGACTGGAGGCCCTGCCACCTGACCCAGCCAGCTCCTTGTCTTCTGCGGAGCAGTGGATCAGAGCAGGCCCAGGGTCAAGGACCTGAGGGCAGGACCCAACACGAAGGACCCCCCAGTCCTGTGTGCCAGCAACCCAGCCCCTGGAGGGACAGAGAGAGGCAGCCTCTCCATGGCAGCCCACCTTGACGAAGGCATCTCGCACATCCAGCGCCTGCTCCCTGCTGAGTGGGGTGGACACCGTCTCCCCGCGGGTGATGAGGGTGCGGCTAGTCAGGCAGCTCATCAGGTCTGGGGGGTTCACCTGGTACAGACACACCCAGTACTCACCCTGACACCCTGAACTCCCGCCCTTTCCAAACTGGCTCAGACTATACCCTCGGCACAGAACCCCCCCTCCCCATGGCCACAGCCAACCCTCCCAACAATCAAAAGCTATCCAGATGTTTCCTGGAAGGGTTCCTCTCCCAGACAGACCTCCTCATGTCCTGTAGCTATTACCTGCCTTTCTAGGACCCACCTTGACTGACTTTATTCACTCTGTTTTTCCAACCCGGCTAGAGCCTAGTGTTTGCTGAGTGACTGAGTGACACGGTCCATGTACTTGACATACAGTGTGTGGCGTAGGCTCTTTATCCAGATGTGTGGACTGGGGCCCAGAGGTTAGGAATGACTCAGCCAGGGACACACAGCCCAGAATGTCACAGGGCCCTGGCCCAGGCTACACCATTCCAGGGCAGCCAGGTCAGGACAAGCCAGTGAGGATGCAGGACCCAAGTCCAGCACAGAGCCTGTGTACAGCTGGTCCTTGGTGTTGAACATGACCCACCCAGCCAGAGGCTCCCAGCAACCCAGCTCTCACACGCCAGCCCCACTGAGCTGAAGTCAGCACCATCTTCACAGGGACAGAGGCAGGGGTGGCCAGAGAAAGCAGGCACTGACCTCCAGCAGGGATGCAGCGGTAGCCAGTGACGGAGAGAAGAGGACCTCACAGGCATCTAAATTTTCAAATGTCCGTGCTGCCAGAAGCAAAGGGTACAGTGTCAGGGCAGGGAAAGCTGGCAGAGGGGAGTGGGGACAGGCCTAGGAGGCCTGGGTCACCACACCCACTCTTGTGGTCCCATCCTGTCACAGAGGGCATTGGTAATGTCCACACGGGCACCATGTGAGTAAGGACCCTGTGTGCCAGCACATCCCTGGCACCCAAGTGACCCTAACCCTCACCTGTGCAGCCTTCACTTCAGACTCTTAGCGCTCTGAATGGCAACCCTGGCTCCTTTGGGATAAGCTTTGGGACCTTGCCCTTCCCGAACTTCCTCTGCTATCCTGGACCTCAGGATCTTCGCAACTTTCCCCTCTGCTTGATACACCCTTTCTCTTAGTCTTTCAACACCCACTAGACTGAGTGCCTTACTGCTGAGACCACTGAGTGAATTTCCCAGAGCTCCCACTCTGCCCAGGACCCATGCTGGGAAACAGAAAAAGAAAAGAGTGGGACCCAGGACACCTCCCATCCTGGTGTGTCAGGACCGCCAGGGTGTGACAGAGAAGTGAACACATCCCTTCCCTGGCCTTCCTTTTTTCAGGAGACCTTAGTATGAATTAGCTCAAAGGTTTATCCTTTTACTGACATCTATTCTAAAGAAGAAACCAATGTGGAAGGGGTCTTAAAGGGCCACGCTCCACTCCCAGGGCACCTCATCTGTCCATCTCTCTGGTGGAATTTCCACACAGCAGTACCACCGAGGCTGATGTCAAGCTAGCAGACCTCTTCAAGTCTACCTGCAGGGGAATCCCTCCCCCCACATGAGGGTACGTGCTGGGCAGAAGCTGCACTTTCAATACCCCATGGGCACCAGGTGTGGCACTGCCGTTGGTGCAGGCAGGACATGGTACAGCCTTACCCTCATACTGTAGGTTGCCCAGGTGCAGGATGGCAGCCAGGAGCTTTGAGATCTCCCAGTTCTCCGTGTCGGTGAACATGAGCACCTTCATGGCGGAGCGGATGTTGGCATATTCCTGGCTGTCCACTCGGCCCTCACAGGTCGTGCAGTTGCCCTGGGATAGGTGGGGGAGTGGGAAATGGGGTTAGTGAGGCCATGGGCATCCCAGAGAGGCAGTGCTAGAGCAGAAGGGCCCTTTCTGCCAGGTCAGGCTCCAGGTCCTGGACCTTAGCGTGAGCAGGCTCCTCCAGAAAGTCTAGAGAGCGTCTGATTGGGCTTCTCAAGAGCTCACCTCCCATGTCCGGGAGTCCTGGATGCCCCTTCTTCCCATGAGTGAGAGGAGCCCTGATCCCAGGCCTAGCCTGTTCACCCACCTGATAGTCACAGTCTCAAGGCCCCACAGTGCCTTCTGCATGCCCTGGAGACACCCACTCTCAGGGGCTTAACTCTCACAGGTGCAGCTTGGTGTGGAGAGGGGTGGAAACTGCAGAGGAGTGGGTGCTCCATGCTGTGTACGAATGTCCGAGTGTGACGGCCCACTGTGGAAGTGTCCAGGAAGGGCTGTCACACCCACAACACACTCCCTCAGGTGCCGTAGCCCACAGTTGCATACTTGGGCCCTGCTGGGCTCGCCCCAGGGATACAAAAGTAGTGCTCCCCAAGCCAGTCTGCTGTATGCATGGCCCCAGAGCCCCTGACCCAGGACTGGCGGCAGAGACGGCCCTGGGGCCCACTTCTTCTTGGTGTCCAGACAGCAGCAGCAGCAGCCTGACCCCAGCAAGCCCTCAGGGCTGAGAACTTAGCATCTAGCTCCCTAGGATCACGGGAGGCCTGGCAGAGATCCAAGTCAAATGTGTGGCTGTGTGAGCGGGCAAGTGGATGTGCATCGACACGTGGCCGGGCATGTCTGTGTGTCCGCGTCAGATGTCTACAGTTAGGAATGTGCCTGTTGTAAGAATGTGTTTAGATGCCTGTGCCCAAGCAGTATGAAATGTACAAGCCCAGGAGAAAGAAGACCCCCAGGGAAGTTCCCACCCACCAGGCCTGCAGCAGGGCTGGGGTCCTGTGGGAGTGGCCTGCTTCTACTCTACCTTTCTGGGATCCATGTCCCATTCCCAGGTTGTCCCCTGAGCCTCACCATGGCCAAATAGTTGTAGTCAGTGGCCTGACCCAGGCCCAGCTTCTTCTTCTGCTCCTCGCTCATGCCCTCCAGCATGCAATAGAACACGTGATAATTCCGCTCATCTGGAGCCTGAGAGTGGGCACAGCAGTTGGGGTAAGAAGAAAGCCCAGGGGACATCAGGTACTCAGGAGAGCATGGGCAGCAGAGAGAAGGCATACAGGGCAATGCAGATGGGGGCACCCATCCTCCCGAGGCTGGATCTGCCCCAGGGAAGGAACTGAGTCTGATCCAGCATCCTGAGGCTTGGGCCCACCTGGCGACAGACTCGTGACTTCTCCAGCAGGTACTGCTCAATCTTGGCACCCTCGATGGCGCCCCGTTTGTTGAAGTGGATGTCGATGTACTTCCCAAAGCGGCTTGAGTTGTCGTTGCGGATGGTCTTGGCATTTCCAAATGCTGTAGGGTGAGGAGAGGTCATGGCAAGGACGGCCCATCCCAGCCTCCCTGCCCTGCCCTCAGAGCCCTGGCACTACCTTCCAGGATGGGGGTGGCCTCCAGGACCTGCTGCTCAATCCATGAGTGCTGCCCACTGATGGCAGCCAGGAACTGCAGGATCAGCTTTGTGCTCTCGGTCTTCCCTGCTCCGGACTCACCACTGTGGAGTGAGAAGTGGGGCTGTCCTCAGCCCAGGCTGCCACACCCTGAGGCTGCCACTCCCAGCTCTCCCTCCCCTCCCTGCAATCCTGGATGACAGCCTGGACCCTCCAGGCCGGGAGAGAGCTAAAGAGCTCAGGGTTGACTCTTGTCACTTCATTTAGGCTCCCTTTATTATGGCTGGTGTCCCCACACCCACCCCAAAGCCTCATGTGGCGATAGCCGGGGGTTCTTAGAGGTGGCTGGACTAGAGTGTGTACTGCGGGGTGAAGGGTATGTGTGATTATTAAATTAGTCTACTGACTGGTTTGGCACAGTTCTGGGCGTGGATAATGGGATGGCCCACCCTGGGAGTGAGTGCTACTCACCCTGAGGGAGTGTAGCCTGGATAGAATGTAAGGGACAGAAAGAGGGCTGCTGTGGTCACTGTTGCTTGCTGCTATAGCTGCTGCCACCTTCTGCTTGCTCTGCCCCTCTGCCCTGCCACCCTGTCTTGGGGCCAGCCAACTACGGACTGAAACCTCTATAAACTGTGAGCCAAATAAACCTTCCCTCCTTTAACTTTAGGTATCAGGTATTTTTGTCTCAGCAAAGAGAAAAGTAACTAAGACACTCCTCCATCCATACTTGCCCTGGAACAGGGTACATATTAGATGGTCAGTCAGTGCTTTGGCCTTTTACCCTCTGGCCAAGAGAAAAGAGGAGGCTGAGACTTCATTTGACCATGGCCGTGATTCAACAGGCACCGTAAGTGAACAAGTGGGCCTTCAAAACTCACGTGATCTTCAGTAGCACTAACAGGATAGAAGACCTCCAGGAGGGGAGGTGATTCTACACTGTCACAAAGTGCACAGCTTGGTCCTGAGGAGCTTTCTGGCATTTCCAACAGTGGAGTAAATCCTAGAGGCCCTAGCAGAGCACAGAGCTGCAGCTCAAGAGGCTGAGCTTGGAGTTCCGGGTTGGCACTGGGCCACCCACCTGATGATACAGCACTGGTCTCTGCTGTTGCGTTTCATGTTGAAGTAGCAGTTGTCGGCGATGGCAAAGATGTGGGGGGGCATCTCCCCAATCTTCTTGTTGGTATACTGGCGGATGTGCTCTGGGGAGTAGATGGAGAGCAGCTGGTAGGGGTTCACTGCCACCAGGATGGAGCCTGTGTACGTCTGCAGGCAACAAAGGAAGGCAAACTCAGTCTCTCCCATGTAGGAGGCTCTGCCCGGCTCCTCTCTGAAGGAAGAGCACTGGCTTTGGGGCAATGTGCACCAGGTGGAAGCCAGACTCCCTAGGAGCTGGGGAGGGGCCTTCAGACTAGCTTAGGTGAGGACCTGGTTCTGAGTAGGTGCTCAGTGACAATGAAGAAAGGAGGGGAGAGAGGAAAGGCGGGTCTGGGAGCTTCAGTGTCCTTTCCGTGTTCTGTAAAATGGGCACATTATAACTGTTTAGGAAGATGAAAAGAAACATGGACTTTAAAATTCACAGAGCACAGTGGGAACACCTCAGATATTAGCTCCCATCCTTGCTTCTAAGCCCTGCAACCCCTATTTTAGAATGAAATTCATAAACTGGACCATGTCCAGAGGGGATATCAGGTTGGTGAGGAAGCAGGAAGCTGAAACCAAGCCATAAAGAGTTGAAGGGGCTGGGATGGGTGGCTGGGGAGCGGGGCCCTTGCAGCACTGCCCCAGGGAGGAGGGGGCCTCTGGCTCTGAGGGACAGAGCACTTCCAGCTATCTGGGTGGCTTAGAGGCCTCAGAGTGCTGTCTCTACAGGGTTCCTCTCTCCAAGTGCACAGATTGGCCACCCACAGGCAAGACTTCCTGCTGTGAGCCCAGAGCCCGGTCCTACAAGGATAGCACCCTGGCGACAGGAGAGGCACTCAGAAGTCTCTCCTCCTTCCTTGGCAGCATCCCAAGCTTGAATAGGTCAGCCTGTAATTGGTGACAGATGTAATGACAATGGAGGCCTGAACAAGCTGAAGAGAGATGTGTCCAGCCAGGGGAGATGATGGCCCCACTGCCCCATCCACCCAGGGCTCAGAGCATGACGCCAGAGTCACCACCATACCCCAGCAGCCTCAGCCTGGCATGGCCATGCAGGGGAAGCGTGGATGCAGCGCCACATGCCAGGAGAAATGCCCTCCCGGGCTGGGGGCCGTGCAAAGTGGCCCTGGGCTGGGTGCAGAGGCCCAGGCCCCAGTCACATGCTTCTCTGTGCCCCAGGACTCTCCTTCCCCACTGAGCCTCTTCATCCCAGCAGCCCGGAGCCAGATACAACTGAGCCTCACAGGGCCAGTAGCCCAGGCAGGAGGAGAGAAGGGGTTGGGCAGGGCAGGAGGCTAGAGGGGTGGCAGGCCAAGCCAATGAGCCAGCGAGCCTCCGAGAGGCTCCCTACACTGCACTCCCTCACCCGTCCTCCACAGCTGGTCTGAGGTTGTAAAGTGCCCAAGAGAGCAGGTAAATAGGGAGCTGGTCAGTGGAAATGGAAGCAATAAGGCATTTGCCACAAACAATATTACTGGGCTGAACAACCGGGTCAGGCCTGTCAGCTATGGGAACCAGGAAGACTGTTGGGGAGAATTAGCACCAACCTGGGAGTCAGCCGCCAGCACTGTTCCTCTGGCAAGCCTCAGTTTGCCCCTCTGTAAAAGGGGCTGGTTAACACCCACCTCCCAGGACCATGGTAAAGGACCTTTGACAAAAGACAGAGCTGTAACCTTTGCCAGGTGTCCATTGGATTAGTGCCCCTTCCTCTCTTTTGATACTTGCTCAGGAGTGTGATGCTCAACTCTGGCCTTTCACTGCCCGCACAGTAGGAGGAGGACTCCGCACCGTCATTAGGCAGCTCTTTATGGAGACCTTTTAGGAGGCTGGGCTGGGGAGCTCCTAAAGTCCTCCAAGTGGAGGGTAGAAGGGTGACAGCCCAAGGGCTCACCAGAGCGCACTGAGGTGTGAAAGGCCGTGACATTTGGAGGGTTTGCTGGAGAAGGGTCACAGAGGATGGATGGCTTCACCGTCCTGGAGGCAGACACACTTCAGGCTAGAGGAGGGGACCAGATAGGCTCGGGCACGGGGACCCTGAGATGCTTCTTTCTCTACTCACTGTTCCTGTGGCCCACTCCACGCTTCCCACTGCCCACAGGGCCCTCTGGGTCATAAGACCCTTCATTCCTCTACCTCCCGGAAGTCTCTGCCTGATGTTCAACTCAGAGCTCACTTCCTTCCCACACAGCTCCTTCTCAGCCTGCCCAACTCTGCCAAGGGCACCAGGGCCATCCTTGGCCAGGGCAGAAACCTGAGCGGCTGCTCAGCCCCTGCTGCCCTTCTTCTGCCTCTCTCCCTGGTGCCGGCCACCACCACTCCTCAGCAAATACAGTGGGAGCCCTGGCTCATGCTTCCCTCGTGTGCACCGCCTCCACCCTCGGCCCTACAATCTGTCCTCCACTCACAGCCACCCTGGACTCTGAGAAGATCTGGCCAGGCCACCCTCTGCTGGGAACCCTCTAGCAGTTTCGCATGGCCTCAGGACAAAGTCTGCAATCTTTCCTTGCCCAGAGTCCCCAAGCCTGCCACCTGCTGTCTTTCATCCCACAGACAAGAGGCCCTCTCTGTATTACAAAATCCCCCTACACCCTCTCCTGTCATATCTGACCCTCAGCTAATTCCTGTTTGTCCTTCGGGGCAAAGCTGAGATGACACCTCCTCCAGAAAGCAGGACCATCATACTCCATATGGTCCCTTTGGTTGCCTTCATTGACTCATCTGTGGCTCTAGATCAAAGCCTCTGTCCACCAGAGCCTGGCTGTATTCACAGTACGTAAGTTACGCTCTGTAGTATTAGCTGAGTGACTGAAAGAGTAACTATATTAATGGGCTGAATGAACAGCATGTTAACTGCTGTCCCAAGAAGTAGCATGGAAAGCAGCTGTCAACAGGGGAAACCTGTCAACAGCCCAAGGCCATCCGGCCCACACTGCAGGAAGTATGCCCTGGGAAGTGGCTGGCAGAAAAGGCACAGAACAGTGTAACAAGGGATGCTGCCATCTTCAGAGATGAAAGTGAAAAACTGCGTACACACACACACACACACACACACACACACACACACACACACGTTCTCCTGGAGAATCAATCAGAGATCAGTAGCAGTGGTCCTGTCTGGGTCAGAAGGGAAGCTTTCCACTCTGTAGCACACAGAATCATCTAAAAACATGAACTAAGGCCAAGCATGGTGGTGTATGCCTGTAATTCCTGCACTCAGGAGGCCAAGACAGCAGAGTAATGAGTTCAAGCCTGGATTATGGTAGTAAAACCCATCTTAAAATAACAAAAACCCAAAAACCAAATAGATAAAAATCACCAAAAACAAGGTTTCTCCAGCTTGGGGAACTTAGTGAGGCTCCGTCTCAAAATACAAAAAGCTGGGAATGTAGCTCAGGGGTAGGGTACTTCCCAGCATGCATGAGACCTAGGTCTATTCCCTAGCTCTCCCCAAAATAACAACAAAAGCTACTTGAGCCTCTTCTGCAGTGAATAGGACCCTCCAGAGCAGCTAAGCAAGTACAAACCAACTGCAGTAAGACCTGGGGGGCAGGCTTCTGCAGCTCCCTCTCCCTCAACCCTCTGCCCCTCAGAAAACCACTGTCGGTGTGTTCTCCCCTCAAAAGGAAAAGTAATCACCCAGAACTGGAGGGACTGGCCACGGCCACCCAGCAGCTACCAGGGAGTGGGGTGAACAAGGGAACCTGGCATCAAAGCCCTAGCGCAGGCCTCTCCCTGGGCCTCCCCATGCCCCAGGAGTGCACCCGTGGGACTGTGGAGCTGGGAGACAGCAGCCAGGTCAAGTTCAGGGGGTTGCTGGCACCTGCTGGCAGTGAGACCCTGGATCCTCTGGGTCTCTGCCCATGGGTCCTGTGAGGCCTTGGCACTACCCACTAAGCCTCTCTCTGAAGGCCCACGTTGGCACAGAGTTCATGCCCCCTGCCCAGCAGAGGCCTCTTGCTCAATTCTAGTAGTAAACCATGCCCGGGAGCATGGGAGGAGATTAGGACTATTCCCAAGACAAGGACACAGTATGTGTGGTCCCCAGGGCCCCCAAGTCCTCAGGTAGAGATCAGGGCCTCTAGGAGGTAGGAGAGCTATGGCAGGAACCTGTTCCTCCTTTGGCTCCCCTTCCTAAGACAACCAAGGCCTGCTGCCCTGGGACTCCTCCTCTGTCAGTGCTTGGCAGGCTGGAGAGCAAGGGGCATTCTGGGACTTGTGCAGCTGCCCAGCCCCAAGGAGTGCTCTCCCTATGTAGGGTCCCACAGTGCCCATGGGAATTCTGAGATCAAACAGGCCTGGGGCTCCCCTCATGCCACTAGCCAAGGCCCGACCATGGTACCTCCCGGACAGGCTCCAGCCTCTGCTCAGCATCAGCGAGCCTGGGGTCCCCACTGCCCTGCCACCTCTTCCCCACAGGTCCCAGGCATGACCGGTGGCCCCTGGGGCTACCCAGTGAGGGCTGCTAGGGGTCCTCAGGACCATCTCCCGTTCTGGTGTGCCCAGGGTTGTACAGCAACTGTGGGGTGCTCTCCCTGGCTCCTGGGGATGGGCCAGCTGGAAGCAGGAAGCCCTGGGTAGACAGGGACAGAGTGACCACTGAGCCCAAGGCTGTGAGCCGGTCGTGGTAACCCAAGGAAATCCTGGGTGTGTGGGGCTGTGCTCAGGGTAACTCAATCCATGAAGGGACAGGGTTGCCATGGCTAGGGATGGGTATAGTTTCTGGGTGGGACAATGTCCTGGATCCTTCTGTGAAGCCCCACACCGGTCCTTACCCACCAGGTCTCAGAACCACAGATGCAGCAGGTTGAGGAAGCCTCTTTGAATCCCCACACATCCCCAGACCCACTGCCACCGAGTCTCGGGCCCAGAGACAAACTGAGCTGTGCCCTCCAGGCACTAAAGCTGGACTTCTGTCCAGAGGCTGCCACCTGTCTCCCCCCAAAAGAAATCTGAAGGATAGTGGAGTCTCTATCCCTTCTGATAGGAGAGTGGGCCTAGGGGTCAGGCCTCCCTCCACACAGGGACAATGACAGCAAGTCAGTCAGCTTTAGTAGTATCCTCCCCCTGGCAGGTGGACAGGTAGGCTCCCCCCTCACCATCATACAGTCCCAGGACCCACCTATGGCCACCTACCCTCCAGGGAGAGGAGAGAGGAGTGAGCTGCCAAGAACTGTCCAGACCCAAGCAGGGCCCCTGGGGTGCAGTGAGTGTCCCGCTCTGGGCTTGAGTTCTGCCTCTGCCCGGTAACTCTGAGTGTGTCAGGAGGTACCACCTGTGCCCTACCTCTGAGTGCAGATGAGGCCTGAGCAAGGGGCACGGGGAGGGTGAGGGGGCTCCACCAGTACCAAAGGGCTCCCTGACAATCCACCTGCTGGGTCCACATGGTGGGTGTTGCAGCCCGGGCACAACTTCTCCTCAGAGGAGCCAGAAACCATAGAGACCAGAGTTGAGAGGGGCTAGTGGCCACTGAGGGAGGGGTCTGTATTCCAGCACTGCTGGGAGGCCTGGAGCCCAGGTCCCTGGAACGCCCTGCTATGATCTCTCAAGGGCAACTTCCAGGTCTCCCTCAGATTCCTCCAGCCTGGATCCCCTTCCTGCCTGACAAGTGGAGTGACAGTGCCTGGCCCAGCTTCCAGCCTTTCAGTCATGCAGTGCCCCTTGCTGGAGGCTGCCCTCACCTTCTCTCAGGCACTCACCACCCCTAACCTCTTCACCTGCCCACCACAACAAGCCACCCACATCTCCTGTCTAGCTGGGGCTAGGAGAACCAGCCCTGCCCCACTCATGGGGCTCCTTCCTGCCCCCTTCTTGTCACGCACTTGGTTTCCTTCACCCTAAGCTGCTGTGGGTGGGGCTGGGTCAGTAGTATGATAGACCTGGAGGGGCCTTAGTTTCCCTGTCTGTAAAATAGGGCTACTGGTCTAAAGCAGAACTCAGGGTATTTAAAAGACATCTGTGTGCCCCAAAGCCCCTCTCAGGAAGTGTGCAAAGTCTTCTCTTTCCATCTCAAGTCTGTGAGAACTTTGTGGTACCATCTGTAATCCCCGCTACCAGAGAGACTGAGGCAGGAGGGCTGCAAGTTCAAGGCCAGACTAAGCAACTTAGAAAACTTAGTGAGACTGTCTTAAAACAAAAATTTTTCAAACGACTGGGGATATAGCTCAATAGCAGTATTTGCCTAGTATGTGTGGGGCTTCTCATTCATTTCCCAGTAACACACACACACACACACACACACACACACACAGAATCTGTGAGGCCAGACTGTTGCCATATGGTCCAACCAAACAGCACATTAGACTTCATGGAGGCAGACATGAAATCCACTGAGCCAGAATTAAAGAGATCCGAGAAACCTGTAAGTAGTACCACTGTGCTTACTAATTTCTTTTATGTTGATAAATCGTTTTTCCCCCATTAAAATATGCTATGCTATAAAGGTTTTTTTTTTTTTTTCATTACCAAGGAGTGAACTCAGACCTTCACACTGAACTGTATTGTCAGCCCTTTACATTTTTTTAAATTTTAAGACAGGGCCTTACTGAGTTATTAAGTTGCCCTACTTGTGATCCTCCTGCCTCAGCCTCCCAAAGTGCTGGGATCACAGGCTTGTGCCACCATGCCTAGCTCCTATTATGGTTATTTTAAATAAATTAATAAATAGTTTTAAAATTTCTGTTTTAAATTAGAATACAGTAAATTTGACATAGTCCACTTAAAGAATAGGCTTTTGGGGTCCTGCTAAGTTTTTCTTCTTCCTCTTTTCTCCCCACTTCCTCCCTCCTCTTCTAATTCCCCTTTCCCCATTTTCATTCTGGTTTCTTGCGACCAACAGGCATGAGAACCTCTAGACTAAATGGCCTCCAGGGCCTGTGATCAGGTATCCTCTGAATCACCCTCTTGGTCCACTGTTGTCCTTGCTGCCTTAGATGGGTTTTATTGGTCTCTTGGGTCTCCATGTGGAGAAGAAAGGGCTGCCTGGCCTGAATTCAAGGTTCTGAGGTCCTGCTCTATCCTTTTCCTGAGGATATATATCCTCCTTAGCTGGGCTCCTCCGGCCTTGAGGACCCACTATCAGCCCCAAGCCTGCAGCAAACAACCAGTGTTTGCAAAGTTCCCCTTCCCTCACCACCACCCCGCTCCTGGTTGGGGTGCTAAGTCTGTCACTAACTGAGCCCTCTCTTCCCAGTGGCTTCCAGGTCTATGGAGGCACAAGACCTTCTGCTGCAAACAGTCCCATCCCAGCCACAGCCACACCAGCACCACCCAGGAGGATGAGCTTCAGGCAGATGAGTCCTGGGCAGGGTGAGCTGCAGAGTGGTGAATTCAGGAGACTGGGCTCCTAGTTGGTACTCACGTAAATGAGGTGGTCCCTATAGCGGATGAGCAGGTTTCGCAGGATGCCCGCCTCATTGAGGTCCCCCAGGCGGATCATGTCCTCCACGCCATGGATTGAGGTAGGGTGCATGGGCTTGATGTGTGTGGCGTTCTGCGGGGAGATCCAGTGTTCCTGTGGAGGCGTAGCCCTAAAGTCAGCTTGCAAGATAGACTATAAAGTGTAATCAGTGGAGTCAGACTTGACTTCACACCCAGTGTCCAGGAAACAGTAAAAACAGTAAAAAGTAAAGAACAGTAAACAGTAATTCGGATAATACCAAGAATAAACAGACAGGCATGAAGAACCACAGACGGAGCTAATTAGATCGGATGCTCAGGAGCCACCTTGCTGGGAAGGGTGGCATTTGAGCTGAGTCCCAAATAAGGAGAAAGAACCCATAAGATGTGGAGAGAGAATGCCAAGCCCAGGGAGCAGCCAGAACAGCAACCTGGAAGCTGGGGTAGGTGTGGCAGGTCAGCAAGCCACAGGGAGATATGGACCTAGCGGGACACACTTCACAGGGCTTGCTGATGACACACGGAACAAGGGGAGAACTGCGTGTCCGTGAGCTGAGGGGACCGGATGCGGGTGACCTTCTGGCTCCCCCATTCTCCCCTGCAATATTCCCCACTGCCAGGAAGTGGCAGGCAGGTGCATCCTCCAGATTGCAGGAGCCACCCATCCCTGGGGGTCTCCAGCACTTTCTCAATGCCAGACTTTCTGCTAAGTGAGAATCTGATCAGCACTCCAGGGTGTGGCTATAGCAAGAGTGGAGCCCCACAGCCCTCTTACTCCCAAATGTTCTGATGCAGGAGACTGGAAGCAGATAGGAACTGACATGTGACCTCCCAGCTCAAGCCCTCAGACTAGACTCTGGCAGAAATCTGGGCATTAGTCCCCCTGCCCCATCCAACTGGCACCCAGTCCTGCCCCCTCAGCACCAAATAGTGGTAGCTACCCCCATCTCCCACCTGGGTTATCTCCTGCCTCTTGAAGTAGGGTGGTGGCCAGGCCAGGGAACCCAGAGGGAAGGGATCAGGCAGGGCCAGCCAGTGCCACCACCCCAGCTCCCTGGTGTTCTGTGGCCAGGAGATTCAGTCCAGGTCAGGCCCTCACACAGCCCTCCCTGAGGCCCAAGGGGCCAGGTGGTGAGGTCAACAACCCTCCTGGACTTTCCAGTCCCATGTGGAACATTCCTCACTCCCGGGCACCCTATTTCTCGATAAAAGCTGATCCGTTTGGAAAATTCCCTCTGCCTATCCCCATGCCCGCCTTGACCTAGGCCCAGCTTGGCCAGAGAGGAAGGGCTCCTGGGCAGACTGACTGCCTTCCCCATTGGGCGGCCCCACCCCCAGTGCCTGGTTCCTCCTGGGATGGTTCAGGACCTGACCCAGGTCAGGAGACAGCACAGCTATCACATGCTGGGAGCTCTGTGCAGGTCACTTGGCCTTCCTGCGCCTCCACAACCTCATCTATAAAGTGGGCTGAGGACAATGCCTTCTTCCAGGGTATGCTGGGAAGACTTGTGAACAGCCTTCTCCTGCCAGGTCTGCCCAGCACTGGGAAATGCTCAACCAGTGCTGGGGATGAGTCTCTAACGTGTTTGGTTCTATAAAGACGACATGTGCTCTGATTCGCTCCCCATATGTTCGGGAATGGATTTACAGACCTTTTTCTGTAGCGACGAGACAGACTCATGAGGTGAAGTGACCGACCCAGCTAGGATGCAGAGCTAGGCACTTCCCCCTCCCAGCTGAGGGCAGCAGCCTCCTGGCCAAGGTCCACAGCGATATGGCTTAGCCCAGGGCAAAGTGTAACCAGGGAAGGAGCCAGGCCAGGCCCTGAAGGAATGCCAGAGACGCTGGGAGGGAGAGGGGACAGAAGTGGGGGCAGGAGGGCCAGAGGGAGGAGAGAGAGAGAGAGGGGAAGGGATACAAAGACGGAGAGACAGTAAACATGATAATCCCAGGGACTGAGGACAAGTTTGAGAAAGAGCTGGCTGGGACTGTAATGGAGAGGAAAGGTGCAGCATGGAGTCAGGGAAAGAGGCTCCTTCTGGCCTGGAGAATGGCTTTGAAGGTGGAAGCCAGGGTCCCAGGAGGACTGCAACCATAACCCTTCACACAGGGCTTGCCCTCACCCCACTGAGCTCTGGGGAACCAGATGTGATTTGCCTGGTGCCTGCTGCAAATTGCTGGGAGTCCATGGAAGGACACAGGGTAGAGGACAATGGTCCAGAATGAGGGGGAGGTAGAGATAGAAAAGGGGCCAGAAACCTCAGGGTGCAGTACCATTGAGGCAAAGCCCAGCCTCTCTAATGTGTCCTCTGCCCGCTATTCATGCCCCTCCCCTTCTGCAGCCCCTCGTCTCAGGGCCTGGGGGGGCAGCATGGGAGGGGATCCAGTGACACAGAGCTACGGGACACCAGCTGACATGCAACACAACCCAGGTGAAACCTAAGCCTGTAGGCAAAGTCCTTGGTCCCCACCCTGGGGACTCCGTGCACAGGTCTGTCTATGCTGCCAGCTGCACCTTGTGTCCTCTCCTCTGTGACTGCAGCCTCACAGTGGCTTCTCAAAGGGTCCTAGAGCTGGAACCTCAGGAAGGACACTGTAGACTCCTGGCTCCAAAGCCCTGGGGACAAAGGCATGGCTAACGGAACCTGAGTCTCACAGTTGCCACTGGGATGCTGACCCGGAAAACTCATGCATAGAAGCCAGAAGTCCTGGGTTCTATTCCTAGCACTGTCATTTACTAGCTGTGCAACTAGCCATATGGCCCCATCAGTGCCTCAGTTTGCCCAAAGGATAACAGTTTTAGCCCACCCTGCCTTTCCCAAAAAATGTAAAGTTCCAAAGAGAAGTTGGATCAAAGGTCTTTGCAAACCCTGAGGGGGAGCCCTGGAGGGTCTCAGGGCATCAGCAGGACCCCCATCCGTTCCACACCCACCACCCAGCCTAGCAGCCCCTGGGTCACCCCTGCCCAAACAGAGCTCCGTTCCAAGTCACTGCACCCTATATTTCCTCTCTCCCCTTAGACTAGGAGCTGAGACAGGGACTCAAGCGTATTTGTGTTCCCAGTGCCAGGCACAACACTGGACACTATCCGAGGTTGAATCTCCCTTGGTCCTTCACGTCCCTGCCAAGCTACAACCATTCTGCACTGCACCTTCCTGTCCCCAGTGTCACACATATGCACACGCATGCTGTACACATGCTCAGAGGCTCTAGGCTTGCCCTGCACAGAGCCCCACCTTCCCCAGGGCATGACACTGGCTTCAGAGCTCGCCTTCCCTGCACAAAGCCCCATTATCACCACCTATCAAGTTTACACTTCCTGTGTCCCTTTTCTTTTGGGCCCTGAGAGGTCAAGGGCTGACTTGTTGGCTTGGTTCCCGGGGCAGCATCCCAGTGGGCAAGAGATTTCATCTGATGCCACAACCAGACAGAGCAAGATTATAGGCATTTATAGACCAAGTCTCAGGCTGGTACTCACTTCTCTGAGGGGCTTTGCATGTGTGGTTTTGGGAGCCAACAGCTCCAGGAGAAAATCAGGATTATCTACATCTTAGAGAAGAGGAAACTGAGATTTGGAAGGGAAAGAGACTTGGCCAAGGTCGCACAGCCAATAAGTGGGCAAGATGGGATCTGTCCACCCTCAAGGCAGCCTGGTACCTGATGTACTTTCTTCAAATGCTGTGCTGAATGGGTCAGGTACTTGGGGAAGAGGATCGGGCAGCCTGGACAGAGAAGGGGGAAGCCTCTTGCTGGAGCAGTGGGAAGAGGAAGTGTCTGAGAGGTACAAGTGGGAGCACAGGACTCCATCTTCCCAAGCAGATCCCTTCCTGGCCCCTACCCTGGGGCACTGACAGCCCTGTGCGCCCCAGACATGGAGACTGGCAGAGGGCAGGCTACTCACATTGCCTTCATCATCCATCACCTGGATCTGCCCGGAGTCGCAGAGCTTTACCACAGCCCCGATGGGCACGTCGAATTCCTGCCCGGATCGCAGGTCCATCCACACGTAATCCCCCTATGGGGAAGAGGCCAGGCATGAGCAGAGGCAGGTACCCTTCCCAGCAGCCCTTTGCCCAACCCCAATACCACCAGAGGCACTGCTCTGACACAGAGAAGAAAGAAAGCTGTGCTTTCCGGGGCCTTCCGGTGCCAGGCCCTGGGCTGGGACTTCCACGATGTTGCCAAGCCCTCTTGTGGAGCAGCCACTGCTCTCCCCATTTTACAGAAGGGCAAGCAGAGGCTCAGAGAGAAAAGCCAGTCACAGAGCAGGACAGCTTCCAACCTAGGCCTGCCCAAAACCTGGCTCCCCAGGACCTACACCTGGCAGGTTAACTGGGGTTTGGATACAAACACCAAAACACTCAAACCGCTTCCTCTGTCTTCCAGTGACACCCAACTCCCAGGCAGGTTCTCAGCATCCTGGTGACGAGTCCCCTCTGTACACTGCTGGGCCACGCTGGATCCCATCTTGTGGAGGCAGCCCTGACCTTGTAGGGGAAGTGTCACTTTTATGTGTCCTGTCTCATGAGGCCTGGAGCCTGGTTCTCACTACACAGAAGGGTTCATGCAAAGCAAATCTAAAACTTAAAGCAGAGAAGTAGGCTCAGGACAACCACATCCAGTGCCAATATGTTAAACACGTATTAAGCATCCATTGCATAGAAGATGTTAATTGATCTAAAGGCTGGAGATGGGGCAGTGATTATGGAGTCTGCATCCTCTCTGAAGGAGACAGAGACTAGCAGGTATATTATTAACATGATCCCTTCAGATACTGGTGGACTTTGTGAAGGCAGTAAGGACTCTAACAGTGGAGGATGACAGAAGTGGCCGGCCTCAGACTCAGGAGGCTTTCTCAGAGCTCAGTTGAGACCTGAAGGATAAGAAGCAGCCAGCTGGGGGAAGGACAGGGGATAGTAATCTGGACAGAGGGAGTGGCCTGGGCAAAGGCCCTGAGGCAGGAAGGAACAGCAGTGGGGGCAGGCTCTGATGAGAGCGAAGGAAGTCATGCAGTCATCCCTCTTCACATCTGGCTGCTGAGTGGAGCGTGGAGAATGGAGTATTCCCCTGGGACTCCCCCCAAACACACAGCGCAACCCCACACTGGACCTCTGACCGCCCAGAGCCCAGCAGAGAACAGGTCTCTGTGAGAGAAGAGGTGCAGAGAGTGGTGTGAGTGTGTGTAAAAGTGTGCGGCGTGACTCTGTGGGAGATGAGTGTAGGGGGTGCAGGGCCTACACAAGGGGCCAACTCAGGAGCCAGGGAACCAAACCCTGCTCCATGAGAACTCAGTACACCCACAACCTGCTCCCAGCAAGCTAGACGTCCCCTGCAATGAATGCCTTTGACCCTCAGGCGGGGGGTCACAAAATGTGTCCAGGCTCACACAGCTGCTTTGTAGGAACAGGCAGGACCAAAGACCAGGACAGACAGTCTCCAAACCTAGTGCTCTTTCCCAACATTCCCTGGGCTGGGTCCCGAGCAAAACAGGAAACACTGATAAGGTCCCTGACCCCAGGAGGAGTCACTTGTAACCCTGATCTTGGATAAGACCTGGCATACATAAAAATTCATTCCTCACTGAGAAAACAGACTAGCCAAAATAAAACGCCTCACGACCAGGGATGGTGATGCAGGCCTGCGATCCTGACACTCTGGGAGGCTGAGGTAAGAAGAAGCAAAGATTGAGCCCCATCTGGGCAGCTCAGCAACTTAAGGAGACCTTGCCTTGAAACAAACAAAACCATTTTTTTAAAAGGGCTGGAGTATAACACAATGCAAAGGCCCTGAGTTCAATCCCCAGTACCACTAAAATAAAACAAAAACCTATGTGAGCAGGAAATAGAGGCTCAGAGAGGCCAGTGAGGTTCTCAGAGCCACACAGCAAACATAAGTGACTCGAACTCTTTTAACCTCAGGAAATGGCATAAATTATTTTCATTTTTAAATCCATCCATCCATTACCAGTAGGGCGGTAACAACTATTTCTAGTCCAGGTCAGAGAGTGAGGAAAAAATTTTCAAATAAAAGCTAAGGGGCTTCAGGGAGATTCTGAGGCAAGACAATCTCTGAAGACAAACATTCCTCTGGTCCCAGAGTCCTGCTGTCAGATTGCAGCCAGGAAGTAAAGGCCCTCGTTTTACAGGTGAGGAGGAAACAGGCCCAAAGAGAGAAAGGAATCTGCCACAGTCACTCATCGAATCAGTGACGATGGGCTTGTTGGCACCTGGAAGACAGAATGAGAACCAACACAGGGTCACGGGGCAGGGGAGGGAAGGGAAGGAGGAAGGAGGCTGTGATGAAGGATGAAACTTTATTGAGGCAGGAGGTGGCCACAAGGACAGGGGACCCAGCTCCAGGCCTAATCCCCAGGCTGGCGTGACATCCTGCCCCATTACCCCTACAGGGGCCTCACCTTGAATTGAAGGTCCCATTTGTGACTTGGGCACATGCCTTGGTGTGGCTTGTGTAACTTGGGACAAGTCCTAGTTGTTCAACTGTCAAATGAGTGGCTGGAGCAGAGGGGCCCTAAGAACCCCAGCCCCAGCTTTGCAGGCTTCCAGCCTCAGTGTAGTGATTTCCTAGAATGAGTCTACCTAAATATTCTCAAGGTTACCCCCAAATCCCAGGGCCCCCCCCACCACATAGGAAAGCCAGCACACAGCCACAGTGAGCATATAGTCAAGTGATGGGGGCTATAGTCTCAGTTCTGCTCCTGAGGCTGTGTGACTTTAGCTAAGTCATTCAGTCTCTCTGGGCCTCACTTTTTACCAGCCTTAAAACGGAGAGTCAGTGCAGGTGAAGAGGAAACACCCCACAGGCCTCCTCCCAGGCACCAGACCACCTCAAATGGACATTAATCCACCACAGGGCCTTAGCCCTTTCTGCCTCTCCTCTCCTCTACTCTGGGAGCTGGGTTGCTTTTGGGTACCTGTTCGTGGAAGGTACTGAGTCTGTCCCAGGGCCCGCACCCCACCCCTCACCCTTGTTTATCTTCCTGAGCACTCAGGGAGAGTGCTTTTATCAGCCCCACTTCACAGGTGGGAGAGGCCTGTGAGTATCTTGCGGAGCACCTCGGAGCAAAGAAGTGTCTAGCCGCTCACCCTTGGTGACCGAGGGGACCCAGAGTGGCCATGCTGTTCTGGCAGTTAGCTGGCCAGCAAAGGTTGGCTTAGGCCTCTCTGTGCCCTGGGGGACACTCCCTGCTCTCACCTCAGAAAAGGCCGGAAGTCTCTCCTCCTACCCACCCCACCTACATGTACTCCCTGGTTTTCCACAATCAAAACCTCCCTGCCTAACAGGCGGGTCGGGGAAAGTCAGGCCGAGGTCACGGCCCCATCCAGTTTCCCAGGCTGCCGACCTTCTACAATACCAGGGCCTTGAGACCCTGTGCTCTACTGGACTCCTGACCAGAGGGAAACTGAGGCTCAGCTGGCCAGGCTCGCCCTCCCGCTCTCCCTCTCACCGGCAGGACTGCGAGGGTCTTGAGCGTCTGATTCAGGCTGCGCACCAGCGCCCACTTGCCAGGCTGCGGGACGCACTGCTCTTCGGGGTCATCCAGGCGGCTGAGGGGCTCCATGGTACGCAGGGCCTGGCAGCGGCGGTGACGGCGGCGGCGAGCCTGCTCGGGCTCCCTAATTCACCTAATCTGGTGAGTGCCACCCGCCCGCGCCGGGAACCCTAAACCCGGCCATCTGCCACGGATCCATGGCAACAGCGGCTTAGGTGACGTCCAAGGGCAGGTGGGGAGGGGGCGACGCCCAGCCGGGACCCCTACCGCCTGGCCAACCCCAAACTCCAACTTGCTAATTCTGGGTGGCTTCCTTGGGATCACAGCAATGGAGGCCAAGCCTTGGACCCCTAGAGTAAGCGGCACCTGAAACCTCATGCTGAATGCAGTTTTGGGGAAAACCAGTATATTTCCTATCGAAAGAAATACAGGAATGTGATGAAATAGAAGATAATAAACTGTGCATTGGGGGAACTAAAGGAAGTGGACATCTGTGCCTCACTGGCCAACTCTGGAGACTGAAGACAGATAAAAACCTTCCTTTGAGAGAAAGGAGTGAAGAGCCTATTTCCAGTCCTCCACACCCAGTCCTGGGGCCAGCTGTGGAGATGTCCAGCCACAAGAAAAGCCGCTGAGGCCTAGTGCAGGGTCCCCTGGGCAGCGCCGGAATACTGGCCCAACCTGGTAGCTCAGAGCTCACCTTGCAGTGGGCCAAGCCGGCTCCTGTGTCCTGGCGTCCACACCGGACTGGGCACCTGACTCCAGCCCTGTGAGCCAGAGGCCACCAAGCCATGCAGAGGACCCTGTGACCTTCCTCCCACCCTTCTTATATCCATCCTCCTTTGTTTCCTCCTTTTTCTCTCCAAAGCCTCCTGGCTTTGTTTCTAGCTGTCTGCGTTGTCTGGATTCCTGGAGGTGCCCTCCAGCAAACAGCAGCAGGGAATAGAGTAGGGGAGAGGTAGGGAAGGAGACCTGCATGCTGCACTCAGCTCACACTGAAGAACCCAGGGCTCTGCCACCCACACAAAGCTGACTGATGGCAGCGGTTCCCACCCGGTTCCTGCACTCCTTTGGGACACGTTCCTCCTCCAGCCAAGCCCAGACCAACAGCAGCCCTCAGTGGCCACCTGCTTATCATGTCCACTGGCTCAGGGACCAGCTGCTCAGATGCAAGGGAGCATGGTGGTGGGCTTGCGGTGTTGTCCATCTGTCCCTACACCCAGCCTTCATGGAGCACAGGGTCAGACCAAAGCTGAGAGGACACTGTCAAGGAGACATGTCCTCAGAGTTTCCTGCCTAGTGGGGTGGATAGACCCAGACACAGATAAGGATGGTACCACCAGATAAGGGATAAACTGGCCCCGAGAGACAGGATAGTGTGGCTGCTAAGAGTTCAGACGCTGGAGCTAGACTGCTGAGCTTCAATCCCAGTTGAGCCACTCACTGGCTGTTACCTAGGGCAAGCTGCCCCATGTTGGGGTGCCTTTGTTTCCCCAGCTGTCACGTGAGGCAGTCACAGCACCTATAAGGCACTTGTGGGATTGAGCAGGCTATGTGTGATATATTTTGATTGGTTCCTCTCAGAACAAATGCTGTATGATGGTCATTAACTGAGGGGGTCATGGTAGGGGTGACAGCTTGGAGCCCTGATCTTTAGGCACTCATGAGGGGAAAGGCATTCCAACAAGAGGAAAGGACACAACACAGAGAACAGCTGAAGAGGGCCGGGGATTTAGCTCAGCGGTTCGGTGACCCGCCTTGCAAGCGCCAAGGACCCGAGTTCAATACCCGGTACCAAAAAAGAAGAAGAAGAAGAAGAAAAAAAGAATAGCTGAAGAGTGGAGAGAGAAGGGTATGGTGACTGGAGAGAGTCCCCTAGGGGAGGCCCTGCAAGGTACTGAGGGCCTGGCCCTTCCCACACCCAGACACTCCTGAGCTGGAACAGTTCTCCTCCCAACTGGTGGCAAAGACAAAAACAGGAGGAAAAGCAGCAAGACCAAGATGTCTCCTTATATGCAAAGGAATCTTATTATGATTATCAGATGATTTCTCAGCAGAAACTGTGTAGTTTAGAAGGTGATAGAATGATATACTTCAAATGTTGAAAGAAAAAAAAAAACCCTACAATAAAAGCCTGTCAACCAAGAATTCTGCCTGGCTTAGCTATCTTTCAAAAATAAAGATGTGTCAAGTGTTCTGGCAATGTAGGTCACCCCAGCTAGTCGGAAGGCTGAGCCAGAACTACGAGTTTGAGGCCAGGCTGGACGACTTAGCAAGACCCTGTCTCAAAACAAAACCCAAAAAGTCTAGGATATACTCAGATATAGACCACCCCTGGATTCAATACACACACACACACACACACACACACACACACACACACACACACACGGCTGAAATTAAGACTTTCCCACATAAATAAATTCTGAGGAAGTTTGTCACCATTTGACTTACCCTGTAAAATTTCTACAAATTAAAAGACATGGAAGAACAATGGAATGACCCCATCAGAAACAGGCAAAGAACTTGAGTAAGGATTTCTCTACAGAAGATACACAAATGGATAAGAAGTGCATGAAAAGATGCTCGATGTCACTAATCAGAAAGGAAATGTAAATCGAAATTATACTGGGATGGCTACTATCCAACGATAGACAGGGCCAGGGATTTGGCTCAGTGACACTGTGCCTGCCTTGCAAAGGTCCTGAGTTTGACCCCTGGGACAACACAACAAAACAAAACAGACAATAAGCATTGGTGAGGACATGGAGGAATTGGAGCTTTTGGGCACTGTTGGCGGGAACGTGTAATAGTATAGGCTCTGTGTGGAACAGTACGGTGGTTCCTTAAAGAGTTAAAAATAGAATTACTACATTGATGATTCAGCAATCCCACTTCTGACATGTACAATACTCAAAAGAACAGAAAGCAAGATCTCAAAGAGATATTTGTACACCTATGTTGTGGCAGCACCATTCACAAGAGCTAAAACATGGAAACAGGCAGTGCCCATCAGTGGATGACTGGATAAACAACATGTGCCGTACACACTCACAGACTGTTGTCCAGCCCTGAAAAGGGAGGAAATCCTGCCACCTGCTACAACATGGACCAACTTTGAGAGCACCATGCTCAGTAAAATAAGCCACCAGGAAGAGACAACTGTATATGATTCACTTATGTGAGGCACCCAGAGTAGTCAAATTCAGAGAGGCAGAAGATACAGTGATTTCCAGGGCTGAGGGGAGAAGAGTTATTGTTTGATGGGTGAAACTTCACTTTTACCAGATAAAAACAGTTATGAAGGGGCCAGGGATTTAGCTCAGTGGTTCCACCGCCTGCCTCGCAAGCGCAAGGTCCTGAGTTAGATACTTGGTACCAAAAAAAAAGTTACGAAAACAGGTAGTGGGAATCTATCACAACATTAGGAATTTATTTAATACCACTAAAACTGTGCACTTAAAAATAGTTAAGATGGTAAATTTTGTTATTTATATTTTGTAACAACAAAAAATTAGACAAAATTAAAGGACACTAGAGAGCAGTTTAAAGCCATATAAATTAAAAAGGACACTAGTAAAGGTAACTGCATAAGTAGCATAAGTAGAGACAAAGCCACTATTAATTGAACATGGGGTTTGTAATTCTTTTTTTCTATGTGAATGCATAAAATAATGATATATCTATGGTAATAGAATACAATATATAAAGGAGTAATTTGTGAGAACAGAAAAGAGGTAGGGGCCAGGGATTCAGCTTAGTGGCACTGCATCTGCCTCACAAGCACAAGGTCCTGAGTTCAATCTTCAGGAAAAAAGAAAAAAGAAGAAGAAGAAAAGAAAAAAAAAAAAAGAAAAGGGGGAAGACAGAATTATATGGGACTGTAATTCTTTGTACTATTGAAGCTAATTTGGTTTTAAACTATATTGTACATTTAAGATGTTAATTGTAAACTGAAGGCTAACCTTTAAAGAAAATATTTTTAGAAAGTTTGTAAAAATAAGGAAAATAGAAATCTTATATAGAAGAAGAAATAAAAGGGGAATCAAATCAGTACGTGAGGACAAAGTCAAACACAAAAGAAAGCAGTAATAGAGGAATTGAGAGAGGAAATTTTTAAAACATAGAAAACAAATAACAGGGACCAGGGATTTAGCTCAGTGGTGCCGCTGCCTGCCTCCCAAGCACAAGGTTCTGAGCTCGATATCCAGTACAAAAAAAGAAAGAAAGAAAAAAAGAAAACAAATAGCAAAGCAGAAGTCCATAATCCCAGTACTCTGGGAGGCTAAGCCAGGAAGATTGCAAGTTTGAGCCCAACCTGGGCAATTTAGAGAGAACTTGTCTGAAAATAAAAAAATGTAAAAGGCCTGGGGATGAAGTTCAGTGCAAAGACCCTAGGTTCAATACCCAGTACACCTGCACTGACAAAAAGATAGAGATGGCAGAGTGAGTAAAAACATATGATCCAACTGTGTGCTTGTGGCCTGCAAGAGATTCACTTTAGGTCCCCAGACACAGAGAGGTTCCAAGTGGAAGAGCTTTATACAAAAATAGCATTCCGTGTAAATAGCAACAGAAGGAGAGCTGAGGTATCTGCATTACCCTTAGACCAATCAGACTTGGAGTCAAAATTATTACACGAGACAAAGCACATTATATTTTACTGAAAGGGTCAGCCCAGCTGTCACCAACAGCCCACACACTTATCTTCAAACTTCCCTGCCCACAAACCTGGGCCAAGTACTTACAAGTTCCCACCCTGGCCCCACCAGAGTGGGAAATCATGTCAGAATGAAACAAACAACAAACACACACACACATACACGCACACACACCCACACAGCCTTCCTTGAGGTTCTCAAAGAAATGTGCTGTGTGCCATAGACCTCTGGGTTCTTATTCCCACTCTGGCATCTGCAAGTCCTCCTGAGCCCTCAGTCCCCATGTGTTCGTCAGGGACAACTCTAAAAGCCTCACAGCTTCCCCTGCCCACATCCCTACAGAAGCCTCCCATTCTCAGGCCTCTCCCATCCCCTATGTCCTAAGGGACCCTGGCTGTCACAGTTCTGTTTACAGTTTCTTTCTAGTATCTACCCCCTGCCCCTACCAACTGCTCTGGAAACTCTGCCTGGGCAGGCAATAGCCACTTTCTCTCTGCATCCTTGGTGCCAGATCTGGCTTGGAGAAAAGGGGCCCAGTGCTGCTTTGCTTGGTGGGTGAGATGGGGTTACAGCAAGCAGCCTCAGACACTCCAGCAATCTCCAGGCAGCCCCACCCTACTCCCAAAGCCATAAACACAGTGGGTCTGTCACGCTGCCACAAGGTTCTTAGAGAGACCTGCAAATGCCACCTAGCAGGGCCCGTCTGATCTACTAGTCCCAAACCTCTGTGCCTCTGTTGCACCTCAGCCCTCTCCAGGCCTCCTCTTCCTGCCTGTTTCCACCCCACCCCCAGCATCATGGCGCCCTACCTTGTCCAGACGCACCCAGCTCAAGTTTCAATGAGCAGTCTAAGCCTCGAGGATATTGTCGCCTACCTCATAGCCTTGTTATAGAAGGAGACTGTGTGTAGCATGCCTGGCACATGGGAGGATCACCACGGGTTCTGTTCCCATGAACACAGCCCTTACCAAATAAATAAGCTTTCTTCATGAATGAAAAGATTTGGGTTCTTGGACCTCTCTTGTAAAGCTGTCTCTTGCATCTGGTACCCTAAGGGGTTTGGAAAGGTAGGGATGATGGATGGGTGTGTGGATGGATGAAGAGATGAGATGGGTGAATCTGTGTCCCTGACATGTCCCACATGGGGTGATACTCTACATGGAGAAAGAACCATTGTATTCTTTGAGGTCTTCTGAGATTTTTCCTCCCAAATAAAGTAAGAGAGAACAAAGGATGGGGAAATGTCACGCCTAGGACCACTGTTATTATTACCGTTATCAGTGGTGGTCATGGAAATCTCTATGGAGACTAAGCACTGAGCTAACAACCATTTTCTATACACTGGGATTGGTCTCAGACGTCCTTATAAGGTAGACGTCCTTATCAGTCTTTTCTTACATATGCAGCAACCTGCCTGCAGCCACATAGCTGGAGAGTGATGGAGCCAGGATTCCAACTGTGCTCCTGGGAACCATGATGGTGCATCGCTATTCTTCACTTGTTTGGCAGAGTGGACCAGTGTGGGGGCTGAGGAGATGGGGCAGTTGAGGCTGTCCCTCTTCAGGGCTCTTTGGGAGGCCCAGGATGGAAGGGAAAGGGGTGAGATGCATACCTGCGTTAGCTGAGCAGGGACATAGCTCAGTGTTTTGTGGATCTTAAAGGATGAGGAAGGAGGTGTTAAGACAGACAGGAGAGATAAGAGCAGGAAAGCAGTAGAAGGAAGTGTGGCATTTTGGTCTCACAACAGTTGTGCTGAGAAGAGGACTTTTATCTTGACTTTATGGGTGAGGAAACTGAGCTCAGAGAAGGCTAAGTAATGTGCCCCTAGCTCCTCCTTCTTGTCAATAGTGAGCTCAGGATGGAGCCAGGTGTGTGGGCTCTGCTTTGCAGAACTGCATAGCTGGTCAGCTCCCCAGAGTTGAAACGCTGCTGAGACCAAAGGCACTCCCTGTGTGAGCCACAGACACCTGCTCCCAGCAGAGGCCCACAGGTAGGTGGGCCAGCATTCAGAGGAAGCAGGAGGGGAGGGGGTCATATAGGGGCTCCAGTCAGCTCGAGGCCTGCCTGAGGGAAAACTCTGAGGAGGTAATGGGGGCCCAGGCCCCTCTTCTGAGAGGCTCTGTGTATCCCCACTCACCCAGCCCCCTGTGGTCCAGCCGTGACATATAGCACTCAGTAAAGGCCACTTTCTTTCTAAGTCTCTGGACATCTCTGATGGGCTTTTGAACAAGCTATCAAGCCAAGGGGCCTGGGGTAAAACCCTATTCCAATCCTGCCTTCTCACGCATGAGCACACTGAGTCCAGGTGGCCTCAGGCTGCAGAACAAAGCTTCTGTGTTTCCTCTGGTGGCCCAGTACCACAGGAAGCTGCTGGCCACGTCCCCACATTACCCATCCCAGCAAGCCCTGAGGCCCTGTGCCAGGCCCACCTGGCTTGGTGCCCACATTCCTGGATCCTGCTCTGGAGACCAGAAGCTCATTAGAGCCTCAGGCTGGTCACGGGGAAAGGCTGAGGACCTTACGCCTTTGTGGTCCGGAGGAGGAAGCGGGGCTGGAGGGCTTGGCTGGGTGGCAACTCCTCCGTCTCCTCCCATAAAATCCCAAGGAACTCTACTTGGGCCATGTCACCCCCCCCCTCACTGCTGCCCGCGACCCTCAGGACAAATCAGGCTCAGGGCCTCTCCTAAGCAGCCTTGCCAAGCCCTGCCCCTTGGACTTTCCACATACTTTGCACAGTCTGGTCCACAGCCTGGAATGCCTGTGATTCCGAGATGGGGGTGACTCATTTCTGCCCAGTGAGGTGAGTCGGTGAAAGGAGGAAGCCCCAGTGGGCATCAGAGGGAGCAAGTCCCAGATAAGCCTTTGAGAGGCAGGAAAAGTTTCTCAGCTGGGTTTTAAAGCACAAGTAGGGATTTTTCCAAGAGAAAAGACTGGAGAGGGCATCCCACAGTGAGGCATATAGACAAGCGGATGGGATGGCAGCAGGCTGAGCACCCTACCCCCCAGGTCAGCCCTGCCGAGGGTGGAAGAGACTAGAGGGCTCAGAGGCGGGGAGCACTCACCTGCTGAAGAATCACCATGGTTCTGGTCGGAGCTCCCACTGCCTGTTCCCCGCTGCCTGGCAGACACGGTTCTGCAGGAGAGAGACCATGTCAGCCTCTAGGCAGACCAGCCTTGGCATCCTTGAGCCAAGCAGGGGTCACCGGGCACCTCCTGAAGCCCAGCCCCTTCTCCCTTGGGGGAACCCGCCAGGCTTCTCTTCTCTGGCTTCAGTCCAGCTCAAATGACACAGCCTCATCCTCCGTCCCCAGCTCTGTGGCCCAGAGAAGCTGAGCCGCTGTCATTCTCTCAGCCACTGTCATCCAGCAGCTCCCAAAGAGCTCCCCAGAGGGAGCAAATCTACTTGCTTGGGCAAAGGGGTCCAGAGACAGACCAACACCTGCCTGAGGTCACACAGCAGGCAAGGGCAAGTTAGGGGCCAGGTCTTGGCCTCTGGCCTCTGGCCTCCTAGCTCAGGGATGCCCCAGGAGCATGGGGGACAGAGCAGCCTGGTCTGAGGGAACAGTCACAGGCTAAACATGACCGGTGCATGGCACACCTCGGCTAAAACTCTTCCCAAGCATCCTTGTGTTCCCTGCTGCTGTCTCAGCCTTTTCTCTTCTTACCCTTACAATGGGACCATTCTTAGTGACTCACTATTCCTGAACTACTCCAGCTCTCCTCATACCTCTTGGCCTTTGCTTACACTGCTCCTTCCTCCTGGAATTCTGACTGGAATGGCTCAGTTCAGATGGCACCTCCTCCTGGAAGCTTCCCTGACTACCCAAAGCTCCCAAGAACCTCTGTGTTTACCTTTGTCCCAGCTCTGACTGTAATCATGATGCTGTCTGGACCAGGGTCTGTCCCTACCTTTGCTCCTAAAGTCAGGGAGTTAATCCAGGGCAGGGCCAGAGCCCAAGCAATTGCCTTTTCTCCAGCCTCATCCAGGCTCAGCAATGGGCTCAGGAAGGACTTACGGGATGAACGTGGCCATCAAAGGCAGCTGTGGTCCACAGGCCCTGGCATGAGGTCTTCTGGACCCCAACCCGCCCACAGGATGAACATCAATTTTTCACAAGAGCCCATTCAGAGGCACTGGGACATTTGATCTTCTTCCATGACACTGCCTGACACCTGAGCCCTGACCTCAGGGCTGCAGGCAGGGCTGGAGCTCTGGATCCCAGAGGATATGTGGTCTTTCCTGAGACACGCATGGGGCCTGAGTGTCTGGCAGGGAAAAGAAGGCTGGAAGGGTCTGCAAGCAGCTCCCCAGGAGCTTTGTCCGAAGAGGTTGCCCAAGCCACTGTGCTGGCATTGGACGTCAGCATGAGCCATGAGAGCCAGGGGCCAAACCAGCATTTTTATGAAAGTGTAAGGGCTTTGGAGGATGGTAAGAGGATAGAATTTAAGGCCCACCCATTAGGAAAACTATGAGATGTGCATTTTATTTCTAAAAAATAAGAGCTAGATCATGGTCAAGTTCATTGCTTTTCAAATTGACACCAGGGAACGCACACAGTAATTGTGTTTCTAAGTCCATCCTGATTCCACCTTGTCTCTATGACAGTCCTGGCTGGTGGGGCTTCATAGTCCCATACACAGATGGGAAACTTGAAGCACAGAGAAAGGAAGTGACTTATCCTAGCAGTGAGGCAGGAGTGTCAGGGAGAGACCAAAGGAGGCTGAGAGACAGGGACAGAGGACTCTCCTGCACACTCTCTCCATGCCAGCACGCCTGCTCCCCTGGCAGCAGAATGCTCCCCAACCGAGCCCCAGTGCAGAGACAATTTGATGAACACAGTAGCCTTGGCCCTTCCCTTCTCCAGGGTTCAAATTCTCACCTTCCCAAGCTCGGGACAATTGAATTCAATGGCTGTTGTGGTGGAGCCTCCATGGGTGGCAGGAAATGTCCGAGCATATGCTATAGGGGCACAGGCTCCACCCAAACCCAAAATACCCTCTTAGTGCCAGAACACAGGAAACCCATCCTTACCTGAGTCCCAGCTGCACACTCACAGCGTTGCACGAGCCTGGTTGCAGCTGCCACCTGCACGGAGATCTCAGGAGGCTGGCGCCACCAGTGAGGCACAGCCTGCAGATACACTGCCCCTTCCTGGGTCTTGCCCCACAGCTTGCCCTGGATGCCTCTCTCTCCTGTTCTGTCTGCCCAGGAGGCTGTCCAGCCAGCACTGCCACCCTCCCCTCTCACTCCAGAGCCTTCTCCCAGGAGGCGGAGCCCAAGGGGGCCTCCAAGGTCTGGGTGTGGTGACATCAACATGGGGGGCGGGCTGTGCTGGGACTACTGTCCAGAGGCTGCCCAGCACTCTGCACAGAGCGCCACCAGCCAACAGGGGGGCAGGAACATTGCAGTCTCTGACACATGTGGGGCCCAGGGCCACTCACTGAGGCCTCAGGGGCCCCCTGTCATTTGCTGCACCACTACCTGCTGCCTCAGCGAGGAAACCCCATTGTAATCTTGACTTGGTCACTGATTTGCTGGAGTCTCAGCCTCACCTGGGACAGCCGCTGTCCTCTGTGACACTGTTTGAAACTCTGGCAGGGCCTGGCCAGGGCAGGCAGGGCAGCAGGTGGAGTGCTGAGAGAGCAATGTCCTGGCACCTTCTCCCCATCACTGCACACACACCATCTGTCCCTCCGTGTGTCCCCCTGAAGCTCATCAACTCAGTGTTGCTCCCACAACTTGTCCTGGGGGGCGAGGATGTGTGTTCTTTTCTAATCATCCAAAAACTTTGCCAAACCAGTTGACTACATCATACATATGGTACATATGGTCATACTCAACTGCTTTGAAACATGTTGACTTTGGTACTTGACACATTTTGATGCGAAAATTGTGTTCTGGTACTTGTCATTTATTTGGCACTGGATTTGCAAGCTAGAATTTGTCAGACTCGCTACCCTTTCCAGCCATTGTTTGGTACTCCTCACACCTCTCAGAATCAGTAACACCATCCAAGGTACCACTGTGGAAGCAGCCTCACATATCATAGGAACTAAGTGAAGTGAAATGCGCGGATGGAAAGAGCACACAAACCTTTGTTATTGGCACTGGCGAAAAGGGTGGCCTGGAAAGCTCCTTCTTGAGACCCAGTCCTTTCTCCCGCCCACTCTTGCCCCCCACCCGTGCACCTCTCCAAGTGCAGTTCTAGGTCTGGCAGAGAAGCAGGGGAGCTTTTGGATGCCTGGTCTCCTGTTAAAGGGATGAGTCCTCAGGGAAGCCACCAGGAGCATGGGGTGGGGAGGTTGGAGGCCTGGGCCCGAGACGACCACCAGCGCCCTCTGCTGGGCAGTCTCGACAGGAAGCCAGGCTCATTGTGATGGGGACATTGCAGGAGGGAGGCTCTGCTGGGCCTAGCTCCCTCAGATTCAGGATATCCCAGTTCACATTAGCCCGGTGGCCCTGGCAGGAGTTGCTCCAGAACAGTCTCCACCTCTGGACACCTGCAGCTGATTACTTCTACTAGAGCTCCTCAAATCACCTCTCTCAAAGGTTCCAGGCAGGCAGGGCAAGTGGCCTGTGCCCACAGGTGGGGAAAATGAGGCTCTGATTGGAGCACGGGGTGCCCACACTCCACAGGTGTAGCTGGGGCAGAATACCAGTGAGAGCTGCTGGGCTGGAGGGTGGTGAGGTGGGAAGGTTGTGGAGGAGGTGGCCTCACATGCCGTGGTAGCTCTGGACACCCACCATGCTCAGGCACTCTGCTGAGCAGGTCATTTAGTTCATTTCTCATGCTCCTGTGAAATTTAGGAATCACCATTCTGTTTTGTGATAACAGAACACCTGAGACTGGATGCTTCCTAAGAAAAAGAGGTTAATCATGGCTATTTTGGAGGCTGAGAAGTCCGAGCCTGGGTGTCCACACTGGGTAGTGGTCTCATGCTGTGTTGTGACTCAGAAAAGGATGGCATCATTTGTGGGCTTGAGTGCAGGAGCCCATCCTTACCTGAGTCCCAGCTGCACACTCACAGCATTGCACGAGCCTGGTTGCAGCTGCCACCTGCACGGAGATCTCAGGAAGCTGGCGTCACCAGTCAGGCACAGCCTGCAGATACACTGCCCCTTCCTGGGTCTTGCCCCACAGCTTGCCCTGGATGGCTCTCTCTCCTGTTCTCTCTGCCCAGGAGGCTGTCCAGCCAGCACTGCCACCCTCCCCTCACTCCAGAGCCTTCTCCCAGGAAGCTCTGTGCATGCATGGAGTAGAGCTCCAACACACGTGAGGGCCTCGCTTTCTAGCAACCAGCTCTCACAGCCACCAATCCAGTCTCAGGAAAGGCCATTTATTCCTTCCTAATCACCTCTCACTAGGTGCCTCCTCTGAAGGTTCTAGCTTTCAGTGCTGTTCCTCTGGGGCCAAGGCTTCCCACACATGCGCCTTTGCAGGATCCCACATCTAAACTACAGAAGGGGTCTTGGTTTACTTTGCCCTCCTCCCCTCTTGCCTCTCCCACCCCAAACCCAGCCTATCACTGGGGTCTGTCAATTCCGTCCTCAAAATCTGTCTCAACTCTGTTCCTCCTCACTGCTCCCCGGTTTCCCAGCTCCTCCCCACAGCTCTGCGCTGATCTCCTTTTCCCCACTTGTGCCTTGAAAGTCCATGTCCTCTTCTTGTGGCCCTCTATGTGGCTGCCTGTTTTACTGGACCAGGGCTTAGGCCTCCCTTATCCTAGCAGACTAAAAGTCCCCCAGCAAGTCCTCTATTGCCCTCTCCATAACTCTGTGCAGTGCTTGGCTGGGTCAGAGCATATGTATTAGTCTTTCCCAGCAGCCTGTGGACTGTTTAGGGGCAGGGACCGTTTTCCTGTCTCTCAGAGCTTGGAGTGGGGCTTGGTAAAGTTAGCCCTGTGCCAATTTGCTGCATGAAGGAGTGATGAGGATCCCACAGATCTCAGCCTATAAACACTTGCTCATCCCTCTGACCAGAGGACAGTCATCCATTGCCCCCCGCCCCAAAGGACAGGCAGACACAGGGACGTCTTTCTAGAACTGCAGTAACATTTATTCTGAGAAGAGAACAGGCTTCTTCTCCTCCTAACCCCATGTTGGGCCCTGAGAAGTGGAGCCCAGGTCTGGGTGGTGTGGGCTGCAGGCTTCCTGGGTTGTAAGGTGAACAAAATAATTGCTCTCCTCAACTCACCCTGTATCCTCACCTACCTAGTCCCTAGGGACTCCTGGGGACAGAAATCCCAGCACAGCCAGGAGCCAGCCTGGCCTACCCACAGAGCTGCTGTACTGGAATGGGAGGCACACCGGACCCCCAGGCTGAAGCCCACACTGGTTTCCACCTGGTCCTGATTTGCCCGTGTCCCAGAGGGATATGGCTCAACAAAAGACTTATGTGTCAGCCCCAGAGGCCTGGGCTGGCTTACCTAGTACTCACATCTTCAGCCCTGAATCAGGAGTCATAATTTAGAATAGACGTTGGAAAGTGATTACATGAATGTGTGTATAGTGTGTAGGCGTAGAGATAAATACCCAGAGACGCTGTGTTCCCTTGCCCTTACTCAGCACGTGCTAGCGAGAGTGCTGACAAATAGGAACCATCGGCCCTACTTTGCAGAGGGAAAAATTGAGGCACAGGAGGTTTGAGTGACTTGCTTTTGGTCACATGCAGAGTCCCAGTCCCAGATTCTCGAGGGGAAGCCCCAGCTTGTGAGAGGGAATTCTCTCATGCTCCTTGTCTTTGAGCTCCTGGCCCCTCCTGTGGCTCAGGGCCAGGACACAGGAGTACAGCCAGTCATGGAGTAAGGAGGCAAAATCAGAGGATCCAGCACGTCCAGCCAGGTCACTGACCCACACTTCCATCTGTGGAGTCAAGGTTCAGGTTCCTAAAAGGAATTCCTGCTCTTGAACCAAATGCACTATTCATTTGTTTGACGTGTCTGGTCTGGAAGCTCAAGGCAGGCACCAAGTGGATCACGGCACCAGCAGGCAAGAATTCTCCAGCGACACAGTCGGTACTAGCCAACAGATGTCTGGATACAAATATCTTCATCTTTACCTCCTCCAGTCCACCTCCAAGGTTTGGTTTCATCCTCATCCCTCCCCAGCTGAAATCAAAATAAAATCAGACCAGCAAAACTAGAGTTCTAGGAAGAAAAAGTAGGTTCAGGGTTTCCTTTAAAACCTCTGGTTAAAATTGAGATTTCTAAAATAGAAAGAATATAAAACAGCAAGGACTAAAAGGAACATTTTGGTCCAGACAGCAAGAAGAGCGCTTGGCTCCTTGGGGGAATGTTGGTGGAGGGGGCTCTGGTCAGGCAATGGAGTTACCCATCTCCTGCCAAGCCCACCGGGCGACAGGATCCCAGGACTGGCACCGCCCACACTAGAGTCTGTCCTCCTAGGAGCCTTGCAGCAGAGGGGAGCACTGCTTCGCCCTGGGTCACTCTGGGCCTGATGCACTAGCTGGGCACATTCCTTTCCACATCAGGGAGTGGAGGCGGGAAGGTGCCCCTTCCTCACCCACGGTCACTATCTCTCCAGGGACCTCAGACCAGGAACTGTAGATGACCTTGGAACCCGGGATAAGAAGGCAGCTGGAGCTCATCTGGGCATCCGCCTCTGAGAAGACCTGAGGGCAGCGGCAAGGCCCAAGGCAGAGGCGGGGCTCCACCTCCCTGGAGCCTCTCGGATGTCGCTCATTGCAAATCTCACCAAGAGAAGAAATGGATGGGTGGGAGGACAGGATTAGAGACTGAAGAAACATCACCCTCATGTTTCCCAAATTCTAGCCTGAGCAGGAACCTAGCAGGTACCCAGCAAGTCCTTTCAAGGTGGCCCTGAAACCAGGTGTAGGTGACACAGAAAACGAGGTCTGAGAGACCGGAGTGGGCCTGGGAAACAAGGGGCATGGCAGTTTGTGTGTAAACAAGTGACATCTTCTTGGCACTCCTCAGCAGACAGCGGAGCCGTGGGGAAATATTTTCAACAGACAGAGTCCCTTAGCAGGGGCGACAGCTGGGCTGGGGAGGGCTATTTTAACTCTCAGGCAGGAAGACTTCCTCATAAGAAGGGTCCTCCAAATGTTGAGGCTCTGAGGGGTGCAGAGGTCTTCCAAGGTCACATAGCAAGTCAGGGGGAGAGTGAGAAAGGACCCCAGTGTCTGGCTCCCGGGCTGGTCCCAGGCCTGGTGTGGACATGCAGGTGGTGGTCTGAATTACCAGGGCAAGGTAGACAGGCAGGCTGGTGTCAGACAGCGGTGAGGGAGGCACTGCTGACGATGTGCACAGCAACGGTGCCAGGCAAGTCACTGGGCTGCCGGCTATTGCGGTCTCGGAGGTGGAGGGTGTGCAGGGCCTGGAGGTCATCAGGTTCAGCCTTCAGGTGCACCTGGCCCAGGAACTCATCTTTCAGGACTCGGTGATTCCATATCTGCGAGGAGACAGAGAATTGTGGGAGGGCCCATTCCTAAGGCCAGGAACACAAACTATTGTGGGTTGTGGTGGTGGCAGCAGGGCCCAGAACCACTGCCATCCATAGTGCAAGCCTGGTGGGGACAAGAGCCTGGGTTGTCTTCCTCACCATGAGCCTGGGGCAAGGAAGTTCCCCTTCCAGAGCCTTCCATCTGCCAAAATGCTCTTCCACTCATAAAGGTTATAATTAGCTCTGCTGTTGACCTTGGGTGAACCTGGACAAGTGACCCCCCACCTGCCCCAGGTTCCCCATCACTAACGTGAGGGTTGCACCAACTGCTCCCTGGGGTCCTTCTACCTCCAATAGCTATGGGTCTGTGATTTGATCCAGTGGGACCCACAGTTTAGAAAACTTGGAAAATCTACCGTGGCTCCCCTGGGGTCCCCAAGTGTTTGTTTACAGATGGTTTCTCACCCAGAGAGATGCTGCTCTGGGCCTGAGGGACAGAGAGCTTCCTGCTAATGAGCTCAGAATCATCGTGCACCAGCCACCTTAGCCTGAGAGGAGAAGGAAGGCTGTGTCCAAGGACAGTGGCTTTCTATCCCCTGCTCCAGGCTCTTAGGAATAACTGCAGCCCACACCATCTCAGCAGCACTTGTCCAGATGATCCATCCACAGGGGACTTCAAGGAACAGCTCCCAAGGCTTTGGGCAAGGCAGCAAATGTCCCCAGCCAGTAAAGTGACCTTGGTGGGTCTGTGAATCACACTGGCTAACCGAATCCGCCCATGTACAACCCTGATGCCAGTGCATCAGGAGATGTAGGCAAGAGAATGCCAAAGCCACACTGGGAGTGAGGGACAGACAAACCAACAGAGCCCAGCGCCCCTGGGCCCCTGTCAAAGGCTTCTCTGGCCCTTCCCCTGTGGGCTCACCTGGACAGTGATGGGCTGGCCTGGCTTCTTGCGGTAGAAGATGCCTTTCACATTGTACTCGGGCATTGAGGTCCCTTTCTGTACAGACGAGTGAACTTTTTCCCCCTCACACTTGATGATCACATAAGAGTTGGGCCCTAGAGACGGAATGGGAGCTGGAGTGAGGGTGGGCTGCAGGAAGGCCTGGATGGGAAGGACGTCTGGGAGGTGAGACACCTACCTGGCCTCAGTCATTCAGGGAAGGCAAGGCTGGAGCCTGACCCACCACAGGGTCTCTTAATTCAGAGACAGGCAGTTTGGTAAGCTCTGGCTTCCAGTCCTTTACCTCTGTCCAGAGCCCCCTTCCCCTGAGGCCTTTTCACTGGATTTCATACCCCAGACCTTCTTAGCCTGGAGAAAGGCTCCCTCCCCCAGGAAACCTTCCCTGAGCATCCACGCCAGCTGTCTGTTCCAGGATCTGACCCTATCCCAGCAGGAAGCTGCCAGGGCAGGGACTATACCTGCTCTTCTCTGTGCCTTATGTCCTCCCCAGTGGATGTCAGGGAAATTTTTCTGACCACTGAGTGTGAGCTGGAGAGCTCTGAAAGCTGGGGGCTGTTCTGGAAGGGAGGGCCTGGGACAACTACCAGCAGGACCAGCAGCTTTCCCATTGAGCTCACCTGTTGTGGAGTCCTTAAGGCCAGCAGCCCCCAGGACATGGACTTGGGTCACCTGCTTGGGGTAGCCACACAGGGAGCTCCAGCAGGTGCGGGGGGGCTCATCCAGGCGCAGCTCTCTGATGTGTGGGGGGTGAGGGGTGCCATAAAGACAAATGAGGAGGTTTCAAATAGTGACATCAAGTCTGGGTCCCACACCAAGAGGGGTCAGGCAGTGGGACACACAGGGTCTGCAGGGATAGGGATGGGTTCAACAGTCCCTGGGTCCCAGAGCCATCTCCTGTCCCATGGGATAGGGCATAATGGTAGCAAGACCCCAACCCTGCAATCAGGCCAGGCAGGTGACAGGTGGTCACTACTACTACCATTGGCCATATGACCTCAGACAACTTTTCTAACCCTGGTCCTTATTTTCATGTGTAAAATGGAGTGGTCAGGCCTCCCACTCAGGGGTATGGAACAATAAAATGGGATGAATAAAGCTTCTTTGTAAACTGTACAGTACACATGACCCTGCTAGTCATACCTAAAAGGCTGAGATAGCAGTGCAGGGGAAGAGAGAGGAAGGACAAAGACACAGGGGTCGGGCAGGGAGGGCTGGACATCTGGGCTCCATGCCTCAGGCAGACACTCAGCACTGCTTGGCTGAGGACCCTCGGGGCCCAGTGTGGACCGTGCCCCACCAGCCCTGGCCCCTCACAACCCTGCGCACCGGCAGTTGGAGGGTACATCTGTGAAGACCCGGAGCAGGAACTCGCCAGTGTGGCCTGGCTCGAAGGTGGTGGGGATGATGACGTAGCGGCCCTCAGGCTGGTCCGTGCGTAGGAAGACACTGCGAGAGTTGATATAGATGGAGCTGGCCACCTTGTGCTGCAGGCTGTGCATGCGGTACTGGCGGTTCTCTTCAACCTGTGGGAGACGGAGAGGCAGAGCCTCGTAGGGCTCCACCACTGCCCCCAGCCCACTCATCTGCCCCTCGCCAGAGAGAAAGGTGTCCGGAATAGGCAAGGAGATTAGTGTTTGCCAGGGGCTGAGGGCAGAAGCATCGAAGGAATTGGGTGGTGATGGCCTAAGGCAGCAGGATATCTCTGGGGGTGATAACAGTGTTCTAAAATTGAATGTGGTAATGGTTGTGTAACTGGTAAAAGTCACTAGGTTATATACTTCAAATGACTGAGCTGGACGGTCTGTGAATTATATCTCAATGAAAGCTATTAAAAAGGGGGAGCATGTCCCGGCATGGTGACACATGTCTGTAACCCCAGTACTCTGGAGGCTGAAGCAGGAGGATTACAAGCTCAAGACCAGCCTGGGAAACTTAGTGATTTTTTCGCTGAAATACTGCCTCAATATTTCAGAAAAATTTTTAAAGGGCTAGGGATACAGCTCAGGGCAAAGGTCTTAGGTTCAATCCCCAATATCCTCCCAAAAAAAGCGGTCCAAAGAAATGCCCTGTAACCATGTCCCTAAAACAGAACCAAATACGCTGTCCCTCCTTACGTGGAGTTCTACTTTTTTTTTTGGCACAGGGGATCAAACTCGAGCCCTTGTGCTTTCCAGGCAGGTGCCGGAACCACTGAGCTAAATCCCCTGCCCTGCAGCTCTGCTTTTGATGGTTTCAGTTACCTGGAGTCAACTACGCACTGAAAGCATTAGGTTAAAAATTCCAGCAATATACAATTCACACATTTTAAATTTCACATTGTTTTTGAGTACTGTGATGCAATCTTATACCATCTGGTTTCACCCATGCAGGACGTGAATCACCCTTTTTGTCCAGCATATCCCTACCATCCACATCCACTACCTACCCAGTAGTCATTAGGCAGCTGACCTGGTCATCCTTACAGTATATAGGGTTTGGTATTTTTCACAGTTCAGGCATTCACTGGGGTGCCTGGAACACAGCCCCCTGGACAAGGGGGAATCTACATTCTCATGTCCTGCCCAAGTCAGCACAAATCCATGAAATGACATCATCAGCTGCCCAGATGGTTCTCAAAACTAATGTCACAGAACGCCATGGTCCCAAAGTCAAAACGGTGCCACAACACATCAGCATACAATGAGTGTACCAGCACAACGATGGACACAAATTGCCTCGCCATGACCGAGGACATCAAATACCAGGACCCAGCATGGACCGAGTGTTTCACACGTTCTCGGGGTCTGACAAGTACGTGGGATCCTGCTGGACCTAATGTCACCACACACTGGGTATCACATACGGAAGTCCTGTTTCCAGGTCACAGGGAGGGGCTGATGATGAGCCTGCCTGGCTCTGCCCAAAGATGCTCCTCCTGTGCATAGGAGGCCTCCAACATACAGGGAGCTGCAGGAGATGAGAGGCCCTGAGCCCCGAGGGAGGGACATGGAGGAGCCATGTGATGATCAGGAGACCCCAGAGCTCAGCCCCAACAACAGCGATCCTCACCCGTCAGAGTCTATGCTGAGGGTCTCAGGCAGGAAGGAATCAGACTGAGCGCTCCCACGGAAGTCAGGCCTAGCAGGTGAGGCGCTTTGTGGGCATCCCTGACAGGGAACATGACGATGTGAGCCAGTGCAGCCAGGACAGCTGGTGTGAGGATGGTGACCAAGGTGCTCTCGAGTGCTCTCCCCAGGCCTGGGCTGCCCAACTCTACGTCCCTACATCCCTCACCCACAGCGGGGGTCCCCGCTGCCTCACCTTGTAGATGTCAAAGCCAATGGCCAGGTTCTCGCCTTTGCCCTCCCGGCGGGTAGATCGCTTGGGCCGCTGCTGGATGCAGATCAGCACTTCATCTTCTGGCTTCTTGACCTCAAAGATGTACTGTAGGTTTGGCCAAAGAGAGGCAGTGCCATGAGACCAGGCCACAGGTGAACTCAAGAGCCAGGCTCCAGCCACTGCGGGCTGCCTGAGCGTGGCCAGTGCCATCATCGCTCTGAGCCTCGTCTCTCCTCCCTGTATGAAGACTGGGAAAACTCAGAAATAACGGATGCTTGGCTCAGAGCCTGGTACACAGTTGGTGCTCAATAAAGGCACATCAAGCAGTTGCCATGGGTTGTTGATAAGGGAGCCACGGGGAATAGACCCCTAAGGAAAAGCTCAGCCTGGACAAGTTCTCCAGGAAATGGCAGAATCACGTTGCTGTAGAAACAAGGGGTGTGATCCCCAGTTTGGCCTCTAAATATCCCTGAGACTCTGAGCAAGGTCCCTGAGAGCCAGTATCTAATTTTTACCAATTACAGGTCAAACTGTAAAGCTGGGCTTCACCATCCTCAGATAGGCCAGTGAGCCCATCCCACTGTACAGACAGGTATGCTGAAGCCCAAGGACAAACAGGGAGGCATGTGAGGTCATGCCGGAGCCTATGGTGAGACAGTGTGGGGGACCCACAGGTGCTCAGGGGCAGGGTGGGGTCCCCGAGGATGCGCACCTGTGGGTTCTGGAAGAACGTGTCCTTGTGGTTGATGCAGCCCCCGCTGCGGTTCTGCCGCGGGTCCTCGTGCCGTGTCCAGGCACCTCGCAGCCGAGCCTCCTCCCATGTCTTGTGGATGCTCAGGTAGGATGTGTTGAGGAGACGGCACTTGATGATATCAGTGAAGTACCGGCACATGTCTTCAAAGGTCATCCTGAGTACGGGGAGGGCAGAGTGAGGCGCTCCTGGGCCCACCTGTGCACTCACTCATGTGTGCTGGCCCGCGGCCACCCACGGCACCACACGGACCCTGAGCCTCTTTTGGCCTCGGTGTCCTCGTTTGGAAAAGGGGAATGAGTCTGTCAACAGCTGCCCACCTCACCGAGCTAGCGAAGGGATGAACCCATTTAGGCCAAAGATTGCAATGTTTCAAATGTTTGCCTGAAATTCATATCTGTTACCTAGAAAAATTCAAGGAACAAGAATTTGAAAATAAAAAATTTTATTACGTTCCACTGTTATGGGCATTTCAAAATGGAACACTAAGCACTGAAGGGTTAAGTTGTGCTATAAAAGCAACACAGTACAACTTCTGGCAGACAACAGGTGGCCCAGGCTGCCACAGAAACTGTTGATAGAATCAATAACTAATGTGTATAGGCTTCCACATCTGGTCTAAGGCCTCAATGAGGTGAGGGTGTGGCAGTGCCAGGGTGGTAGGGTCATTAGGTGCTACGCACACATTCAGCAGCCTGTGTGGGGCTGGGGAAGTGCACAGAGTACAAATCTGTATGAGGAGGGCCGTAGGAGGCATCCCTTTCCATGGAGGAGGGGCTTGGCTATGTTGTAATTCAATGACACCTGAGCCAGATTGGACAAGGTGGGTCTTATCCACAGGGGCCCAGGCCAGAGGGCCCAGGTGGCCTGCAGCAGCTTCCTGGAACCTAGAAGAGGGTCCTCAATGGGGGGCAGGATCACTGCCATCTGCCCTGCTCTGCCTAGGGCCTACAGTGTCTGCCCGTACCCTCCAGGGTGACCAAAGTCTCCAAACCAAGTTCTCTGCTCAGGGATGACACAGAGCCTGGCCCAGAGTTGGTACAGAACACAGGCGAATGAGTGCAGGCAGGTTATCTCCGAGGAGTAACTTCGATCTTAACTGCTGCCATCTTCCCAGACAGCCCCCTCCCCATGACCCCGGCTCCCTGCTCTTCTGAACTCCTCTTCCCAAACTCTGCATCTCTGGGCTGGGTGTCTGTACACTGAGTCTCAGCTTTGGAACAAGCTCCTCCATGGGGCCTCCTCCTCCTCTGCCCTCTCTTTTTTTTGGAGCGGGGGGCGACTAGGGATTGAATTTATGACTTTGTGCTTGCAAGGCAGACAAAGAGCCACTGAGATAAATTCCTGGCTCCTTCTCTGCCTACTCTTGGCATCACGCTGCCAGCTGCCCTTGCCATCAGGTCAGCCCCTACTTGCTGGCATCCTGACCTTCTTGCCAGGGTTCAATGTGAGCCCAGAGTAGTGCAGGGTCCCCTCAGAGAGGTAGAGGGGATTACAGAATCAAAGGGCTCATTACTGCCCAACTCATTTCACAGAGAAGGAAACTGAGGCTCAGAGACATGGTGTGACTCATCCAAGGCCACACAGAAAGCTGATGATGAGCTGTGCTGCGGCCCTGCCTCCTGAGCTCCTCCCACGCACCTCCAGTGCTCCCTGCCCCGCAGCTCAGGCACTGGCATAGCACTCACCAGAACTCGCCATCGTCCTGCACTGTCACACCCATCTTTTCCCGTTCACTCTTGCTCACCTTCTGCCACTCCTCTGAGCTGGGAGAGGAGAGGAAGCAGTGTAAGAGGAGTGGCCCCACCAGAACCTTCCAGGCAAGGTGAGAAGGCTGGCTGAGCTCAGGCCCAGGCCACCCTCGGAGGTTAGGGACACGGGAGCCACCCCCAGCCCTGCTCTACCCCCTGCCACAGGGAGCTTTGGCTGGCTGTCCCCATCCAGGCGAGGAGGGCTGGAAGCAAAGCAGACCAGGAATGGAGAGGGAGGGCATGGCCCTCAGAGAAGGGGACTCCTTTCCTAGGGGCCAGCTCCGCTCTCCTCCTGGCCTCACTGTGCACAGCACAGAGCATCAGCCCCACACACGCATAGCTGGTGCCCTCCGCAGCCCTGCCTTACTGTCCCCCCCCCCCCCCCTCCCCCCCCCCCGCAGCCCTGGCCCCCCCCCCCACGCG
>NW_022900928.1:30284523-30321622 GCF_012274545.1 Fukomys damarensis | reverse complement strand
CACCCCACTCCAAACTCAGTCTCCCTTCTCTCTTCCTAACACCAACCTCCCCACATCCTTTCCCACCCAGCTCCCCCTTACCACCTCTTCCAGGAAACCCGCCCATCCTTTTCTAGTTCTGGGCCTCACGTGTCACTCCAGGGCCCATTCCACTCCCGTTCGCCCCAGGGGTTGCGCAGGCGGATCATGTCCAACTTCTCCGACTTGAAGAAGGCCAGCAGGCCGTGGCCCAAGCGCACCTTGCGCACATCAGTGACAGCATACGCGTGGCCCTTCACCAGGCCGCACCCCAGGCGAGCCTCCATGTCGGCTGCTGTCACTGCCTGTGGGAGGACCCAGGTGTTCAGAGAAGCAGGGACAGCCTAGAACCCAAATCTGGGTAGCACTAAAGTCCTATAGCCACTGCCCCCTACAGGACAGAAAGGGAACCGCACCTTCCACAAAGATCTCGCTGGCTGTGACTGAGGACAGCGCTGTGTTCACAGACTTTACAAACTCCTGTCACCAGTGGTGCATGCTAAGGAAAGTGCCCGCCCTGGGGACAGCTCTGAAGTATGTCGGGGCCAACTTGCCCTGGCTCAGGTGAACTGCTAAATATTCAGGAATTCTGAGAACTGGCTGGAAAGAGAATTGGTGTCTGGAAATTGACCATGACAGGAATGTTTATGCCACCGAAATCAGGTCTTTCATTTTTATGGAGACCAGGTTATCAGGCACCTTAGGACTGGTTCTACCTGGGTTCAAATCCTCTACACTGAGCCCCTGTTTTCTCAGCAAAACCCAACAATTAATGAGTTCAGATGACCCTCTGTGGCACGTCAGGACATGCCTGCCATAGGGGCTCCGGCTGCCACCTAGCTTGATGTCTCACAGCTGAACTAAGGGATCCCAGATGAGGTCACCAGAGGCCTGAGAGGGTCAGAAGAGAGGGTGTTGGATGAACGGGCTGAGGGGCAGTGCACAGCACAAGGTTAGGGTAGTCTCGGGGTTCCTGTCTCCCTGAGACTGATTATGATCTGGCCTCAAATCTACCCCATGCCGTGTTGGAGAGCACATAGGCCACCTCAGGCTTGCTGAGTTCTCACCTTGATGGAGGCGCTGATGAGCCCTCCTCGGCTATGCACCTTTAACACTCGCTCAAACAGCTGGTTCCTCTTGGCCTCATCATTGGCAAAGTCACCCTCAGTCAGGTCGATGGGCTCAGAAACGCCTCCTGTGAAATCCACCAGTGCATCTGCGGTGTTGCCTCCATCCAGGGCCTGGTAACAGCCTGCCAGCCTGGGAAGCGAAGCAGAAAGAACTGCTGGCTCGTGTTCTAAATCCTTCATCTCAGAGGAGCGACTTTTGAAACTCAGAGGGGTCAAGCAAACTGCCAAGGTCACACAGAAGGCCACAGCACAGCCAACACTAGAACGCAGGTGCTGACTCGCAGCACCTGTCCCAGTGATCCACACCATTTTATAGCTCAAATTTCTCTAGGCCTCAGTAGCTCCATCTTCACAAAGTAGCTGTCTAAAACATGCAGCAATTTTTTTTCAAAAGCATAAAAAACTCATACATCTTTTAACACACCAAATTTGGATGAGTAACATGATTTCTAGTGATGTAAATCCAGAAATAACCTAAACATCTAACAACAGGGAATTAGTTTTAGAAAGTAATGCTGTATCTATACCCTGGAATATTAAGCCTTCATGGAAAAAAAAAAACCTGGAAAAGAATTCCCATGGTAGGGAAAATGCTAGTGTTTGCAGATGTTTGAGAGCAACAGAGCTGGATACCCATTATGTTTACAAGGTATACAATAATTTGTTTTAAAATATTTATTGGCCTAAAGGAACAAATCACATGAAATCAGAGAGATCTGTGTTCCTGGGGTGGGTGAGGGAGGGAGTTTTAAAAATGTACTCTGGCCGGGCATGTGGCGCATGCCTATAATCCCAGCACTTGGGAGGCTGAGGCAGGAGGATTGCTGTGAGTTCAAGACCAGCCTGGGTACTCCTGCATTTACTGTGTAATGGAGAACGTAAATCTGAGAAGCAGAAAGAGACAAGTAACAATACTACTCACATAAACTGATGCTGTAGGGTTCCACTCATACAAGGACCTAGAAATAGGCAAATTCACAGAAAGCAGAAGAGAGGTTCCCAGGACTGAGGGGTGAAGAGGGACAGGTGAGGAAGCTACTGGGTAACGAATAAGTTTCCACTGGGCACTATGACAAAGTTTTCAGTGCAGAGGGTGGAAACGTACACAACATTGTGTTAATGACCTGCCACTAAGTTGCAGGCTTATACATGGTTAAGATGACAAATACTGCGTTATTTATGTTTTACCATAATAAAACTTTTAAAAAAACAAAAATGAGATGGGCACAGCGACCGGGAGGCACGTGCTATACATAGTCCTCGTGACTAAACAGGCTGAAGCAGGAGGACACCTTGAGCCCAAGCAAGAGTCTGAGGCCAGCCTAGACAACACAGACAGACCCAGGCTCAAAACAAAGAGCAACACCAGACAAGAGCAGGCCCGGAGTCAGCTCCCCAGACAGGGAGGGTGGCTACACCCAGGGTAGTGGACCCAGACGCCACCAGGGGGCAGGGTTTTTTAGGATTAAAAGCAGAACCTGCTTGTTTATTTCCTTGGGCTTGTTTTTGTTGTTAGGAGTTTTTGCTTTTCCTTGTCCCCCCTTTCTGTATGCCCCCACCCCCACCGAGAAGACTGACCAGTGGGCCTGGGAGGAGGAGCCTAGAAGAGGCTCCAGGGAGCTGGCTGGGTGGGTCTACAACACCCACTGACATTCTGTGACCTGAGCTGTGCGAGGCTTGGGCAGGTCACTATGCCCCAATATCTTCCTTCCATGGCTCAGCAAAACTTTGCTTTGCCCATTCTGAGTTCGGGGAACACAGGGCCTGGCAGACAGAAGGAGGAGGATCAGCAAGGATGGAAAGGACAGTCAGACAGCTAAATGAATGAATGAGGGATAGAAGCAAGGAATCTGGTCCACTCCTCAAATCCAGGCCAATCTCAGTCCCCGCAGCCCCAGCAGAGAAGGCCCAGCAGGCAGCATGGGCAAGGCTATGGCCATGCATGTGAGTGATGGTCCCAACTACCCCACAGGACCCCTGCCCAGCCCCAGTCTGCTCTTGAAACAAGAGTAACTATTCCTCCGTCATGGATTCCAAGCCTCTGCCCCACCCAACTCAGGTCCAGCTGAAGAAATACCCATTGGAGCACTCAGTGGCACCACCCGGCTTGGCCACCTCCTGCCTGTGGTGTCACCTACTTGGCGTAGGCCTTCTCCACCAGGGCGCACCAGAACTCGTTGCGAGAGTTGGAATGGCAGTAGATGAGCTGGTTGTTGACTGTGGGTAGTCGGTCATCAATGACCACGTCCACCCACTCCCCAAAGCGCCAAAAGTGGAAGTGGAAGATGCCGGCATAGATGTCAGGCTTCTCAGGGTCCCACTCCTGCTCCTTCCAGTCTGGGATGACCTGGGTGAGGAGAGCAGGGACAGGATGGGGGGACACTGAGTGGCATGTCTGGCTCCTGTGGAAACAGGGAAGTGTGCCTTTGAGGTACCAGAATGGAAAGGAGAATTAGCCTGTGCCTCATCTGGGCCACAAAGCAGGTGGGACCCAGTGAGCCTGTGTCCTCTCCTGGCACCAGGTTCCTCAAGTCTGCAGGGGCTGGGGGCCCCTCGAGGCCCCTTCCAGCTACGCCTCCCCATGAGCTCCCCGCTCCTTGGACCTCCCTCTACATCTTTCCCCCATCTTTTCTGCACTGGCCTCCTTGTTCTTCCTGTCTCCTCCAAGCAGGATGCTCTAGTCCCAGCATTCTGGAACCCATCTCCTCCTCTCCATCCTGTTGGCGCCATACTGGCCCAAGCTCCCATTACCTTCATAACAGTACCTGCGGTCACATGTGTCCCTGCCCCACACAGCAGCAGACTGACATAATCGTGTCCCCACCTCCACAGCCTCTTTTCTCTACTCCCAGTGGTAGCCCCACGCAGCTCCCTGCTCCACGAGCTCCCGACCTGTCTCCTCTGCCTCCTCACCCACTTCCATGTCTGTCCTCCCCCACCAGGAAGCTCTCCCTAACTCCAGGCCAGGCCAGACCCCTATGCATTGGAGTCATAGCTCCTGGCACTTCTCCTCTGAGATACTTGAATTTACTGAGTTAAATACATTAAATTCTCCATGACCCTGTTCAATGTCTGAAACCACCCCTGGAGCATCAGTTCTCTGAGGGCAAGGCCCTATCGGTCTTGGTCACTACCATACACCCAGCATCTAGCCAGGGCCTGGCCAAGAGAGTGAGCTTGATACATGTATGCTAATTGAATGAATAAATTCATAGATATTGATTAGTACTCTTCTAATATCTATTATTTACAGGGCATCATGCAAATGCCAAATTTTGTGCCTATGAATGCCACAGACTGTCTCAAATTTAATTTTCACAAAAACCCTACGAGGGTAGATCACTACCATCCATCCCTACTTGACATGAGAAAACCAAGCCTCAGAGAGGGCAAATAACTTGTCTAGGGTGGCTCTCTCGTCATGGAGCGGATAGACCTGAGTCTGAAGCCAGGATTCAAATCCATGCTGGACAATGAGCACCTGCCCTCAGGAGGACCCCAGGCTGGTGGGAGAGGCAGGCATAGGGTAAGCTGCTCAGATAAACACAGGGTACCTACAGGGCCATAGAGAAAAGAGGGGAAGAGGGGTTACCCTAAAGGCCAGCAGTAGGTCTAAGCAGGTATCCTGAGAGCCGGCACAGGGTGTGAACCAAGCATACGAGGACAGACAGGTAATCTGGGCCAAAGGAGGTGGGCAGGTAAGAGCAAACCCCTCACCCCATGCCAATCCCCCAGGTCTGGGTAACTGCAGAGTACAGCACCAAGAGCAGCTGAGCAGCTCCTTCTAGAAGACACCACCCAGTATACAGAGCAGCCCCCAGGCACAGAGGCTGAGCCAGGCAAAGGACAGGACCTTTCAATTCTTCAATTCAGAGCCTAGGCCAACATGAGCCGTAACTCCCCACCCCCACTCTCATTAAAGATGTTTTTGTTTACACACTTCTTACCATGAACAGGGATATTTGGCAAAGCGAAATGCTCCCTAGTGGGTCATTCAAGACCAAGAAAATAAAAATGTTAATCCAGGGAGAGGCACTATCACCACTAATGTAGCCTTGCTCTGTGCCAGTCACAGAGCTGGGCTGTTTATAGTATCACTCCTTGTCTGACAACAGGATTTGGGGGTAAGGCTGGAGAAGTGGCTGGCAGAGGCTGGCCCGGGGACATGTAAAAGAGACAGGATTCAAATGTGGGCTCCAGAGCCTGTGATCCTGGGTCTAGAACCCAGCAAGGCTCAAGACCAGTTGCTTCTGGTCCCCCATCCCCTCCTCCACTTTCTGCCAAAGCTATGCCCTTTTTAAGTAACAAACTCCCAGCCGGCCTCTGCCCCAACTCGTCCTCTCTCCCCATTGCTGTCGAGCCAGGAAACTAAAAAATGAGCTCCCTGCAAGCTGGGAATGATCATCCCCACTGCACAGATGGGCAGGCTGAGTTCCAAGAGAAGCAGGGAGCTGCCCAAGGGCTCAGAGAGATGGAGTATGCTAAGGTGGGAGCAGGGGCTCGGCCCATGGCTCCTCTGCTGAGGTTTCGGTCGAGTGCTCTGGACGGCATGGGGAAGGAGGGAGGCAGGCAGCAGTTGCAGGGTGTAGGAGGTACTCTGGGACCTCAGAAAGATCATTAGACAAATTCAGGACTTGGCCCGGAGTTCTCTGTGGCTCAAGAAGAAGCTAATGAGGCTCCAGGGTCTGGGGATCCAGAGTCAGGGATCCCAAGGGCCTCAATTTTTCCCCTTGCATCCCAGCCAGTGGACCTGGCACGGCCCCACAGCCTTCTCACCGCTCAGCCCCTCTGCTGCCAGTGGGGTACTGAGCTGGAGGCAGAAGACTATCCAGGCACTTGTACTCCCACATGTACACCCATCAACACCCTCCCAGGGTACATCTGGACATTTCAGAAGTCAAGGAAGCCACCAAGCCTCCTGGGGTTGTGTCAAAGGAGTCAGGAGGTAGCCTGAAGAGGTTCCCATCAGCCTCCAAAGCCATCCTGAGCATCAATAAGGCTAAATGAAATAGATTAAAACACAGCAAATAGGATCAAGTTTACGAGGTCATGATGACACAGAACAAACAGTCACTGTTGGAGGAAGGTAAGGAATCAACTCGTCTTTTTGAAACTGAATCAGGGGAAAGAATTTAGCATCTATCCTGCCTTTGTTCTACACATTGTATCACAAGGTAACCAAAAAGTGGGTGATGTGAGGTCTCTATCTGGAAAAAAATTCCAGCTAAAAATCAAGGAAGAAATGATAATACTGGGGCCACCTTGCGACCACTGAAGAATTAATAAATTTAGGGGATGATCACTGATGGGTTGTCCCATCTGAAATAAGAGACAGCCAGATATTCTGCACCTCCAGAAGGAAAAGCATGACATCTATGAAGCACTATGCCAAAAACAATTGTTCCTGGACCTTATAAAGCCTCTAGAGCCAAATCCTCATTTACAGGAAATGCAGGGAACAGAGAACATTTAACACTGCAAGGCTGCAGTAAATAAGATCCAGACAGTGGGAAATTCAATGGGACCAATGACCGAGTTTCTTCCGTAAATAAAACTAAAGGAAAAATAAAAAGAAGGGCAATCAACCAATTGCAATTATAGATCTTTGCATCTCCTTGAAACAAACTGAAATGTGCATGCATATTTGTGTAACAGATTGAAAACTAGAGCACTTGCTGGGTATCTGATGATACAGTTTGATCCCAAAACCTGAAACTTTTGAGTGCTGAACATCACACTGAGAAAATTTTTCATTTTGGAGTGCTTTAGATTTTGGATTTTCAGATTAGGGGTGTTCAACTACCAAAGCATATGCAAATATTTCAAAATACGAAAAACTGAAATTTGCAACACTATGGACCCAAGGATTGTGGAGGATTCTACGTGTATTAAGGAATTATTCTAAAATATCTCAGTTGGATTGTGGTTACTATTATTTCATGAGCACTTATCTTTCACAGCCATATCCAGGTGAACTGATTAGAGGAAGTGACAAGCTGCCGGGTGGGGGTAGCTGACAGCCCTTGTGAAGGGATGACTACAGGGAGCATGTTAGGCGGTGCCCCCTACTCTTGTGGTGTCTATGGTTGAAACTCCCCATCATCACAGACACCACAGTACAGTCTGGCAGTGAAAGCCCTATGTGGGCTCTGCTGGTCCTAGCCTCATCCCTCACCATGCCTCCTGTGGGCCCTGCAGAAATCTACCATGCCTGCCAACCACTCCAGGATACCTTGTGCCACCTCACGCCTCTATGTGTGGGTCATTTGTCTTCATATCCCCTTCCCCTGTTCCTTAAGGGCTACCCCCAGGCACAGTTGGGGAGCCCCGTTTTGGTTCACCAGCCTTGTCCCTTTCCTCAGTGACAGGGAGGAGCTCCATAGGAGCAGGGGTGAAGCTGGACTCCTCCCCAGTCCCCAGCATGGTGCACACTGCATAGGGCCTGGCTCAGCTTCAAAGCTGACTGGAGTCTCACTGAGAGGAAAGTTCCCCAGTGCTATCACAGTGAGGCTCCAACCAGCTCTTGACCTTATAGACACTACTTAACATCACATTATCAACCTCCCACATGACAGGGACTTATGTTTGAACTGGGCCACCTCTCTGAGCCTCAGTCTCCTCATTTACCTGCTCTACCACCATGAGAATTAAAGTAGATAGCCTCGGAGGTACTTGTGACACTGTAGAGGGCTCAGCACAGAGGAAGTTGTCCGTTTGGTGTATGGAGTACCTGTGTGGGCACTTGCACAATAAGCAGTAACCCCAGGGCTGGGAGGGGGTGGAGATGCCAGGTTACCACCCTTCCCAAGAGGACAATGTCCCATTTCCCTGTCTCCTGGGTTTTCTTGGGGGCTCTCACCCAGACACCAGGGGCTGGATTTAAGCCCCCCCCCACCCAGGGCAGCAGCAGATGTGGACACTGTGCAGGCCATGTGACAAAGAAGGAAACGGCTGGGGGTCAGAAGCCCAGGGAAAGCAGCCTGCTCAGGACCTGTGTGTGAACACACACCTGTGACATTGTGTGCACAGATGTGGGGACACACAGAGGGACTTTCCAAGTTTCTGCCTGGGACCTTGAGGGCTGGCTCACAGCATTTCTGAGCAACACAGTCAGGGCTGTGAGATGTGGGGCTGCAAGGGGGTTCCTATGTTACACAGTTGGGGAGGGTGGGTCACAGGCCTGTTTGAGTCCTCAAACTCATCGGGCTCCTAGTTTGAGCCTCCCTAGGTCTCAGCTTCTGATTCCAAGAGTCTCAAATTCCCCAGGGTTCAGATGCTGGGACTGGAAGAATCCAGGAAGACTGGGAGCCAACTGCTCCTCAGAGACTGGGTGGCTGATGTTGCAGAAGACTGCAACGATTCCAATTCTGGCTGAGGCCAAGACCTGGGCAGGTCCCTGGCCTTGGGCAGATCCCTCCCCTGGACCTCTGTTCCCGACCTGCAATGTGAGGGCTAAGCAACCCCTTAGCTGACCATCTGAGCTGAGCGGGGTGGTAGAGGAGAATGTACCCTGTGACTGTTCTCTGGGTCTACAAGGCCAGGCTGGTGCCTGACAGTCTCTCCACCCCTCACTCCCTGCTGCCACATTTACTGGCCTGCTCCCTTCAAGCCTCAGAACCTCCAATTCCTGCTCAGTTTACAGGTTCTCCTGACCCCTCCTCAGAATAATTTGAAGAAACTGCATGAACTGCAGATATGTGCTAATAAAATAAAAAGTCAATTAAAAAAATAATTTGAAGAGCAAGCAGTAACTGGAGCAGTAACAACAGGCACAATGGAGAGGGTGTCGCATGAGCTCTGTGGAGCTCAAGTACTTTACATATTAACTCATTCAGCCTTTAGGAGGCTCAGGAGCTCTGTCCAGGATCACACAGCTGGTCAGTGGCTGCCCAGAAATGGAGCCCTCACCACTGTGATACACTGCCTCTGTGGGGCAGAGGCTCAGGAAGTGGCACGTCTTCTTGGCCTACTGTTTCTTGTGTTTTCGATGGAAAATGGGTGATTTCCCTACGGTGTGCTCTGGGGACAGAGCCAGGCCACCTCTGCTGTCTAAGGACAGCTGGATTCCTCCTCTAATGGGAGCCTCTGTCCTCCTGCAGCACCTGTAGGAGTGGCTGGGGGTGGTAGCTGGGAGACAGGCTTAGGGAGCGTACGTCCAGGAAGCAGGGGCTCCTGAGAAATTGGTTGCTAGGCTGGGGAGGGGTCTCTGGATGTGTTGAGGTGGCAGCTGTGGGAGGCTCTGGGGTAAAGGAGAGGGGCAGTGAGAAACAGCTGCAGGGCTCTGAAGCAGGGTCATTCCTGGGCAGAACCACAAGTGACTGTCTCTGGAAAGGAAGTCCCCTGGTTGAGCCTGAGCCCAGTGCGGGAAGGACACATCTCCCAGCCCATCCCAGGGACCAGGGTTGTAGGGTCAAGCTTAGAGCATGGTCCCCTCCTCCATTTCCTCTGGAACCTGGGCAGAAGGTCTCCTCCTCTGGGTCTTGGCTGTCTCTGCCCACAAAAGAACATATTTGAAAGATGCTGAGAGGAGAGAGGCTTGAAGGACTGATGGGGCACTAATGTGGCCTAGCTCATGGCTACCAGTGCCAGTATCAGGCTTAATACTGCCAGAGCAGCAGGACTGGAAGGGCTTCACAGAACCAGCTTGCTCCCTCTAGGTCTAGGGCTCAGAATGGGTCAAGGTCGATCAGAGGACACAGCCAATCAGTGACCAGGCCAAAGGCTGGCCAAGAGAGGCCAGGCTAAACCCAGGCCCAGGGCTGGTCCTACCACACCCTTGGCCACTCTTTATGCTCCACCTGCCCCTGCACAGTCACCCTCGCCTCCCTTGACTCCCTCCACACCCTTCCCAGAGGCTGGTCTGAGGCTATTGTTGCAAAGTCAGGAGACCTGTGAAACCCTGATGTAGGGTCTGCAGACACCTGGCTGCTCTGGCCTCATCCCTGAAAGCTGGCATCAGGAAGGGGCAGGGCATGTGGGAGGCAGAGAGGACACAGCATTCCTGGGGGGAGCAGCATTCACAATGAGACACACCACCAAGGCGCGGGCACACAGCCTTTATTGGGACACGCAGCAGGCACAGCAGAACAGCAGGAGCACTGGGGACTCCACAGGGCCGACAGGGTGGGACAGGGTGGAGGACAGACAGCCTGGATCAAGAGTGTCCCTAGAGCTGCAGGGGGAGGTCAAGCAAACACGTAGAAGGGTAGAGCCTCTGCCCAGAGGTCTGGTCTTTCCCAGTCCTCAGTGGGGAATAAGGCAGCAATGGCCATGGGCAAAGCCATCTCTAAGTTATGCCCCCAAAACACTCAGAGCTGTGGATTTCAAAGGACCAGAACTCACCGTTCAGCCAACCCCTCCCCCAGCATCCACTCCAACACCCCGGGGCTCGCTTTCCAGCAGCCCTAGTCACCAGGGACGGTTCTACTCCACCACCTCCCAGCTCTCAGCACATCGTTCCCAGGCCCGAGCAGCAGTGCTCTGGCTCTGTTTTGGGAAGAGAAATGTCTTGGACACATGACAGGCCAGGGCCAAAACACATGGCTGGCTTTGGGACAGGGTGTTGGGGGGGCACTTGTTGAGAGGCTGTTAGATGCAGCCAGGCATCAGATCGGGCCCCTCCTCAAAAGGGGGTCTGGACCTGTGCAATGTGAAGTAGAAGGAAACTTGGGGCTAGAACTGAATCTGCTGATAACTGTGCCTCCCACCCCATATCCGGTCTGTTTGGTGAGTGGTTGACCTCGAAGACCTCAGAGATGACACTGGCGAATGTCATACCACTGCTGCCTCCAGCTCACTTCTGAACATCACCCAGGAGACAGATGAGCAAGGCAAGTTCCTCAGGCCTTCCGCACCCACCAGAGTAGCCCAGAAAATGCTGAGAGAGACTACAGGAGGACAAAACATCTGCCCTCCACCACAGTGAGCTGACAGAAGCCTGACTTCCCAGCCGGAGATATCACCATCTCCAGCTCCAGGTCCTGGACCCCTCTCTACTAAACTGTTTATCCCTTTTCTGTATGAACCACAAAATCTCCCAGGAGGAACCGCTGCACCAAAGGGAATTCAATCACTGTCATGTCAGCCAAGCCCCTGCCAAGATCCACATGTGAACAGCAATCACACAACAGATAATCTAAGGACTGACTTGTGTGTAGGGCAGATACAGACCACTAATATGTACCCGTATGAATAACAGCACACACACACACACATACTCTCTCTCAATATATATATATATTGGTGGCTAGATCTCCACCCAACTTGACATACCTCCCTTCATGTCTCCATGCCTGCAGCCACAAGAACCTCAGCTAGTTGTGCAAAGCCAGCCAATCCCACCACCCAAACCAACCCGCAGCAACACTACCCCATGTCCTGAGGGCTTTGAAGTGTTGGGGGATCACCCCAGCCAAAGGCTGGGAGCGGTGCTTTCCTGGGTCCTCGGGCTGGGTGTTCAAATCCTGACGTGGGCTTCAGCAAAGGATGCTATGACCAGCAGGCAGCAAGCACTTGCTTGCTGGGTTCCCGGAGGAGGAGGCTGATCCTGCATCTCAGTCTCCCTGTCCCTGGAGGAAGCCAGGTGGCTGGTGGTTTGGATCTCTCTTTCTCTCTCTGTCTTTTTCTCTCTTGGTTTCTTTCAGTCTGTTTCCACCATAACAAAGCAGGGAAGGCAGTCCTGTGGTCTTTCCCTCTGCCCCCAGTAGCACCGGTAAGATACCTATCATTTACAGCAGTGGTCGCAACGAATGGTCCAGCTTCTAGACCACGGAGCTATGGGATCTTCCTATGAGCCAGAGCACGGGCACCACAGAGAGGAAAGACATGTTGCTCAGGAGGCCTCTGGCCAAGCCCAGGACAGGCAGAGCAGCTAGGAGAATTTCCTCAGAAATGCGCCGGGGAGAAGGAGTTCTGGATAGAGGGAGGGCAGTGGACCAGAGGAGGAGCAGCAGGGAGGCAGGGAGGCCACCATCAGAGCTGGTTAAACACCACAGAGGCCTTGAAGTTGGCAGGCTCAACCCCCTCGCCAAAGGTAATGAGGAAGTACATGACCTTGCGGACCTTGGCCAAATCCGACAGGCGCTCCCCAAACTCCAGGGCGTCAGCTTCATTCCAATCCATGGCATCCGAGTCCTCCTTGCGCCAGAAGATGGCAGCGGGGTCCAGCAGCTGGCGCGTCATGAGGTTGGTGAGGTCAGGTGTCCAGTTCTGAGAGGTGCCCGTGATGGTGACCTTGCCCGGCTTGTCCAGTGCAACATTCCAGCGCTCAAACTGCAGCTTCTGCTGCTGGGTAAAGTCGATTCGGTACACAGACTCGGTTGGCCTCAGCAGCTTCTCACCATCCTGGCGCCTCTCCCCACGCTGCTTCAGGCTCTCCACGCGCAGCCGCATCTGCTTGGTCAGGTCATGGTCCAAAGCCAGCGGCATCTCCAGCTGCCTTGGCCCATCCTCTGCCATGGCCCAAGTGCTGCTCCTGCTGCTCCTGCCTTCTAGGAGCCAAGCGGGCTGGGGCCTTGGATGCCAAGAGAAGAGGCTACCCCTGAGGATTCCGCCTCCCCAGCCCCCACCCTCTGTCCCCTTGTCACCACTCCTGGCCCCTCCCAGTTCTTAAAATGGGGTGTGTGTACGTGAGGACGGGAGGCTCCAAATGCCTCCTCTCTACTCCTCATAGAAGCAGTACTGCAGCACGCTTCCGGCAGGCAGGAAGGTGACAGGCTCCTCAGGGGCCAGAGCGCTGATGTCAACTGCTGTGGCAACCACCTTGACTACCATGGCCGGGCTGGGAGCTGCTTATTTGTAAGGAAAGGAGCCAGAGAGGGAGGGGGGAACCACACACCTGCCACAGGAAGGAAGGACAGACTGGAAGACCCCTGGGGGCAAGGGCAGGACCACAGAGGGTGCACCAAGGTCTGTGGGCTCTGCTTCCCACATGCCCTGGGAACTCTCCTCTCTAATTCCATTGCCAGGACCTCAGCCCTGCCACCATCATCCCCCACCCAGACCCAAAGTTCTCAAACTTCAAGGCACATCAGATCCACCTGAGAGGTATAGAAACATTGCAGACAATTTGCGTTTTAAACTATTTTTCTTCCCAGGCTGCTGGTGCAGGGGCTGTGCCCCGAGACCAACTGACCCAGCTCTTTCTAACCTGGTGGTTCCAGACTCAGCCCTGTCCCATGGTAGCCACATAAGCAGGTTTCACTTCTACTAAAACCCCACCGCCTATTCCATCAATATCCATCCTCCTCCCAGGAGCCTGGAGGCCAAGGGAGAATCTTGAGATATATCCCCAGTGCCTAAGAGGAGGCAGGAGCCCAGCTCTGAGGGTAGCAGTAAGGGAGAGGGGCCATCGCCACGATGTGCCACACCCAGATAACAGGACAGAGGCACAGCCCCAGATGTAACAACAGAGAACAATCTGAAGGATCTGGTGGACCACAGGTATAATCCATTGCTAGGTGGGGGCTGTCAATCAGTGGTATCTTGGGCTATGTGAACAGCAGGAGGCACCAAGGAAGACTGAGCACCAGGTCTTCGGGTGAGGGTCTAGTTCAATGGTAGGTATGGCTCTGGGTTCCATTCCCAGCATCACCAAAGTAAACAAATAAATAAATAAATACACCACCTGAAGCCCTGGGGCCATCAGCAGTAACTGGACAGAGCCGCACGGTAGATGTTATGCTGCCTGTTCTCAGAATCTTTTATTTTGTAGCTGGAAGGACAGGGAAGAGGAGAGAACAATTTGGCTGAGAGGCTATTGCTGGGGGCCTCTCTGTAAGGAGAGATTCCCAGCACTAAATTTTGCATTTTATTTGTATTTCTGTTTAGGTTAGTTTTGTTTTTGTCCTGTTTTGCAGTGCCAGCACCTTTCACCCAATCACTCTACCAATGGAGCTACACCCCTATCCCCTGTTTGTGTGCTTTTTGTCTGTAATGTCCCCACACTAGACCATGACCCCTGAAGAGGGCAGGTACTATGCCTGTCATGTTCATCACATTAAGCCAGCACCCGGAATAGGAAATGCCACATAAAAGGTGCTCAGATGTGCTTGCTGAATAGTGACTGAACCAATGAATAAATGACACTGACGAGAGAACAGCTAAAATGATGGACCACAGGGCTCCGACTAAGGACAGCAAGAGGAGGGAGCACAGGTGAGGAGCAAGCATGGGGTCCTTGCCAATGGCAAAATGAGATCTGCACCAGGTTTGCACTGGGCTGGGGAGAGGGTAAGAGTCTAAGAGACGTAGGGACTGGGCCTTTGACTGAAGGAGAAAAATTCTAGGCCAGGCTGTGGCTATGGGACCAAGTGACCAAGGTGGTGGAAGAAGGTGAATGGAGAAGAAATCAAGATCTAAGTCCAGGGAAATGGGTGGAGGCAGTGGAGGCATTAGCCACGTGGACACAGTAATCTCCAGAACATGGCAGTTCTGGGGGTACAAAAGTCTGAGAAATTGTAAGTGCCAGGCCCTTTGCGCCAGCGCGACAGGCCAGGGTAGCTGGGTGGCAAAGGGTAGCAAAACAGTGGGTTGATGGTGGGAAGATAAAAGCATGTAGGCAGCCTCGATTCTTATGAGGAAGCAATCCTGGAGGAAAGAGGATCCCCTATTTCTAGATTATAGGGGACAGGGAGGTTCAGCTTTTGCTAGTGAGGATCTAGGGGAATAAAGACTCCACAGGAGGCCTAGTCTCAGCCTGACAAAGGACTATATGACCTGCAGGAGGCGGAGGGTGAAGGAATTTGTGACAGCTTCATAGGACAGGAGGTAGAGGGCAGTAAGGGCCAGGGGAAGGTTCTTGGGGATAGGCGATGGGAAGGAGGTGTGTGCTGAGGCTTGTGGCCCAGGGACAGGAAGAAGTCATAAGATGCAGGTGGTATCTGGGACCACCAATGTCCACAGACCTCTGATCAGCTGCCACATACTTGGGAAGACCCAACAAAAGCTGGGCACAGGAATAAACTCAAGAAAGCCAGCTCCAAACATGCTTACACAATTACAAAAGTGTGGATAAAAACCAACCAAACAAAATCCTCCTTGGATTGCTGTGAGTTCGAGACCAGCCTGGGCTACATAGTGAGTTCCAGGTCAGTCTCAACTACATAGTGAGACCCTGTCTCAAAAAAAAAAAACAAAACAAAACAAAACAAAAAAACCCAAATCCTCCTTAATCCAAATGGAAAAAAGTCCAGAAGGAAATATATATGGAAAACCCTTAACTTTGGTTGTTTTATCACGTGACTTTTTACATTTTATACTTTTAAAAGTCTACTGACCCCAGTATCTCGTTGCGCACTGTGGACATCAATGAGCACTGAATGAACTGCTAAGTAACAGTGAACGTGGATTGCTTTACATAACAGGGCAGGGACAGATTGGGAAACGTTTAAATAGAACTAAGACAAACCCCCTACCATCTCCTGCCTCTCCCGGCCCTGCTCAAGCACTGCTTACCCCACTCTTGCCATGCATACATCTAGGGTCTCCCCCATGGACCCTAGGCCCAGGCGAAGAGCAGGCAACAGGCCTGACTCCTGCTTGGGCTGCCTGAGTTACCAGGGAGACAAGCTCATTACAGACCTTGGGTCTGGCCTACGCCAGGCCTGATGGCACATGTCCATCCAAACTGTCACATCCTGATTTTAGGTTCACAGAGCCCAAATCACCTGAAGTCCACTGCCCTGCCCTCATGAAACATGTAGGCGAGTTGGGAAGGCCGTAATGACCAGGGATCCCCTAGGTCGGCAAACCCACTACCAAGAAGCATTTGGCCAGGAGGGTATCTAAGTGTGCTAAGAGCCTCTGCTACATGCTAAGGGCCTGTCCTCTTCCCACAATCCTGGGTGCTGGGTTGCAATGAGGCCAAAGCAGGAATGTGACTGGCCAAGGGACCCAGCCAGAATCATACCAGGGCTGATTGTCTTTGAACCCTGTACCCATGGGTCCCAAGCCCTCGAGGATGAGGAGTAAGGGGTGACTTCCAGGAGGAGGGACATGTGTATTCCAGTGTGACACATCTGTACCTCAGGTTCAGCATCCAGACTATGAGCCTGAAGGCTGAACACCTCCCAGCCCCTCTGCCCTTTCAGGGAGAGGAAGGGGAGGGAGTGGGGCAGGGGAGGCCCTGCTGGGCAACAGGCCCAGAAAGTGAGGGGTGGCAACAAACAGAGCCCAGTCAGTGGGGATAGAGGGGACGTAAGCACAGTAATGAGCTCCCCAGGGCCTCCTCTGGGACCCAGGGATTGTTACCACAGTAGCACCCAGTGGCAGAGTGCAATTAGCCAACAGTACCCAGCTCCGCTCCAGCCTTCCCCAGCATGACCCAAGCTACTGCAGATCAGCCTCCAGGCCCTGGCAACCTTGAAATTGCTGGACTAGGGTCCCACCCTCTGCAGAAGGAACCTTCAGCTCTGGGACAAAAATAAGGCTGCTGAAGATGGCACAGCATCAAGGACAGGCCTCCTGACTGAGTTGTGGGCTTCTTTCTCCACCAGCAGGGTGGGAGGCTGCTGCAGGAGACTGCAAGCCAGGCCCTACCAGGGGCACAACGCTGAGACCCCTCCCTGCACATGCACAGATGGTTCCAGCCCACTGACCACTGGGGAGAAGCAGACAGCTGGTCAGGGTCAGGTCAGTAGCTGAGTGGTAGAACTCTCCTTCCAAACCTCTCTGGAGCCCTCTCTGTGCATGCCACCACTAGGCTCAGTGGGGAGGGACAAGCTGGCCCTGCTCTACCCTCTGGGAGCTTACCTCAAGGGGAAATGGCAGATAAACAGGCAATTACGGAGCAGGCAGAGGTGGAGAGCCAGCCCTCCAGGGGTCCCACGTACCATCTCCAGCCCCAGGCCAGTCCTCACCTAGGTATCAGTAGGGCTGAGAGGTAAGGGCCTGGCTCTGAACTCAGAGAAGGGGGCTGGAGCCTAGAAGATACAGGGTGGGGACCAGGTCTCTACCCAGAGAATGACTTCAGATCCAGATCCACGTGAGGCCCACAAGTGACAGGATCCCACAGGTAGCTCTCTGAGACCCCCAGCTTGGATGTCCCATGAATACCCATATCTGTAGGATGCAGTAGTGGCCTCTGCCAGGGCCCTAAGAGCCTAGAGCATGCAGCTGCCTGACCCCTACAGGACCACCAGGGGTCAGGCCCCAGGGATGCCCACCCTGCTCAGAAGACATGAGGACAGGAAACCTGCCGCAGTTCCAGCCTTGGCTGAGGAAACAGCTCCCTCTGATGGTAGAGAGGCATAGTGGAGGAAGAGGAAAGACTTGCTGTGCTCCACGGAAGCATGCCTAAATTCTAGGAGTGTAATTACCCTAAAGCTAGTCATCACAGCCGCCCTTCACTGAGGACTGAGCTGCGCAAGATGCTATAACAGCGTCTTGTTCCAGCCTCATACCTCCTGAGAGGCAGCTACTCCGATTCTGCAGATGAGTAACCAGGAAACCTTCCATTTACTAAAACTGGGTATCAAACCCAAGGCCAAGAGACTCACACTGGGCTCTTATACCCTCCACCATCCATCCCTTTTGTAGGAAGACAAGGAAGGGCAGAGATGAGGATGGGACAGCGACTTGTGTCTGCTAGGAGGGGAACCCAGGTCTCCCCTGCAATCCCTGCCAAATGCATCTGGCTTCCCTTCTTCCCCAGGAAAGAAACTTCCAAGCACTGGACTTAAGGCCCCACTGCCAAATGCAGCCACAAAAGATCAGGTGGCTCAAGAAAGGCTTGGGTGCAGCACACCAGCATCAGGGAACCAGGAATCATGATGCTGAGGACCATCTGGAACACCCCCAATGAACTGGGAAAAGCAAGGCTCAGAGGACCGCAGTTCGCCCAAGCACACAGCAGGTAACTGGCAGGGGTCTCTGAGCCCTGTTAATGGTGTCTCCCCACCAAAAATGAAGCAGAAGACTTCTGTATTTCATAGGTATACATTCTGTTCCAGGGACAGGAGGCCCCCAGTGGAGAGGAGGGGACACATCAGAATAGATTCCAGCCCCTGTCCCTGGAGTTCCCTAGCTGATGAGTCAAGAGGGCAAATCCAATGCCCAACCATACTGAGGGACCCAGTGTCACCCCATACCTGCCCCGGTGCCGGCTTTCAGGAAGTCCCATCTGCCACATGAAGGTGAGAAAATGGGCTGAGGGAACCCACCCCATCCCAGCTGCCCCAGGCCTTACCTTTTGCCACAGCGATTCCCGGGAGGCCAGTGATGAGCAGGCGGCCACAAACCAGCAGTTGCCCACCTGGCCCTGGTGCAGGTCGTGGGAGCTGATGCCATCCACAAAAAGGCGGGGGTCCTCGCAGATGTCCTGCAAGAAGGCAGGGGAAGGTGAGCTGCGGAGCAGGAGGGCCCACTGCAGCAGGAAAAGGACCTCAGAGCAGGCAGGGAGGATGCAGTCTGCTGCAGAACAGGGCTCACGTGGCTTGTGTGCTCCCTGAACCCAGTTCCCCTGCAGGCCCTGCCTGGGACACCCTATTCTTCCCTGGCCCAAGCACTCTTCTGCCAAAGATGTGACGATGAACAAAGTCTGTGGAAGGATGCGATGAGGGAGCCAGACCAGGCCACCATCATCCTTCTCTGGTGGCCCTCCCTGTCCCAGCCCACACTGAGAGGCCATGGTCACAACAAAGTAGGTAGTGGGGATGAGACAGATGCCAAAGAGCTTGATGAGCCTGGGGAGGGGCGACTGGGGAGTGGATGGGCCAGGCCCCCTTTGGCACGTCCCTCATGTGCTCATCTGATCCTCCTCTGCCTGAGGAGTACGGAGTTAGGCTGCTGTTCCATTTTATGGATGAATAATGGAGGTTCAGAGAGGGGCAGAGATTTGTCAAAGGCACACAGCACACAAATGCCCCACATGGGACAGAAAGTCATTCTGACTTTCCATAGAGACTGGCAGGCATGGCCAGAGGGATTGCTCCATAGGATGTACAGGGAGCCAGGCCAGGGCAGCTGTAGGGCAGGGAAATGACTCACACCCTCCTGCTGGCCCAGGAGCCCAGCCCTTCCTACTTCTGGAAGTTACTTGCTGTCTGCTGGAGAGGACAGAAGGCCAGCTCCAGGACCAGCTCTTCTCTGCATAGGTCCAAGCCCCCCAGCCTGGGCAGCTTCCCACATCGGGGTTTTCACTAAGGGCCCCTGAGATGGTCCTGGGGAGTAGGGAAAACCTGGGCTTTGGCTTTAGCATACAGAGAGACAATCTCCTGGCATCCCCCAGGGCCACTGTGTCACCCAGCCTGAGCTGGGTGCTGATAGTTCTGAGCAGGGCTGCAGAATGGGCCACTTGGCCCTGGCCCTAGCGTGGGGAGCAGAGGTGAACTGATGCTCCACAGCTCCCGGAGAGCCTGCCTGTGTCCCTTGTGGGCCCAACAGGCTATCTGTGGCAGGACTGGGCATGGGGGCTCCCTTGCCTTGCCAAGGCCAGAAAGGATCCATCTGGGGCTGCATGTGCCACCTGTTTTCAGCAGCCCACACCTGGCCCCTCTACTCCAGCAGCATCTCACGAAGAACAGGGGCTGGGGCAGGCACTAAATCATCTCAGTGCACTAGGTATCCTGCTGGCACCACTATCAATCTTCATCACGGCCCTGAGAATTGGACAGGACACGCATCTCACAGACAAGAAGCTGAAGAGGCGCGGGAAGGCCACAGTGCCCAGCTTCACTGCAGCAGCCTTGCCCTGAGCAGGATCACAGCTATTGAGGCCTTACTGTAGGCAGCCAGCAGAGGGCAGCAGACCCTCAAACACAGAACTATACAGTTCCTGCTTGCCTTTTAACTGTGCAACTTTGGCCCAATGGCCCAACCTCTCCTCGCTTTCACTTCCTCATCCCTGCAAAGGAGACACAGTGTTATCCCTGCAGGGCTGTGTGAGGCCTCCACAGCTCGTGGTGGCGGAGCACTCAAGAGGGAAAATGAGGCACAGGGTGTTCAGGTCATGTAAAGCGCTGGAACTTCTCTGCCCTGAAAAACAAATGTTACAGGGCCAAGGAAAGGGCTGTAACTCCTTGGAGGGCACATAGGGAGGGATCTGACCCCTGCTTGCAGGTGGGGTTACAGGCTGGCTCATGGCAATGTGGTGGGGCAGTTTTCCCAGAGCAGAAGTCTGGGTCTTGTCACTCGAGGTCGTGGGGCATCCGTGGACATGGTGGCCCTCATCTTGTCCCCAAGGTCATGTTCTATCTCTGGGGAAGCAGAGGAAGAAGCCCAGGCCTATCTCCTGCTGCCTCTCATTTTATCTCCCAGCCTCACCACAGCCAGCCCAGCTCTGGAGCCATGGGGAGCTATGACTTAGCATCTGTTGTTCTGAGGCTAGGAGGTGGGACGGGGGGAGGTCATGTCTGGAGGACCTGGTCACATGGGCCACAGGAAGAGAAAAGGCACTGCCTGGCATCACCAAGGCCCATGGCAGGGGCAGGGTGAGGTGCGCCTGTACTTTAGATCCCCCAACCAGTGCTCTGGGACAGAGACCATTGCCTCATCCCACAGAAGAGGCTGGGTCCAAGAGAAGAGAGTGACATCCAAGGTCAGGAGGCAAGGGAGCAGACAGACAGAAAATACTGGTCTGCAGGACTCCTGACCAGAGCTGTCCTCCCCACTGTGTGGCACTGCTGAGAGAGACCTGGGGGGCAGGCATAGCACAGAACAGGGCTCTGGTCCGGACACCTCTCCAGCCCTTGAAAAGGAAACCAGGAGTGCTTGGGCTTGGGCTTCAGGGTTCCTGGGTTCCATCCATGGCACGGCATGGACCTGGGGTGATCGGCAGCCTGAGAGAGAGCAGAGACAGCCTGGGCCAAATTACCCCTGCCAGGAGAGGCTTGGGGTTACCAGTCTAACCCAGAGAAACCAGGTAAGGTCAGTGGCATCTGGAACTTGGAGGCCACCTTGGGGCACCTGTAAAAGAACAGTCACAGAAATGGCTCCTGAGGAATAGGCACCTGCTGTGAGCTGGGCACTATGCAAAACAACCCTGTTAGACAGAAGGGAAACAAGGCGCGGAGAGGTTAGTCATGTACCAAGGCCACACAAGAAGCTGTGAACTGAGACTCCAATTCAGGTAGCCTGGCTCTAGAACCTCTGCGTAGGCTGGCTTTTATGATGACAAAATCACCCTTCCTTTACTGCTCCCTGAGGGGGTCTCACTACATAGGAGTGAGATGAAGCCCAGGCCTTCACTCTCTACCTTGGGGGCCAGGCTTCTCATGACCAGCACTTGTCCTCCTCCTTTTCCTGGACCACCAGCTGGACATAAGCCACTGAGTGTGTCAGGGTTGGGCTCTGCCTTCAAGAAGGTAGAGCCAGAACTGACCTCATGTGAGCAGAGCTGAGATGGCAGAAGCCCAGGAGGACCAGAGAGGCTGCAGGGAGAGGGCACCCCCACCTTCAGATGGCGGGGGGAGAGGGATGTGGGCAGGGAGGCTCAGGTGGGATAAGGGCTCCAAATGACCCTAAGACAGGGTCCAGCTCCCCCTGGAGACACATTGCTTATGAGGGACCTATGCCTCGCCAACTGGACTCTGCCATCACTGTCCACGCTGGCTTTGCCTTGGGGTTTCCCCCACCAGCCTGCAAGCTCTGGGGCCAGGCTTGCCAGGCTCTGCCTATCTCCAAGGTGGGCAGGGTCTGCATTCTCCATGGGCCTGCAAAGAGGGTCCCTCAGAGGAAGTGAGGTGACATGCAGGCCTGGGCAGGGCCACTGTGAGCCCTGGGCCAGTCCATCTGAGGGCTGGGGTGACCCCTCCTCTGCTCAGCTTGCCTCTAGGACATGGCCCCTTGCACCTGCAGGAAACTCTCACCCAGCCTGCTATGCCAGCTTGGCAAGGTTCAGGCCACAGCCCTGGACACTTTCCTCCTGGCACAGCAGGAAATTCAGGTTTGCAGTCCTGGTGCACAAACAATAGGAATGCAACACACACACACACACACACACACACACACACACACACCTGCACCGGAACCATCCCATCCCCCCATCTCCCTACCTCTTCTGCCACCCACCTTTACCAGTCAACCCTCCTGTAATGGAAGGTCACAGGAAGAATCAACAGCTGAGGACAATGGGCCTCTGCCTGGGATAGGGACAAATGGCTGTATTTTTAGGAGTCACAATGTATGGCCCTCCCTCTGCTCATCCCTGCCCCATCTCTTGCTAGAAGTCCCCATCCTTTCAGGCTACCTCCTCTAACAAGCCTGAACTCTGTGTCAGGCAAGTGGCTGGCATGGGGTGGTTCCCAGGCTGGCAGAAGTGCCCAGCCCAAGCCTGGTGCAAACCACCAGCTATGCTCTCTCCAGAGGCCAGCCCAGCCCAGGGCACAGCCTTCCCTGGTAAATGAGCATGAGCCCTGGGGGGCCGGCTGGGGCCACAGGCTTGAGCTGGGGGAATCCAGGGAGAGTCCTCCACTGGCATCTGCTCACAGGACTCGCACTTTCTCTCTGTATTCCACCAAAGGCCCCCTAGGCTGATGCCCAGAGATAGTGCTGGGTGGGAGACACACCACACCCTACCACAGCCCAGGCCCGAGAAGAGAAAGGAGCTCCCATCCACACCCCGGGGATCCCCCAGCCCCCAGGGATTGCCAACAGTCCCCGTTCGCCTCTTATCTCTGTGACCAGACTATGAGGGAGGCAGGAGATGGGTACAGTTCTAAATAGAACAGCAAAGACCAATGAGCCTGAAGGGGTTGGGCCTGCAGCAGGCCCTGGGTGGAGACTAAAGAGGATAAGGCCTGGTCTTTCAGGGTGGGAGGTGAGGGGGTCATCAGCAACAGAAAGGACCACTCTGGATCCTGTGTTGCCAAAGAGAAGGCGGGCAAGAATGGGCAAGGGACGCTAGTCACTGTCTCCCACGTCTCTGACGGCTCAGGTGCCCCTCTTCACTTCAACCTTCAGAAACTCTTATCAGCAAGAATTGCTCTTCCCACTTACAGATGAGGAACCTGAGGCCCAGGGAGCGAAGTGACGAAGTCCAGGTCACACCTGGCCTCCAGTAAGGAGGGGTCAAGGCTGGAACTAAGTCTTTCTGGCTCCAGCCAGACTCCCCATTCCATTTCGGGAGAAAAACAGAACAGTGGAAGCCAGGAGGCTGGGTAAGGAGCACCTTCCATAACGAAGGCACCAAATATCCAGCACAGAGGAGGAGTGTGGGTTTCCCGGTGTAGAAAAGGCTGGCTTTCCGTTCCGTCTGTAAACAGTGGGTCGCAGGACCCAGGAAGTAGGACTTCCTAGAGACACAGCTGCCTCAGGCCAAAGTTTCACTGGACAAGGGTGGAGCAGCTGGGAGTTACTAGCTGTGAGCTGGACCAGCCCCACCCTTGATGAAGATAGACCTGACTTCCACTTCCTACTCCGCAACCTCCTACCCTGCTGGTGTCAAGGGGGCCCCCTGTTCCAGCCCTGTTCCCAGATGCAGGCAGTACCTACAGTCATTTTTTTTTCCCCTGAGGCACATGCGTATGTGTGGTACTGGGGATTGAACCAGGGCCTTCCAACGTGCCACATTCCCAGCTGGCTCTTCTCTCCTCTCCCCTCCCCTTCCCTTCCCCTCTATTCTCCCTCCCTCCCTTCCTTCCTTTTTATCTTTTCTCTTTCTTTCCCCTCTTCCCCTTTCCCCTTTCCCTTTCCTCCCCCTCCCCCTCCCCTCCCCTACCTTCCTTTTAATTTAGGTTTTTTATTTTTCCTTTTAGTTTTTTGAGACAAGATCTCATTATGTAGCCCAGGCTGGTTTCCAACTAGTGCTGATCCTCCTGTCTCAGCCTCCGGAGAGCTGGGATAGCAGACATGGGACACTATGCCCAAATTCTTTTTGAGACAGTGTCTTACTAAGTCACTAAATTGGGCTTGAACTCCCAATCCTGCTTCTGCCTTCCAGAGTGTAAGGATTATAGCAGTGCACCACCAACCAGTAACCACACATAATTTTTTTTACAACCACATCACCACATCACCCACATGATCTCACATCCTGGTCTACCACAGTTCATCCATGGGGGTCAGGCCTTGAACAGCCTCCCAGCTGACAAGAGATTCTCCTTAGGTCTCAATCAGATGTCTCCCTCATCTCCAACCACATGCTGCCATGGCCCCAGCAGGGCATCACAGCTCTGCCTCCCTCAGTCTGGAATAGAAGGTGGTACCTGGCAGGTGCCAGGGAGGGAGAAGACCTGGCAGGACTTGAACTTGTGCAGCAAGGAGCTTGCAGAGGGCAATGTTTCCATCAGGAGCACCCAGAGCCACCAGCCTGCCCAACCTGCCCCAGCCAGGCCTCTCTGGCCTCCTTCCAGAGTCACGGACTGACTATAAATGCCTTTGCCCTTTAGGTCTGGAGACACCCAGTGGCAGGAAGCGGGTCAGGATGAGGGCAGAAAGGAGCAGAGCACGAACTGGGAAAAGAGCTCAAGGGTCCGCGCTCTTTGCTGCACTGAGGCATCACAAAGGCTCCTTGAGGCTGGCCTCCTTCCTCACCCACTGAACAAAGGAGAGGGAGAAAGGCACGGGGAGCCAGGACCCAACAAGTGAAAATCTTGTGGCCAGGCCAGGAGGTTCTGGGGAGTTCCTGGGGACCAAGGCCATGGTCAGAGATTCCATGGAGCTCCCTGGGCACAGGCCAAAGGGCCAGGGCCTCTTGGGTGTGGTCTACCCTGCCAAGGGCTCCCCAGGCAATCTTGGTGTGTTCCTTCTCCTCCCAGTCTCAGTTTCCCTCCCTCTCAAGAGTTCTAACCAAGAAAAGCCCAGGATTTGTGGGTTGGAAGGGACTGGAGACCTAGTCTATCTAGGAGAGGAACTCGAATACCAAATTTCATTTTCCCAAAAGGTCAAGGGGGCCTGAGGGTTTCTGTAAAACACAAATTTGACCCGGTGGTCGCTGCTGAAGCCACCTCTTTGAAGGCCCCTATGCCCTCAGGGCCAGTGCTGAGGTCCCCCACATCTAGTTTGTCCCCCTCACTTTTCGGTGGCCTGTGTCCCAGCGGTCAAGAGAACCAGGCCAGCAGGTGTCAATTTGCCAGGCACCACCGCTCCCCAGCACTTCCTGTATAGGCCTCCTGCCTCTGACTCTGAGACACTTATCTGAGAATCACACAGCAAGAGTCACAGCTCCCTCCCTGCCTGAGTGACCAGGCAGAGCAAGGCCTCCCACACCCTTCAGTGTGACCAACTCTCACAGGGTGTCCAGCAAGGCTGTGCAGCCTGGATAGGGGCCTGGGTCCACCATGTCCCACAGACTCCCCTTCTCCCAGGCCACGGGGGACACCCACTCAGCAGGACCCTTCTCCAACCCACCCTCCCACCTAGGCACTGGAGCTCAACAGGAAGAAGTCACCATACATGGGCCACACCCTTTTGTTTAGCATGGTCTGACCTCAAGCATGATCTGCCCAAGGCCAGGGGCCAGGATCCAGGTTAGGGAGTGGTGAGGAGAGGCCTTCTAGCTCCACACTGCTGGGTGCCAGGCTGTCTTGCAAGCCTATAAGGTGGACACTATTACCTCTGGCCACCACTATGATTACCAATTAATCATCTTATATGGGAAGCGACTTTCATTATCTTTATAATAATCATGAAAGCACGTTCCTTATACTAGAATATCACTCCACGTTTTGCCAAACAAAAGTCACATCATCTCATTTTTAACCCCAAAATGACCCCAGAAAGGAGGGTGGCAGGGATAAGGGGCTATGGGGTTCAGGCCCACTCTCCTAGCAACCCTTCCAGGTCAACTCCCACATCAAGGGACCTGGCAGGGCCACCCCGATGTCCCTGCAGACTCAGGCCACGGACAGTCGTCTCCGCCCCCAGTGGACACAACACACCGACCTTGGGTCGTTTCCACCTGACGGCGGGGCCCGGAATGCCCTTGTAGTAGAGCGAGTCATCTGTGGCAGGGAAGTGGGGATCCTCAAAGAGCACCTTCCTGCGCAGACAGGCCCGCTTCAGGGCTGAATAGTTCTGGTCCTCATAGGCCTTCACACACGAGAACATGGCGGCAGCTGGCGCAGGAAGAAAAGGCAGGAGCACCTGGAGGACAGGAAGTAAGACATTCATCACTTAGGGATACCAGGGCTCCTGCTGTGCACCCAATCACCATGTGATCCCTGCAGCCCTGGGAAGTAGGTATCGACACCCTCATCATGCAGGTGAGGCTCAGAGAGGGGTAGAAGCTTACCCAAGGTCACACAGCTGGTACCAGGCAGAGCAGAGATAGGTGCCCACTGGCCTGACTCCTGCACTGAGATTCTCTCCTTTCTGAGGCCTGGAGGTGATTCTAAACCACAGGCCACCAAGCGCTCAGGGCTAACCCAGGCCACACCCATCTCCTCCCTCCCTCTGTTTAACCAGCCTTTGCTAGAGCTCCCCAGACTGAATCAGACTAGCAGCCAACCCCAGCAGTGCTCTGGCCCGTGTCACACCCACAGGGAAGCAGCTGTGCATGTCCTCTGATCCTCCTCCGGAGGGGCCCATTTCTGCCCTGTTTCGAGCACCCGGGAGCGATCATTCTTCCCTGGAAACAAAGTCTATGATCCTCTAGAGAGCAGGCTCCCACTCTTGAGTCCTCCCTTCACTCTCCAGGACATCATTATAGCTGACCAAAGGTTGGGAGACTGTTACACAGGCCAAAAGGGGAGAGGATGGGAGAGAAGTGGCCAAACCCCCTCTCACTCTGCTGGCTCCTACCCTGTGCAAGCCACTTGGCTAGAAGTTTGTGTCTGTCATTTACAAACTCTGCTGGGTGAGCACTTTGTCCAGGAAGAATGGAGGTGGCCTGCCAGGGTTCCCTGGGAACAGTCTGGACTGGAACCCAGGTCTTCAGGCCCTGATGCTCCCACCCTGGCCTCTCAAGCTTGTGTGGGCTAATGTACTGAGCACTGGGCAGGTGGGGCTCTCCCCTGGACCCCACTCAGCTGAGGCCTTGCAGGAAGGAAGAGGACATTCTCCAGAGAAGAGAAGAAGCAGGGAGAAAGAAAGTGAGATGGGCCAGAGTGTGGACACAGATGAACAGCAGGGGACCGCCCACTGTCCTGCCTGCGGACAGGGTGACAGCCGGCTTGTCCCCTGCACTGTGCCCACAGCTGTTTCATCTCTGGCCCTCACATCTACAGAGAGCTGCTGTCTGACCTCAGGTCAACAACTTAACCTCTCTGGCCTCACCTCTGTCACCCCCTTCTGCCCTCCCCACACCTCAGAGGCCAGGAAGATGGAGAGGGGCAGCCTGAAGAGCACTCTGGCCCACAGCCACCAAGCAGAATCATTACCACATGTTTCCAGCAGCTGGTAGCTCAGAAAGCAATTTAAGTGCAAGAATTAGATCAGAGAAGCTGAAAACAGAAGCCAGGAGCCAGCTCTCCCTGCTCTGGGGTCTCAGAGCCTAGAGGGTCCAGACACAGGGAGCAGGCTGGCTGTAGTCACACAGCTAGGCTGGTGGAGAATGACGGTTCCAGCTGCTCTCCAGGACACACCGGCCCACACCACTGGAGGGGTCTGCTCCCAGGGAGGAGAGTGGGGCTTATGGGAAAGCTCAGACAGGAGGGCCCAGAACTGGAGCAAGAGGGCAGGCAGAGGGCGTGAGCTCAGCCATCCCTCTGCCTCTCTCTCTCTCTAGCCAGGATGATATGGCCTCCTTATGGACTCTTTTTTGCCCAGACAGCCCTCCTGCACCCTCGAGATCTCTGCGCATGGCATTCATTGGCCAGTGTTCCCTGGGGTCACAGGGGTGAGCAGCCTCTCCTGGTAGCTTCAGGCATGGAGGCAGGAGAGCTCAACCCCAGCCTCCCCGCTGAGTGCGGCCCCTGGACAATCTATGAAGTGTCCAGTCTAAGCCTCCCAGCAGCCCTCTTCCTGTTCTCTGCCAATCTCACCCCTGCATCTCACCTCCTGAGAGCAGATGCTATGAGCTCCTTGCAGTATCCCTGAAACTGTTAACACAGGGCCTTTGTACATGCCATTCCCTCCACAATCCAGCCCTGCCTCGGCCATCTGGGAGTCCCTCAGAGGACAGTGCTCAATACACTGTGCTCATCTGTGCACTCCCTGTCCACCTCTGTGTCTCCAGCTTCAGGATGGGGGCCGGAGAGTCAGGAACGGTACTGATTACACCAACAAAGGTGAGTGCAGGGGCCAGGGATTTCGTTCAGTGGTGTCGCCTCCTGCCTCACAAGTGCAGGGTCCCGAGTTTGATCCCTTGAACTGAAAAAAAAGTGAGTGCAGGGAGAGCTTCTCTACAGATTCAAGAGGGTAGGGACCAGGGGAAGCTGCTTGCCCATCAGCTCAGGCCCAGCCACCCGTCTTCCCACTAGCCCAGGCCTCCCTTTCCTTCTTCCTCCTCCAGATGGCTGAGTGCCAGCTGCTCCCCACACCCCCAGACTGAGGTGGCTGCAGCCCCAGTGCTCTCTGCTGTAGCCCAGCCTCTTCCTGCTCCTGACTGAGCTCTGACCTCAGTTCCCCAGGTGCCACCTAACCTGTGAGGCTCTAGACAGGCCGCTGGTCTGCATGGTCCTTGTGTGGAAGGAGGAGGCAAGGTGCCAGGGCCCCTGTGCCTCTGTGAGCATCTAAAGAGATAACCTCCCACAGGGCAGCATGCTGGACACTCTGGGCCACTGTGCCCGAGGACTGTAAATACCAGCAATCAACCCCTGACGAGGTTTCCAGACCCTATCAGATATAGGAGGTTCTGACACAGAGGGCTTTGTCTCCAGGGAGCTTCAAGGCCTACAGCACCAGCAGGCACAGGCAGAGTGGAACAGGGGTTGTGCAGAGGTACAATAGGGAGGTTCACCACAGAGCTAGGCCGCTCTGCAGGAGAGAGCAGATGTCTGCTCAAAAAGAGGCTGGGAGGCCCAGAGGTGCAGTGTGCTTTGGACCTGGCCTGGCCCAGGGAGCGAGCCACGCAGATAGAGGAGGGGGCACTGAGTTGGGTGAGAACAAGGATGCTGGACCTGCTGGCAGGAAGCCTGCAGATAGGTGCTGCATGGCCTGGGATAAGTCATGATCCCTCTGAGCTGCTGTCAATCAGCAAGACACCCTGGCCCTACTTGGTTCCAGCTTCTACAGTACAGAGGACAGGAAGAAAGTGGTATCTGATCCTCAGCCTGCTCCTGGGGAACTCAGTCTGTCCATGCTTGGCCTGCTGCTCCTTGGACCTGGTGGAAGTGGTGGGGACAGCCCTGCTGTTCCTGGGCTCAGTGAAGACTCGTCTTCCAGCAGCTCATGATGCCTGGATGCAGGAGGCTGACACCCTGGGGAACCTTCCCTGGGTGTGACAACCACCGAAGCCAATTTTTACACAGGAGTGTGTAGGAACTTCTAAGTCCTTGGCCTGTTAGCTGGATCCAGCTAGGGCTTCCCAAGCAGAGCCTAGGCTGACACTGTGAAATGTTAGAGGGTACCTGACATGGTAATAAAGGCATCTTTTGGAGCATTGTTCTCCCTGGTTCTCTCTGGAGTATCACTCAGTGTAGTCCAGATATCTTTACCCGTCATAGACCTTGCCCAGCCTCTACTTACCATACAAAGCAGAAGCGGGCCTTTGGCTGGAATTGAATGATTTTTTTTTCATTTTTACTTTATGTATTTTTATTTTTTGTGGTACTGTGGATCAAACCGACAGATCTCTGCATTCTAAGCGAATGTTGTACCACTGAGCTACATCCCCAGGTTTGGGGATGTACTTTATTTAACAAATTCTTCCAGTTGCCTTTTATTTCTGGGGAGTAAAATTAACTTCTTATTTATAGTAGATACACAATTTCCCCAGTCTCAAAAGGAGAGAGAAGGAGAGAGAGGAAGGAGGGAAGGAAGGAAGGAGGGAAGGAGGGAGGGAGGAAGGGAGGGGAGAGGGAGAAGGGGAGAGAGAAAGACTGATTAGGGAAAAGGGAAGATAAGTTAAAGAAAAATAAAATACTAAGTTGCCAGTGGTGTAGGCAGGACAGTCAACATTACACCAAGATGTGGTGGGCAGCGTGCTGCTGAGGATGGGCACCAGAGCTATGTCTAGGAGCTTCTCTTTCCCTTCCTCCTCTTCCTGATGGCTGGGTGCCAGACTGTGCCCACACCCACTGCCCAGGCTGAGGTGGCTCTTGGCTATGGTACAGCCCTTCTCCTGTTTCTGACTGGGCCTTGACATTATAACCTAGGGCCTGCTGAAGCTGTGAGGCCCTGGACATGGTCTGTCTGGTCTGCTGGATCTTGTCTGGAAGGAGGAGTCTCTGATAGGGGACACAATGAGCCTCCTTTAGCTTCTGGAAGAGGGATAATGGAGCAGCATCTGGGGCACGTAAGAACCAGAGAACTCTGTTGAGCTCAAGCCCGGCAGCAAGAAGTCCTCAAATCAGCATACAAAGGGCCAGAACAGCCGAGGCCACCTGGAGACAACAAGCTAGAGGACTCAGCTACCATTTAATCAGCCTTATCAGGAGGCACTAGTCACTAAGACAGTTCAGGGCTAGACAACATAACAGAACAGTACAACATACTAGAACATCCAGGGAGGCCACAAGGCTGGGGAAGTCTGATCTAAAAGCACAGGGTGGGGGCAGGGGATTTAACTCAGTGGTTCCACCGCCTACCTTGCAAGCACAAGGACCCCAGTTCAATCCCCAGTACCACACACAAACACAAAATAAAGTTAAAAATTAAAAAAAAAAAAAACCAAAAAAACAAAAAACACAGGCAGGGCTGGGGATTTAGCTCAGTGGTTCCACCTGCCTGCCTCTCAAGCACAAGGTCCTTCAGTTCGATCCCCAGTACCAAAAAAAAAAAAAAAAGAAAGAAAAAGAAAAGTAAACCACAAAACCACAGGGAATTGGAGAAGGGGTCATTCTAATAAATGGTACTAAGTCAATTGGCTATGAAGATGGGAAAAGACTCATCTTGACCCCTACCTCATACCACACACAAAAAGCAAATTCCAGACAAATAGCAAATCTAATTGTAAGGTAAAACAATAATACTTTTACAAGAAGATATAGTAAAAAGAACACATCCAAATAGCCAATAAATAGAAAGAAAGAAACACCAATGAATAGAAAGAATAGTCATCAAGGAAATGCAAATTAAAACCACAGTGAGGCACCACTCTGCCCCCTCTGGAAAGGCTAAGGTAAAAACACCATGAACACACACAAAAATCCCAGTGTAGCTCAGGGTGGGGCACTTACCAAGCATGCACAAGGCTCTGATTTCCAGCCCTAGTTCCACAAAAACATACAAAAAACAAACAAACCCAAATGACCCAGGTGGAGCTCTTCCATACCTGTGGTGGGAATGTAACTTGGTACGGTAACTTTACAAAGCTGTTTGACTAAAGCTACCAAAGTTGAACAAACACAATCTGTATTACACAGTAATTCCACTCAAGAAGGTGTCCAACAGAAATGTATGCACACTTAACAAAAAACATATTTGAGAATGTTTTTCACATTGGTATTTGTCTGAAATTAGGGACAACTGAAATGTGCATCAACAAAAGAATAAATAGGTCATACATTCATACACTGTAATACCAAACAATAATGAGAATGAAGCCAGGCATAGTGGCACGTGTCTGTAATCCCAGCTATTTGGGAAGCTCAGGTAAGGAGGATAGTTCAAGTTCAAGCCCAGACCGGACAACTTAGTGAGACCCTGTCTCAAATATTCTGCAACAATGCATAAGATTCTAATAAGATTACTGACATTTAGAAATGGGAGGAAAGGAGCTAAAGGTGTAGGGAAGGTGTGATACGTAGGGGAAGAACAAAAAGGGAAAAGGAAAAAATGTGAGAGAATGAAAAGATGAAAATAAAGTGTTTGTAGATGGGGAGGGGAGGAGGGGGTGAAGGGAGGGCAGAGGTAAGGGGAAAAAATGAGAATCAAGACTTGCCATGTAAAGGTACATGATCCCAACAATGAATGTAACTGTACTGTATCCCTAAATGTACCAATAAACTCAATTAAAAAAAAAACAAAAACAAACAAAAACAAACAAACAAACAAAAAACAATGTGCTGGAAATGTAGCTCAGTGGTAAAAGCACTTCCCCAGTATTTGTGAGGCCTTGCATCAATCCCCAGTACTGCAAAAGAAAAAGAAATCAGCAGTATTTCTATGTGAGCAACTACCTGAAAAAGAAATCAAGACAACAACTCCACTTATAATAGCTATAAAAATAAAATGAAATACTTAGGAATAAACTTAACAAAAGATGTGAAAGGCCTGTACACTGAAAACTATAAAAGAGAGGAAAGAAATTGAAGACAGAAGCAAATGGAAAGATATGCTGTGTTTATGGAGTGGAAGAATTAATACTGCTACAGTGTCCATGCTACCCAAAATGATTAGGTTCAGTGCAATTCCTATCAAAATTCCAGAAACGTTTCACAGAGATAGAAAAAAATAACTGTAAAATTCGTTTGAAACCACAAAAAACTTCAAACACAAAAGCAATATTGAGCAAAAAGGACAAAGCTGCAGACATCACAATACCTGGCTTCAAAATATACTAGAAAGCTGTTGCAATCAAAACAGCATGCTATGGCATAAAATATACATAATCTGGGCATGTCTGTAAACCTAGCTACTTGGGAGGCTGAGACGGGAGGACTCTAGGTTTGAAGCCAGCCTAGGCAGTTTAAAAAATAGCTGACTGTGTAGCTCAGTGGTAGAGCACCCCTTGGTTCTATACCCAGTACTGAAAGAACAGAATAGAAAAAAGAAAAAAGAAAAATACATAGACCAATGGAACAGAATAGAGAGATCAGTAATAAATCTACCCATTTATGGTTGATGGATTTTTAACAAAGGTGCCGACAGCACACAATTGAGAAAGGATAGTCCAAAGGATGTAGGAAAGCCAGATAGCCACATGCAGAAGAATGAAATTGGACCCTTATTTCACAATATACACAAAAACAACTTGTGGCTGGGGTGTAGCTCAGTGGTAGTGTTTGCATAGCATGGCTAAGGTCTGGATTTAATCGCCAGCACCACCACTAAAACAAATACAAACAAACAAACAAACACAACAACAAAACAGATTAATATTAAAGACTTAAGGCCTGGAACCGTAAAACTTCTAGAAAAAAATATAGGGGAGAAGCTCCACGGCATTGGTCTGTGCAAATACATATATTAATTTGTTTTGGATATGACTCCAAAAGCAGAGCCAAGAAAAGCAAAAATCAAAAATGGGTTTATGTCAAATTAAAAACTGTCTGCACAGCCAAGCAATTTCAACAGAGTGAAAGGACAATTCTACAGAATGAGAGAAAAGATTTGCAAATCATCCAGCTTATAGAGAATTAATGTCCCAAATACATAAGGAATGTGTACAATTTAATGAATGACAAACCAGATAACTCAAGTAAAACATGGATGGGCAAAGGACCTGAACAGACATTTCTCAAAAGAAGACATAAAATAACCAACAGGTTGTGGAAAAACAAAACAAAACAAAACAAAAACCTCAACATCACTAATCATTAGGGAAATGAAAATCAAAGCAAATGGACATATTATCTCACACCTGTTAGAATCACTATTATTGCGAGGTGTGGTGGTGTAAGCCTGTAATTCCCAGCACTCCAGAGGCAGAGGCTGGAGGATCGCTGAGTTCAAGGCCAACCTGAACTGCCTAGTGAGACCCTGTCTTAAAAAAAAAAAGGAATGGCTAGTACCAAGAGAAAAATAAAGAGTGCTGGTAAGGATGTGGAGAACAGGAAACCCTTGCACACTCTTGGTGGGAATATAAATTAGCATAGCGAGAGCCATGCCTGTAATCAAGTACTCTGGGGGGCAGAGGCAACTTAGTGACCTAGCAAGACCTTTTAAATAAAAATAAAAACAAAGGAGGGGTGGTGTCCTGGGGATGTGGGTTCAAGTACTCCCCACCCAAAGTAGTACAATCAGTATAGAAAGCAGTATGGAGGTTCCACAAACAAAAAAATACGGCCAGGGATTTAGCTCAGTGGCACAGTGCCTGCCTCTCAAGTGCAAGGTCCTGAGTTCCTGGTACCAAAACAAAAAACTTAAACAAAAACAAAACCACCCCCAGCCCAAAATAAAAAACAGAACATGATCAACAGTATGGATGAGCCTGGAAGACATTATGTTAAATGAAATAAGCTAGATCCAGAAAGACAAGGCAGGATCTCACTTATATGTAGAATGTAAAACAGTGGAATGCATAGGGAAGAGTAGAATAATGGTTACCAGGGACTAGTAGGGTTTAGGGAAGGCTGGGGTGATGTGGTCAAAGATATAAAATGTCAGACAGAAGCATTAATTTCAAGAGATTCCTTGTAGAACATGGTGGCTAAAATGAACAACAATTTTTGTTTGTTTTGTTTCTGGAGCACAGGTGATTGAGCCCACGGGCATTCTACCACTGAGCTACATCTTCTGCCCTATTTTATTTTTTTCATATTGAGACAGTGTCTCACTAAGTTGCCCATGCTATCCTTGAACTTGAGCTCCCCCTGCCTCAGCCTCCTGCATATCTAGCATTAAAGGTATGCACCACAATACCTGGCTTGTATTGCTAAGAAAAAAAAAAAAAAAGATAAGGCTTAGGATGTAGATCAGTAGTAAAGCCCTTGCCTAAAATGGGCAAGGCTCAGGTTTAGATCCCCAGTACCACCAAAGAAAATTTTTAAATAAAAAAACAGTAAGTATTTGAACAAATGTGAATGTTACTTAACTTGATTTGACTGTTTCACATTGTACACTTGTTTCAAAATATATTGTACATAATGTATATGGACATTTTTATTTGTCAATTAAAATTAATTTTTACAAAAAGAAAAGCAGACGTAACTCATGTACAGAGACTAGAAAGCAGGACAGCGAGGATTGTGTTAGCCAGCTTTCTGTTACTGTAACAAATACCTGACAAAACCAGCTTCTAAAAAGGTTTGGCTCACAGTTTTGAAATTTCCAGCGCATGACAGGGTTGATCCCTTGCTTTGAAGCCTCTGGTGGGGCTGCTGGATGGCAGTGGTGAGGAGCACTTGCTACAGCAAAACCACCAGCCTTGCCATGGCCAAGAAGCCAAGGAGGAGGAAGAAGAGATGGGGCCCCAAACTCCCCTCTGGGACCCACTTATCAATGAGCTAACACCCTCCCACCAGGACCCACTCTTAAAAGTGCCACCACCTCCCCCAGGAACCTCCCTGGCACTAAGCCTTTAAAACACACTGGCATTTTAGGGAGGCTCCAGACCCAAACTATAGCACTGCTTCTGGGGAGTGACTGGAAGGGGCACAAGGGGGCCAGGGGAGCTCTGGTAAAACTTCCTCTATCTGGGTAATGGGTACAGTCACTTTAAAAATCTACTGAGCTGTGCACTTGTGATGTATGCACTTTGCTGTAGATCACTTCTGCTTCAATAAAAACTTCAAAGAGAACAACAGAAAGTAAGCAGAGTCATCCTGGGAAGAAGGGAGACTGACTCCCCTGACCCAGGCCTCCCCAGATTCAGGCTCTTCACAGCTGTGGCCTTGTCTTGTTGGACCCCACATGCTTGGGTGGAATAAGCAGGGGAGGCAGAGAAGGAAAGAGTAGCAGGTGGTCGGAGCGCTGGACCTGGCCAGGCCTAGTCATGTCCAGGCTGTGTGACCCTCTACTGATCTCCACCTCCATCTCTCAGTGTCCTTGAGTCGAAGAGAAGGTCCAGCAGGTGTGATCCGCCCAGCAGAGCATACATCTCCAGGTTTCTTCTGCATCGGGAGGGAGGTGGAGCCTCAGGCTGCCTCCACAGGATCTTGGCCCTGAGCTGACTCAGAGAGGTGAGCAGTAGGGCAAAGGATCTTGGACAAGCTGCGGAGAATCCCAGCCAGGGGTCCTGGTGTGCCCAGCACAAGGACCAGGCTTTGTCCTGAGGCGATGGACTTCTGAGGAAGGTGCTGAGCATGGGTGGGGCTTGAGTCACAGCCATACTAGGAAGATCCATCTGGCTTTATTGCTTGAGTATGGCTTGTCCCCCCAAAAACTCAGGTTGGGACTTCATCCCTCCACCTGGCTGCAGTGGGGATGGAATCCAGTGGGAGGTGGCATGGAAGTGGGGCCCTTAGGAACAAATGAGTGCCTGGATTGGGAAAATAGGCTACCTACCAGAGGTGTCTGCCTCTTTTCTTGCTTTTACACATCTGCTTCTTCTTCTAATCTTGGCTATGAGTTGAAGCTGCTTGAGGACCTCACCCAATGTGGCCACCCAATCTGGGATTCCTGGTCACCAGAACTATGAGCCAAAATAAACCTCTGCTCTTTCACACATCACCCAGTCTCAGATGTTCTGTCACAGCAGCAGAAAACAAACTAGAATACTGCCACATGGAGAATGGACCAGAGGACAAGGCTCCAGAAGAAATGCCAGAAGGAATGCCACAGAGCTTAAAACAGCAGCTCACATCCTGAAGGGAGAGCAACTGCATCTCAGGGATATGGGGAGACACACCCAACTCTACAAGCCCTCAGGGGGTGAGGTGAAAGGGAGAGTGCAGCAGTGCCCACGGGCCCTCTGTGCCCACTCCCCACAGTCCACCACGCCACAGCCTGGCAGGAGGGTGGCTGAAGGAAGCAATGATGCCTCACACCCACAACCTGCCAATCAGGGGTCCCATTTGAAACCCCACTGCTCCCTATCCCAGCAACACACACACACACACACACACACACACACACACACTGCCCTGTGCCCTACAACATGGAAGGGCTGCACCTCTGTGCTGCCTTCATGACCCAGGGGACACTGGTGCATATCTTCACTGACACCCATTCTGGGCTGGCCCTGAACAGTTGAAAGGTGTTGAGGGACCCTTCAAGGCCAGCCCAGGGGAACACACTTCAGTCAGTGCTTCCAGGAGTGAGGCAGGTTATGGGGCAGGGATCTGGGCGGGGAGAATGCTGACAGACAGACAAACAGACAGACAGGCAAAGGGCAGTAGGCTGAGGAAGGAGGGGGGGAGGCTGAACAGCGG
>NW_022900928.1:30277551-30284359 GCF_012274545.1 Fukomys damarensis | reverse complement strand
GGGTGGGTGGGGCTAGGAAAGCCAGGCTGGGGATGGGGGGCGCCTAGCAGAGCCAGGGAGCCAGGGGCATGGCCAAGGGTCAGAGGCTGATGTGGTGACTGAAGCCAGGGAAAGCCAGATGCCAGGAGAGGGGGCCTGCGAAGGGCAGGGCTCCAAGTTTGGTGGCTGACAGGTGATTTGTGTTTTTGCTTTTGTGAAGGTTATTTATTGCCTGTCACCCTATACCTTGAGGTCATTCTCCATCTTCCCCACAGGGCAGGGATAATGTGTATCTCTTTGTCCTGTGCAGGGTATATTCTGACCACCCAGGACCCCATCCCCCATACGCCTGCACTATGAAACTGAAAGCAGATGGGGAGGAAGAGCTGGGTCTGGGCCACCTCAGACTCCTGGATCCTGGCTCCTGGGCCACTCAGGGTCCCAAGCTCCCAGGTTCTGGCTCCAGAGCTGAGGCAGCCAGGCTCCATGAATCACTCCAGCCAACGCCAGGCAAGCTGGCACCAATGCTGGGAAATCCTGTCTTTCTCCTCCCTCCTCGCTCTTTATCATTTCTGTCTGTGTCCAATCCATTCTCCACCCAGCTGCAGAGTGATTTTTCTAACACAAATCCAACCAGGTGGCTCCCCGCTGGCAAACACAGAGGGCAGAGACATGCACGTGGGCCACAGGTCTCCAGCTGGTCCTGTGGAGATGATGGCTCAGGAGCGCTAATGTTCCCCACAGCATGAGGAAGGAGCTGGCCTCCAGCCTGGCTCTGTGTGGCCCTGACTGAGTCATGAGGCCTGATTCCACAGCTGCTCCTCGTTTGGGGTTTGGAGCTGGGTCCTGCCTGGGATGTCATGTGGAGGAGGGAGCTGGAAAGCATCTGTAAACAGGATGGACAGGGAGAGGAGCCTCCAAAAGGGGAGTCCCCAGAACCTAAGTTCCTGCAGGACCTGGGCTGGAACAGGAAGAAGCCAGGGGCCCAAAGTCAAGGGGCTTCCTGCTTAGGTTCAGCCTTAGTGACCAGCTTGTCATGGCTGTGGCACTTGAAGATTTACATTGAAAGAAAGCTCTCAGTCATGGGAAACCCAGACAAGTGGCCCACCTCACCGGGGGACTCCTAGCCAAGTTCATGTCCTGCAAAGAAGGCACAGGGTCAGGGGCAGATGCAGCTGAGTACCGCCAGCAAGTGTTTTCCTCCTACCAGGGTGGGTGGGGATGTGATGCCTGAAGACCTTGGAACAGGTGCCGCTTGCTCCCTGGCAAGGGGATACAACCTGACAAAAAGACTTAATCAGGTCATAGAAACTACTTTTCTGCTCCACTGTGCTGTGTGATCCTAGGCAAGCTTCTTCCCTCTCTGGCCTGCAGGTTCTCACCATGGAATGGTGATGAGGCAGACATTTCTCGGTCTTTTCCAGTCTGGTAGGTTTGTCATCAGAATGGCGACTTCCCTCCTCTTCCTATATGGGCAGTCTGTGGCCCTGACACACCAGCCTCCGAGACTCATGGTATAAAACCTGATGAGCCATGGTACCCATTTCTTAGACAGGGAAACTAAAATGCCCACCCTCAGTTGGAGCTCCTGCACAACCTTAGAAATGAATTGTGCTATTCTTACTGCACAGATGGGGGACAGAGGTTCAGAGTGGGAAGTGGAGCATTCACTGATTTGGCAGAGGCAGAAGCCTGTCCCACATCAAAGCTCCCCTCTGCCTGGCCTATCACCCCTTCCCTAGGCAAAGACAGAGACACCCTCACCGGTCCCTAGAAGTCCTACCACTGTCCCTCCCACCATACCTTGCACCTAGACCTGCTCTGTGCTTGGCTAAGAGACAGTGAGAAGCCAGGCAGGCTCTGTCCTAGATGGTCAGTCTGTGGGGAAGATAGAGACCCCAGAAAGCAGAGGCTCTGCTCTAAGAGGGAGGGAATCATTCAGACAGGGCTAGCAAGGCTACAGAGAGGACGTGGTATTTGAGCAGACCCCCAACAGGTGGAGTGCAATTTCGAGAGATCAAGGTGGAAGGTTTTGGGAGAAAAACACTATTCAGGCTGGAGGATGGGGTGCAGGGGAGAAGGAAGAGGAAGGAGGGACTAGCACAGAACTATTGCCACAGTTAGGTTGTGGTAGATCCTGAAAGCCAGACTAAGAACTCGGGAGTGTGACAGCGTGTGACAATTCACAAGAAGCTTGAAAGGAAAGGAGGCCCAGAGCCCAGGCTGACACAGGAAGCGAGACTAGGCTTCAGAAACAGACTGAGAGAAGCAGGTCCAACAGAGACCCACACTGGGGTGGGCCCACAGCATCCACGTCTCAGCCACTGGCTGAGGCCCATCCTGGGAGACTCACCACCTCCTAGGACGGCAGACCCTGTCTCAGGTTGAGCAGTATGTTGGCAGCATTTCTGGGTCCCCTGAACTGCTCCGTGCCATGTTCTGTTCCTGCTCACAGCAGCCTTGAATGTCAGTGTCCCCTCAGAATGGTGGGCTGGGCCAGAGATGCCCTGTCCACATAACCATCCTCAGGTGGGCTGTGTGAGGCCTAGGGAGGGAAGGCAGTTAACTTCTCTGTGCCTCTGGCTTCTCACCTGTGATGTGAAGGTTCTTCCCCTCCACTGGCCTAAACTGCTCCCCTCACTGCCCTCCCCTCATCTCTGCTCCAAGCAGGACTCAGCCTCAATGTACTCTCATCTGTATCCTGTCAGGTGGTGGTAAGGATCCAGTGTCCCTGAAGAAATGTCCAAAATGTGTCCTGTTTCACCCTGAAAGGCCTAGCACACTGTGAAATGCAGTTTGGGATCCAGTCACTGGCAACCTATGGTCACACACCAGCACATCCCCTCTCCCAAACAACCTTGAGCTCTGGCGAGCATGGCTCAGGCTAAGCCCCAGGGCTAGTGGTGTAGCAGCTCCAGGCCCTGCCTGCAAGCTTCTCAGGCTGAGGAGGTGGGGGAGATACACTCAGACACCAAGAATGACCACCGGGAACCACCACCATGGATCAGGGAAGCCAGCAGCTACAGGGACCTGGGATTGAGGGAAGGGGGTGGAGGACTGGGCATGATGTCTGAAATGACACCACAATGGGCTCCTGTGGCAGGCTGAAGAATGGCCCCCAGAGATACCACATCTAAATCTCTACAGCCTGTGAATGTTGCCTTATATGGCACCAGAGACTTGCAGATGTGACTGAGGATCTTAACATGGGGTGGTCATGCTGGCTTATCTGGATGGGCCCTAAATGCAATCACAAGTATCCTTATAAGAAGGAGGCAGGATGTTGATGTGTATGTGTGTTCTGTCTTTCTGTCTGTCTGTCTTTCTCAGCAGTAGGGTATTTGCTTAACGATCCCCTGGGTTCAATCCCAAGGAAGGGAAGGCAGAGGGAAATTCGACCAAAGAAGAAAAGAAAGCAGTGTTAAAGGAGTAGAGAGAGGGGTGAAGTTGTCACAAGAATGCCAGCAGCCACCACAAGACTCATGTTGGACTCCTGACTTTAAAAACTCTTAAGAGAATAAACCTGTGTTATTTTAAAGCAATAACTTTCCAGTCTTAGGTTATAGCAGCAAAAAGTAAGAAATATTGTTTTTTGTTTCTTTGAGATAGGCTCGGGCCTTTGCCAGGCTGGCCTCAAACTCCCGATCCTCCTGCTTCAGCATCCTGAGTGTAAGGATTATAGGAGTGTGCCACCAAAGCCTGGTTCAAAATACTGATCCTAAAGAGCAGTGAGTGGTGGGTAACTGAGTGCGTAAGCCTGAGGAGGAAGTTCTTGTGCTTTGAATTGCTCCCATATACAACAAAGTCGCCCTGAACTTCATTCTTACTTACTGTTATCTCGCCTCACGAAATGGCGAGGTTATCCAGCAGTGGGGGTCATCGTGGCAGGGCCAGCTGGGCAGGGACAGGCAGATAGGCCAGCAGGCTTTCAGCCTTTGTCCACATCCTTGGGCACACCTGACAGGGTCCCTTAACTTCAGTGTCTGCCACCCCATGTCCCCAGACCTGGGAAAGCTGGGGTTGCAACAAATGTGATCTGAACATCGAAAATGGGGAGTGGTAAGTCAGCCATTCCAGGCCAGCATGCGGGCCCCCTCCACTCCGCAACTTCCATGTCCAAGCCTGAGGGCTGGTTTCATCAGACATCCCGGATTTGAGCTCAAAAAGGACTTGGCCCATTTTGCCTTCAGCAAACAGGGGAAGGCAATGCTGAGGCCAGAGAAAAGTCAGCAGCTCTTGGCAATGGAATGAGGCAACCCTAGGGTGGCATCTGCAGTAGCAAAGGAGAGGCTGCAGAAGAGGGGGCCTTGAAGGCCAAGCCTGGGGGCCCATGGTGTGTTACAGAACGTTCCGGCTAGGAAGGACAAAGATATAGAGGCAGAAGAGGCGTCTGAGGGGATTTGAGGGGTGGCTAGGAGGGGCTTCAAAAGCATTCAGAAAGCTTAATAAATGAGGACAGAGATAGAGCAGGGGCTGAGACCAGCTGCAGATAGACCGCCATCCAGACAGACCACCACTGTGGTTCAGGCCACAGAGCTCCACAGGAGGTGGGCCACAGAGCCTGACCTCTACAGCTGGGTCTCGAGTTTGCTGCCAAGCTCTTCAAGATGTTCCCATGACATATTCTAGGGTTCCCAGTGCCCCCACCCTGCCTCTGCCCAGGGAGTAAGAGGCCAGGGGACTTGGTCAGGCACAGACAGACAACTTGGGGTGTGGGCCTACAGAGGTCAGCAGCTCCCCTCCCCCATTAAAGCTAAAGCGGGGGTCCCCCTTCAGTGGGGGAGACACTACTACTGCCTTTCATGCATCCTGAATTAAGCTCATTCTTCCTTGGCCCTCTCCCCTATCGATGGGACAATGTGAGGCTGACTGTTAATTCCTATTCACAGTAATGGCTACCAAATACCAAGTACTAGTGAAATGCTTCTAGTAACTCGATCTAACTTCATCATCATCCCTCAAGTCCCTGTGACAGGCAGTTTTTATCCCCAGTGAACACACAATGAAGCTGAGACAGGAGAAGCACTCTGCCTCAAGGTGGAGGGCAGGCAGGAGGGGATGGGCAGGACTCCAGGAGGAAGAAGACAGGTCCTACAGGTAGAAAGATGGTGGAAAGTACCTCCCTTTACCCTCTGGGAGAGCCTGGGGGCTCTTGTTTGGGGATAAAAACTCAGGACTATCCTGAGAACTTGCAAGGAAAGCAGAGGCAGATGCAGACAGAGACAGTACTGGCCTCAGAGCAGAGTTCGCAATGCTCTCACCCACCTTTTACAACACTGGATCCAACCCTGATCTCATCAGCTTCCCCCAGATCCATCCACCCCAAATAGACCCATCTCAGATACATCCTACCCATCCTTCTCCAACCCTGGGGCCCTGTGTACCCCATGGCACCTCGGCTCCTCCTCTAGAGGCCTCTATCAAGTCCCCTCCTCTCCTGCCAAGCCTAGCACTGGGTGGGGGACAGAGAGGAGGGGACAGGGAGCCTCTCCCTGCTGTGGCCTCCTGCTCACTGGCCTGGACAGCGGCCCAACCACCACCACCACCACTGCCAGAGCCAAAGATGGCCCTTGTGAGATACACACCAGCCTATGCAATCCTGACCCATCCAGCTTGCCCTCAGCCTCACACTTCTGAACTTTTGCTTGTATTGCACCCTAGCCTGCAATGTCTCGCCCTTTTCTTCCCTTCAGTGAACTCCTTCCAGGCCTAGTTCTGGCGACTTTGCAAGTGGACTAGTCTCCAGTTACCAAGCAAGGCAGGGTCCCTGCCTAGGGCCTCCCTGGCCTTATCTGTTGTCCCATCAGGCTCTCCCTCATGAGAGAGGCTCTTCAGGGAAGACTCTTCAGGTTAGCACTTTTAGTGTGGGCACCTAGCTCTGACCTGGCCTGGGGCAGCTGCAGCTGGGCCCACCCTACTCCACCCAGTTGCTCCTTGCCTCCACCTTGTGAGGAGCAAGAACCAGTCCAAGGACTACAGGAGGTCTCAACCCTTGCAGGGCAGAGACCTCACACTGCATTTAGTTGCCCTTAGCACTTGCCTTTCCAGTGCTGGCACCTGGAAGGGTTCCAATTCTGACTCTGAAGTCCTGGGAGGGTGGCTCACTTCACACAGTAGTGACCCACTCTCTTATCTAGGTGGGGTCTGGGGCTGAATCTCCCACCACACTAAGCAGCCTGGGGAGCCCTTGGCACCTGTTAATGATCTGCCCTACTTTACTTCTGGTCCCCTAGGCAGGTCTCCCCCAATCCCCAGCACAAGGGGTGCAAGTGAGAACCTGGAGATCAGAGAAGAGCCATTCTTTGCCAGATCCTACCCCACCCTGCCCCGCCCCCAACACCAACACACAAGCGCTGCCGCCATGAGGGGGGCCCTCATTCAACCAGGGGAGGAAGGCGAAGTAGGGGTTAGGGCTCAGACAAACGGGGCCTTGGCCTTGCCCCATTCTGCAAGAGGGGAGTAGGGGGTGACACCCAGAAAGGGCAAGGGGACCGAATGTGTGGAGGGGGTAACTGGAAGGGGGACTTATCGGGAAGAGGAAAAAACGGTCCTGTTGCCAAGTGGGCCCCAACACTTTAGGAAAATGACACCGGAACACCCAGGGGTAGGCGGAAAAGGCTTTTCGTCATGGGGTGAGGGCGAAAGTGGGGTTGAGCTCTGGGCCCTGGCACCGATCCTCAAGCCCCCCTACCGTAAGGTCTGGGGCCGGTGCTTACCTCCTTCCTCCGGCCCGCGGGATGTGCAGCCCCCTACTCCGATCGCACTCAGGAGGCGGCAGTGGCACGCGCTGCACCTGCACACACACACACACACACACACACACACACAC
>NW_022900928.1:30254563-30276739 GCF_012274545.1 Fukomys damarensis | reverse complement strand
GTGGTCTCGGGAGCGGGCAGGGTTGCGCGCATGCGAGGTGGCGCCGCGCGGTGGTCCTGCTACCCGGGAGGTGGCCGCGGAGTTTCTGCCTCTGGCGGACTTGTGCCCGCCCGCCCTTCTCGCTCCTCCCTTCCCCGCTCTGTCACCAGTGGTCGAGCATCCCCGGAAAACCTCCAGGGCCGAGCCCAGGCCGGCAGCCACGCGAAGGCTGGCTGCACAGCACGGAATCGGACTCGGGCGGAGCAACAAGCCCTGCATCGGGCTTGTCGAGGAAGCTGGGTGCCTTTGGGCATGGGTCTTGTACCAGGATTCCCCAAGAGCCAAGGCATGGTGACTGAGAAAAAGAAAGACTTCATGAAGGGAGCGCCCAGGCCTTGCCCGTCTCCATCTTCTCATCCACCCCTAAATCTTTAGGCGGAGTAACAGAAACTCAGGCCCACCTTGTGAGGCTCAGAGAGGACCTTGTCAGACCAAGAAAGCTGGCTTCCCCCAATTGTCCTGAGCACTTAGTTGTGCCATCCACGATTAGAGTGCCGCAGGAGAAGCCGGGGTCCTGGGCTTAACTCCTGTGACTGGCTCCCAGCACGCCCTGGAAGGCACGAAACCTCGATGTCTTAAAGTACAAAGTGGGAACTGTAATCCCGCCCACGCAGGGCTATTTGGGATTGATAGAAAAGGTTTACGGCTGACAAGTTGGCACACAGTACACCTGGGACAAGTGTCCTGTCTGCATCTCTGAGGCCTGTGATTACCTGGTCATGCAGGCTGCCCTCTGGCCCACACTGCAGGAGGAGACACTCAGTCTCTCTCCCCTCCCCGCCAGTTTCCTAGTGTTGGTTAATGATTTCATTAACCTCTCAGTCACCCAGACTTCTCCTGCCTCTGCCTTTTCCTTCTCACCCCTCCATCTCTGGCCGCCCAAGTGTAACCTCCTCCCTATTTCCACTCCCTCTGGTTCCCGCCAAGAACTACCTATCCAGCAAGGAGCACTTTCACAGATGTGGCTACCACCTGAGAACAGTGTTCCAAGACTGCAATCCCCCTTCCCTTTGGCCTCTTTCTGCTGCCTGGATGCTCATTTCAGGGGCTCTGCTCTCTGCACGCCCAAATCATGTTTACAATGAAAGGATCTTCCATCTGTCCAGTATAGCTCAGTCCTGCGCACTGCCCCCCCATGTCAATTTCTCCACAAAACCGAGTTGCCACCCTTAAGCCTCCCCATCCTCCCCATGGCCCTCCAAGCATGCTGCCTCTATGGAGGTCTCAGTTTCTCTAGTGAGGCCCAGCTCCCGAAGGGCAAGGCTGAGCTGTTTTCAGGGACACAGGAGCGTTTGGTCAATCCAAATAGACCAGGGCTCCAGCCTTCTTTCAGCCAGTTACTTGTACGATCTAAATAAGCTCTGTGTCCCCTCCCAGCCTCATTTCCCTGGTCTGCTAAACAGGCTTTTTACAGAAGTACGTGATGACCAGGTTCAAGCATGTTGTAGGCTCAATACAGACTCATCACAGGGTAGATGGCAGCATGGCCTCTGTGCAGGGAAACTCCCCCAAACTCCAGCATGCAGCTGGGGTCGTAGCTGAGAAAGCCAGTTTAGTCTGCTTCTGCACACAAACCACAGGGTTTCCAAGGACACTCAAGCCTTTTTGTTTCTCAGAGCCTTGGAGCCACAAAAGCAGTATTGTGTGGTGGTTGCAAGCACAGACTCTGCCTCAATTCATTAACTGGTGAACCTTGGAAAGGGCCCCAAACCTGCTGTAGAACCAGCATAGTAACACCCATACCTGCAGATGTGGGGACTTACTGGATTGATCCACAGTGAGCTCTTACTGGGGCCCCTGAATGTTTCAGTCTGGCCCAGATCCCTCACAGTATAAAGATGCTGGTCCCCAGAAACACGGATGTGTTGACATGGCATCCTGCCATGTTAGAGCTGCCCACCTCACAGCCCATTTCTGGCAGCTTTCAGCTCAGAATGGTGAGGCCAGAGTCCTTGAGAGACAGTGGCCTGTCCTAAGCACTCAGCTTCGTGTGTTTTGTGGGGGGTGCTCCTGAGGAAACGAGGATGTCAGGAAAAGCCAGGGCTGCCCGACAAGTTTGAGGAAAGGGTGGGGCCTGGTGGTGCTCTGGCCCCAGGACCCTGCTGGTTGGTTTTTATAGGCTTACTCATCTAATGGTTCCATTAAAGGGCCTGATGTGTAGGTGCTTTTCCGTTTAATCAACCATTCAGTGCAAGAGCCTTTATTAGCCCTGTTTTACTGATGACAAACTAAGCCTCGGGGAGATGCCCCAGGTCACACAATTAGTAAACTGCAGAACTGGATCCAGAGCCACCTGGACTCCATTCACTCTAGTGCCCCTCCCCTCAGACTCCCCTGACCTCTAGGGAAACTTCACCTCTACAGGCTGCCTGACCAGCTGGCCAACCTCTGCTTGGACCTCTGCAACTGGGAACTCATTTCCTCTCAGGACATCCCTTTCCCTCTACTTGGGAGAATCTGTTATCATCCAGAGCAGATTAAACCCTTTCCTCTTGGCTCTGTAAGACTCTATACCCCTCAGCCTACCACTGCCTGAAGACAAAATATTCTCTGCTGCAGGGGGACAGGTCCAGGCAGTCACACAGAACTTCCACTTGGGAGTAGTTGCTAGTCCTACCCTAGTGGTGGGAAAAGGACAGAACACATGTCATACAAAAGGGATTGTGCAGGACAAAAAAGAACTTTTGAGCTGCTTGAAATTCCTTCTTTGAAATGCTGTTTATATTTCATTACTATCTTTCATATTAAAATCTATTGCAGAGCTGGGGATGTGGTTCAGGTAGTGGGATGCTTCCCTAGCATGCACAAGGGGAAAAAAAAGTAAAATAAAAGTCCTAGCACTAGGGGGAAAAAAAGTAAAAACCTAACCAGAGTCAGATATGGTGGTACACACCTATAATTCCAACTACTCAAGAGGCTGAGGCAGGAGGATCCCTAAATTAAAGACCACCCTGAGCAATTTAGTTACTTAGCAAGACCTTGTCTCAAAATAAAAATAAATAAAACTTTAAATAGCATTGAGATTGTACTTAGCTCAGCGCAAAAATTCTGAGTTTAATTCCCAGTACTGGGGAAAAAAGTGGGACCATATATTACATCTAACAGAAGAAGAAACTCTATATGGATTAAGAATCTAAGTATAAACAAATATTCCATATGTCTTAGCTCAAGCTGCTATAACAAAATAGTATAAACTGGGTGACTTATAAGTAATAGAAATTTATTTCTCCCATATCTGGAGGCTGGAAATCTCAGGTCAGGACACCAGCATGGTTCAGTTCCAGTGAGAGACACCTTCTGGGCTGTAGAGTGCTGGTTTTGTCTTGTACCCTTGCCTGGCTGAAGGAGAGCAGGGGAGCTCTCTGGCCTCTCCTAATAGGGTCACTATTTCCATTCATAAGGTCTCCACCCGCATCATCTAGTTACCTCTCAAAGGCCTCACCTCAAAATCCAGTTGTCCCTTGGTATTGACACAGGGTATTAGTTCCAGGACACCCTTAGATACCAAAATACAGTGACACTTGAGTCTTTCATGTAAAATGGTGTAGTATTTCTTTCATATACGCTATCCATAACCCCTATATACTTTACATCCTCTCTAGATTACTTATAAAACCTGATACAATGTAACAGTGCTATGCTAATAGTTGTTATACTATATATTGTTTAGAGGATAATAAAGAAATAAAGTCTTTCAGTATAGGTGCAACTTGTCTGTTTGTTTGTTTTTTGTTTTTTAGCCCAGGCTGGCCTCAAACTGCCTTAACCTGGGAGGAAATATTTAATTCATAGCACCATACAAGGATTGGAAGAAATGACGGATAAATTTTTATCTAACTTTGATGTTGGGGAAGACTTACTAACAATGACTCAGAATCCAGAAGCAATAAAAGACTGATAAGTTTAACCACATAAAAATAAAAATTTTGCATGGCCCCAATTTTTTGACGTAAAGATTCAAAATCAACTGAAAGACAGGGAGAAAATACTTACAATATACACCAGCAGGGGTAGATATTACAAATCTACAAGTAATTCTTGGCAGGCCAGACCCAGGGATGACTCTCCCAGTAAACATTATGCTTTCAGCAACTGCAATCTCCAGCAAATAGGCTACTTCAGTAAATGGTGAGAAGCCACAAACAGGTCATATTGCACCTGGCCAAACAGGACAGGAAGTCATAAAGACTGAAACAGAGCCTGAGACCCCTTCAACACTAGAGAGTCTGATAACTTCTGTACATCTGGATTGGTTGTTCTGAGAACTTCAACCACAGGTGTTTGTTCTGACCCTTCTATGTGACTGCCCCCCTTCCAGATCCTATGAAACTCTGCCCTTCTTTGTTTCAGGGCCAATAGCCTTGTTGCCCTTGGTCTGCCTGCACCCAGGCAGAATAAACCCCATGCCAAGTTGCCTTACACAAGCCTACTCAGGTGGTCTCTTTTTTGGGGACTGGCAATTGGACTCAGGACATTGAGTTTGCCAGGCAGGCACAGTGCCACTGTGCTAAATCCTTGGCCTGAGGTAGTCTCATTCTTGCACTGTCACAATTCTTTTTATTTTTTACTTCTTTTTTAGACAGAGTTTTGCTAAGTTGCCCAAGCTGGCCTCAAACTCGTGATCCTCCTGTCTCAGCATCTGGAGTGCTGGCATTACAGTCATATGCCACCATGCCTGGCTGAAGTAACTCCCCACCTTTTCAATGTTGGGGATCAAACCCAGGGCCTCACACATGCTAGGCAAATGAGTAGTACACGCCTATAATATGGAGGCTGAGGCAGGAGGTTGGCAAGTTTGAGCCTCACCTGGGCAACTTAGTGATTTAATGAGATATTGCCTCAAAATAAAAAAATTAAGGCCAGGGATTTAGCTCAGTGGTTCTGCCGCCTGCCTCACAAGTGCAAGGACTGGAGTTTGATTCCCGGTACCAAAATAAATAAATAAAATAAGTAAATAAATAAATTTAAAAAATTAAAAAGTGCAACGGATGTAGATTAATGGCCCTGGATTCAATTCCCAGTAAAACACACACACACACACACACACACACACGTGCATGTGCAAACCTCATGCCCCCACTTCTCTCCTCTCTCTTCCCCATGGTTCTTGGCAATCACTAATCTACTGTCTCTATGGATTTGCACACTCTGGACATTTCATGTAATGAAATCACATAATATGTGGAGTTTTGTTTGTCTTCTTTTGCTTAGCATATTATTTTCAAGGTTCATTCGTGTCATAGCATGAATCGTTACTTTATTCCTTTTTATGGCCAGATAATAGTCCATTGTATAAATATTCCAGATTTTATTTATCCATTCATCTGTTCATGACATTTTTGGGATTTTTCCATTTATTTGCTACTATGAATAGTGCTGCTATGGGCATTCATGTGCAAATAGATACTGTTTTCTTTCTTTCTTTTTTTTTTTGTATCAGGGATGGAATTCAGGACCTGTGCTTGTGAGGCAGGTGGGCTAACCATTGAGCTAAATCCCAGGCCCAAATACATATTATTTTCAACTGTCTAATTCTCATGGGTATATCTAGAAGTTGAGCTGCTCATCCTAGTGTAATTCCATGGTGATGCTTTGTTTTGTGCTGGGGCCTGAACCAGGGCGTTGCTGCATGCTAAGCATGCACAGTACCACTGAGCTACCCCCTTTTCCCTATGTTTAACTTTTTGAGGAATTGCCAAACTGTTTTCCAAAGCACTGGGAGTGTCTGCTCCTGGATGTTCTCACTGAGGCCTGTGCATTACTGATGCAAAATCTGAGACCCTTGGCACGAGAGTATCCTGCTCAACAGCCACACAGTGGAGGAGTTGGAACTTGTTTTCTGCCAAGGATGGATAGCTGAGACCCCATGGTGCCTGGATTCCTAGGTATCAGAAAACCAAGGCTAGTGTAGGCATGGGTCCTCCCTGTGGCACCTGAGAACCAGAGGAGGCAGCGCCTGCCCATGGCCCTCCCTGAGGCAGGGTCCACAGTACCCACTTCCCACAGTGGGGTCTGCGTGGACTCTGCTCTGCTAACTGGCTCAGCACTGAAGATGCACCTGAGGGTGAGGGCAACATGCTTTGTGGGATGTGCAAGGAGTTCTAGCTGGGCCTTAGGATGTGTAAATCTGGAAGACAGCCAGGAGAGGAAGATCTGGTGTCACTTAGGGTCTGGTCATTTGTCTAGGAAGCTTTTGGATTTCCCCTCCTGCAACTAGAAAGCCTGAGGTATGGGAGGAAGCACCTGGCACAGATGGTTTCTCAGATACCCACTTGTGCTGGGATTGGATAGGGGCAACTCAGCACCAGCAGCTACCCCTATTCCAAGAGCATAGTGGAAGGGGCTCCCTCCTCCCCATTCCTGAACTCAAGAGGTGATTGGGGTGGGAGTGTGCTTCAGAACATTTCAGCCTGAGTGCTCCAGAGAGGATGGAGGTTGCTGCTGTGAGAATGCAGAGAGGGAACTCAAGGAGGGACAGGAGCCAGGGAAGCTAGGCCACACTGGTGGAGAGCATAAGACCATTCTGGAGACACCCAGGAGCCTCCCATCTCTGTGGCATGCTGTGTGTGTTTGTGTGTGTTTGTGTGTGTGGGGGGCGGGGGTGGTTAGTGGGGGAGGGGCAGGGACTATTGACTGCAGGTGTGAAGGACCTTCCATGCTTTCCAGGCGCTCACAGGTGCCCAGGAGCCCTCACTCTCCAGTGAAAGTATTTAGATTCTCTCCAAAATCCAGGCTACAGAACCTGTCTGCTGGACCATTCACACCACCTCAAGGGTCAGGCCTGAGCCAATGTTTTTTTCCAGCCTTCTTCTCAAGTAACCTTGCCCCCTTTAAGAATCAGCCCTGGTAGGGCCAGGGATTTAGCTCAGTGGTGCTACCACAAGCGCAAGGACCCAAGTCTGATCTCTGCTACCAAAAAAAAAAAAAAGAATTAGCTCTGCTATATATGCAGGCCCAAGGTTACCTGCCTACCTCTTGCTCCTCTTCCTCTCCCCTCTGCTTCAGTGTGCCAAGACCCAAAGCCTCTTCAGCTCCAGTCACCTAGGTTGGGGACCCTCCTGGTTCTCTGTACAGTGCCATTTGCCACCCTGCCTCCTGCCCTCAATCCCTCCATACCAGCAGCCAATGAGCTTGCGCAAATCGACATCCAATCCCTTACTGTTGGTTAAAACTGTTGCGAGCAGGAGTAAAGATCAAGGCTAGCATTTTAAAAACTGATGTCATTTCTGTCTTCTTGGGAGCATGGGGACTAATCTTCTGGAAAGACAGTTCTGTTGGGAAGACGTTAATGGAGCTGTTTGTCCTTCAAAGGCTAGGCTGAGTGTAGGCTTGGGGGAGGACTAGCCTTCTTTGCAACAAAATTCATCTGTAAATGACTGCCCCAAGGGTGGAGAGAGTCCATTTCTGAAGGTATTGTTAGAATGTTGATGTCGCACCAAGAGATTGGCAGTTTTCCCAGTGCTATGGGGCAAAAGGAGAGTCAACCCAGTGGGGGAATTGACCCAATAAAAAAATAGACAGTTAAATTGCTGTCTCCTTCCTTTTCTCTGAAGCCTGCAGATTTGGCCTCTGATCTTTGCACTTCTAGCCTTTGCATTGTGAGGTGATGGAGGCTGGGGATGGTGACTGGGGCAGTGGTCAGTGCTCAGGAACTGAGGAAGGAGGCTAGAGCCCTTAGTTGTAGATTCCCAGCACTCACTTTCCTACCTGAGTCTTAGGCTCCACGTTTTCCATATGGGCTCATTTTGTGATGGCAGTGAGAATTAAAGGAAACCAGAGCCTCAGATACAACTTTACAGTATGGTGTCTCTCTACATTAATTTATATATTTAAAATATCTTAAAGGAGAGAAGTGGTGGTATTGTAGATAGATAAGTAAATTAGATATCTTGTAGGCTGTTAGACAGGGCCGGCCCTCTAGGAGTCAATATGAAGGACAATGGAGACACATTCAATGAAGGACAACATTATAAAAAGAGAGAAACTACTACCTGCATGTACTTCCCCTATGAATGAATAGCAGTGATGGATATTCTAAATAGGTATCAATTACCTGGGTTGGTGACCAAGACCTTAACCCATCCCTTTCAGGAAAGGTCCCTGACCCATTCCTTACTGAAAGTCCTTGTTCATTCCTTGTACACTTTCAACGTGACTTGTTTCCCCATTTGACCCCCATTTAATCAATATTACCTAAGCAACTGTACTTGTTATAATCTTATTGGTTGATCGTAGTTTTGTCCCACCTCATACCCACCTTGTGATTTTCCATTGGACCAATATTACCTAAGTAACTGTACTTGTAATCTTACTAGTTGACTGTAGTTTTATCCCACCTTCAACCTGCCTCACCTCAAGGCATTGCTCCATAAAAACTCCCTGGAAACAGGTTCTCCAGACAACCCACTTTCCAGTCCCACTTTTGTATCTCTTAGATAGAAGCTACACTCACAATAATTTTTTATTACTACAAAACTCCATTGGTCTTAGAATTTATTCTTCTATTCTAGAGAAGACAAACTCATGTGTCAGATATCTAGCAGGTTTGGGAGTTACATCTATTCCCCCCTATATCAGTTGTACATGCCTGTTTGTCCCAGCTACTTGGGAACCTGAGGCAAGTTGAATCACATGTTGCAGGCAAGCCTGGGCAATTTAGGGAGACCCTTTCTTAAAATAAAAAACAAAAAGAGCTGGGGATATCACTCAAAGATGGAGTACTTGACTAGTATGTGCAAAGCCCTGGGTTTGATCCCCAATATTGACATAATCAGACAGAGGACAAATTCCTGGGCCCTTAAATTGTTATTCATGAAGAACATAATTTGTGTTTTCTTATGAGGCAGTGTTCCCTTCTGTATCCACAGGTGATGAACCTACTCTGTGTGTGTGTGTGTGTGTGTGTGTGTGTGTGTGTGTGTACGCACGCACATGAGTAGAGGTCCCTGTGGTCATAAAGAATCCACTTGTCAAAAATAGGCTTTTGAAAGGAAAGTTTATTCCAGTTAACAGGGACTTAAATCAGGAGATTTTAGTAGCTGCCTGGGAAAAGCCAAGTTTATCACATCTGTGTGTGGATGGGCTGACAATGGGAGAGAGAGATAGAGGCAGCTAGCTGAGAGAGATTTCATCCTCAAGTGGATAGGCTGACACCAGGACAGAGATATTAGCAACTAACTGGGAAAGGAATTAGGCTTTATATAGGTTTTGAATGGGATAAGGAATCTGGGGTAAAATATTCATGGCTTGGATGCCCAAGGACAGTTGCTCAGGTGTTTACACAATTACTGGACTGCTCAGCGCCAGGTGTGGGGGGGTTATATACTGTTATACTCAATTGTGAGAGATTATAGAGAATCATCAACACTCTGAGCCAAATTTGAGTCCTTTTACTACTTGAGGTAAAATGAGAACGTCTCATGCTCGAAAAACATCTTGAAGGTTTCTTCTAAGCAGCTCTTCTAGTTGGGGTGGGCTCAGGAAGATGGGGAGCTCAAGTGGAATTTTACAGAAGCAGAATTTTGCTAAGTTAGTGGGAGTCAGGGGAAGTTTCACACAGTTTAGTTGAAACAAAATATCACACAGATGCATAGTATTGTGTTCACAAGGTCATAAAGATAACATACAGCTGTGGACTATACCAGATGGGAAGGCCATAGAGATAACATACAGTTGCAGACAGCTCTACCAAATGGGATGCAGCAGTCTGTCATGCATCAACCAAGGGGATTCCCAAGGTGGGAGGAGAGGGGGATCAGAATCACTCAACTTTACACAAAAGGGAGGGGGACAGTAACGAGGCACAAAATGGAGTCAGATTGACTATCATAATACTACATTTTGAGTCCACTTGCCCTATTTACTGGGAAGCTGCTGTTGTTTATTGAAAGCAGCCTGTTTGCTTTTTTCTGTTGGTTTAGGCAGGCCTGATACCTTCTTCTTTTTTGGGGACTTCCTTACACCCTGTTTAGTGATAGTACCATAAATTGACAAGGCCGTCACACTAAGCTACATTCCTAGTCCTGCTTTTTCTTCTTCCCTTCCTCCTCCTCCTCATTATAATTATTATTATTATTATTTTGAGATAGGGTCTCACTAACTCACTTAAAAGTCATTTTATCTAAAACAACAACAGACAAAGCAAAACAAAAAGTAATAGCTCTTCACTTGGGCCTATTACTGGACCAGAGGTCTTGTCCAGGTTTATTTGCTTTTTGGTACTGGGGGTATTGAATGGGGGTTCTTGATGTTCTGAACAAAAAAATGAAGCAGGACACCCAAAAGAAGCACCAAAAGCCAATATGTAGTGAAAGTGAAAATACACTCCACACAATGGGACTTGGCCAGTAAGAAGAGCTCAAGGCCCAAGTAAGTTCAGTTAGAGACAAAAGAGCTGAGTGAGTCACTCCCTTCCCTGAATTAATTGCCTTAACTGTGTGGATGGGCTAACATCAAGAGAGAGAAATTATGGCTGGGATTTAGCTCAGTGGTGCCACCACCTGCCTTGCAAGCACAAAGTCCCAAATTAGATCCCTGGCACAAAAAAAAGAAAAAAAAAAAAAAAAAAAAAAAGAAAAAGAAAAAAAGAAAGATATTAGTAGCTAGCTGGGAAGGGAACAAGGTTTATATAGGTATTGAAGCGGCTAAGGAATCTGGGGTGAAATGTTTATGAATGGGGGCCCAAGGATGATCAGTGCAGGGGTGTAGCAAATCTCTGGACTTCTCAGTTCCAAGGAGATTGTATACTCCATCTCAAATGTTTTTATGGCCATCTGTCCTAGTAGCCTGTTGTTTGGAGAGAGTGGCCTATTTTCTTGTAAAGACCTCATTCAGGCCAGGCATGACACCTAAGTGTGTATACCAAGATCATAGATCATTTTGTTTAGGTTAAGGGTGGTTCTTATGGTCTGTCAGTATCCAGTTTATATTTGACATTATGGTTGTTGCTGATTTTATTTTATTTATTTTTTATGGTACTGAGGATCAAACTTAGGACCTTGTGCTTGCCAGACCAGCATGGCACCACTGAGCAACATCCCTGGACCTGTTGCTGATTTTATTACTGTAGCCAAGGTAACAGTTGTGCTGTCAATTGGTTTTCTCTTTTTGCCAATATTTGGAGTGCCTGGGAGAGTCATAAACAATACTGCAGTCCATTTCTGAAGAACCAGGTACTGGGCCAAATAAACTGCAACCTTCGTTCCCAAATAAGTGGAGGGAGATGGATCCTGGGACAGAGGCAAAGGTCAATAGTTAGCTACACCCAGAGGATATTTCAGCAATAAAGATACCCACGATAATCAACCAACAAACCCCAGCACAAACAAACAAACAAACAAACAAACCCAAAACATGAGAAGACAAGGCAACAAAATGCTTCCCAAAACTCCCAACTCTCCTAAAGCTAATCCAGAAGGCATAGAGGGAGAGGAAATCAAAGTCATACAGCAGAAATGTCTGAAAGGATATCAGCAGAAATAATAAAATAGATCAATAAGGTGGTTGGTAAATTCAAAAAAGATATAACTAAACGGATAATGATCCTAATGAAACAAAAGATTGGTGAATCTAGACAAGACACTAATAAAAATCTAGTGGAGCTAAATAAAGAGAAATAAAACATGAATGCCCAGCATAAAAAAGAAGAGTCCACAAAAAGTTCCAAACAGAAGCCCATGAGATGAAAAATATGACTGAAAGTATGTGCAGCAGAAATAACTGATGTGATGAGGGTGTGTCACAACTAGAAGACAAGTCTGTGGCTGGTCATCCATTCCTGATAAAAACACTGAACAAAATAGGAATAGAAGATCTTTATTTTACCCTGATAAAAGCCATTATGACAAACCAACTGCCAACATCATACTAAGTGGAGAGGAGCTAAAAGCTTTCCCTCTAAAATCAGGAACAAAACAAGGATGTCCACTATTACCACTTCTATTTAATGCTTTTGAAACATTAGCCAAAACATTAGCTATAGCAGTAAGACAAGAGAAAGAAACAACAGGGATATGAACAGGAAAGGAAGAAGTAAAATTATCATTATTTGCTGATGGCATGATCCTCTATGTAGAAGACCCCCAAAACTCCATTTAAAGCCTCTGAGAACTATATCCAAATTTGGCAGTGTAGCAGGATACAAAGCCAACATTCAAAAATTAATAGTGTTCCTGTACATCAATAACAAACTCACTGAGAGGTAAATTAGGGAAATAATACCCTTTACAATAGAATCAAGAAAAATGTAATACTTAGGAATTAACCTAACCGAGGAAATGAAAGACCTCTACAATAGAAACTGTAGTACTCTGAAAAAGGAAATTGAAGAGGATATCAGAAAATGGAAAGATATTCCCTGTTCCTGGACAGGCAGAACCAATATACTCAAAATGGCCATACTTCCAAAATGGTTATACAAATTTAATTCAGTCTTAACAAAAATGCCAGTAACATTCCTTACAAAACAGGAGAAAGTAATCCTAATAGTCAGATGAAACCAGAAGAGACTTAGAATAGCAAAAGCAATTTTTGGCAACAAGGGCAAGATAGGGGGCACCCCACCCCAGACTTCAAGTTACACTACAAAGTTACAGTGATAAAAACAGTATGGCATTGGCAAAAGAAAAAAAATTCATGGATCAATGGAACAGGACAGAAGATACAGAAACAACTGTGGTCACACTCAGCCATATTATCTTTGACAAAGGGCTCAAATCTCATCACTGGAGGAAAGATACCTTCTTTAAAAAATGGTGTTGGGAAAACTGACTATCCACATGCCAAAGGTTGAACCTAGTCCTATATCTTTCACTAAACTAAACTAAAATAAAAAAGGATCAAAGATGTAAATATTAGAACAGAAACAATCTGCTGGAAAATAAAATAGATAAAACTCTTGAAGATATAGGTATAAACAAAACCTTTTAAACAAAAGCTGGTTTCACAAGAAATAATAATAGGCCAGGAATATAGCTCAGCAGCACAGAGCCTTCCTGGCAAGCACAAGGCCCTGAGTTTAATTCCCAGGATCAACCAACCAACCAACAAACAAAACAACAACAAAAAGCCAAAACAAGAAATAATACCAAGAATGTACAAATGGGATCAAATCAAGTTAAAAAGCTTCTGCTGCCACCAGTGGACCCAGTGAGGACCAGACCAGAACCATCCCCCAGCCACCTCCCCACCCTTACCTCCACCTCTGGCTTCCTGGCTGCCCCTGTTCCTTATCTGAACTACAGAGGCACAGGGGGTCTTAATGGCCATTGCCCTGAGCTAGAGCAGAAGTGAAGAATAGTAAGAGGGCCTTATTCCTTTTAAGTCCCCATTCTGAAGGGTTAAGTTACTGTATTGACCAGTCTATTCTTAATAAACATATTTTTGGACTAGTCTTCAATTTTGTTTTATTTCACACAGTTAAAGGTGATAGATTAATAACTATGACAAATTGTTTTCTAAGCTGCATTTCATTCTATTGTTGTTGCTGGTTTTATCACTTGGGCTAGTGTTATGATTGATCTAATCTGTTATCTTTCCCTGTATAATAAAAGTGAGATTTCCCCAGAGTTATTAGAGACTCAAATTCTAAAGACCAGGTATATTTGGAAGATACTGCCGAGAAGCAATCATTCCTTAAGGTTTCTAAATACTAGCAACAAAGATATTTACAATAACTAATATCTAAGTATCAACCTAGGAATTAAACCAAGGACTACACCTATAACAATAATAGAAATGAAAAAGCATTTAAATAAGACACGGTCTTCTAGCTTACCAAAGGCAAATTCTGGGGAAAATCAGATGGAAAAGTCTGATAATCAACCACCTGGACAACATGAACTGATAGCACAGTAAAAAAAAAAAAAAATTAAATGAGGCTCTAGAAATATTCAAAACAGAAATAATTTCCCAGATAAAAGACATGATTAGAGACTCTAGAAAAGAAACGGATAAAAAAAAAAGATGAGTTCAATACCATGATTGAAGCCATGAATGTCCAGCATAGGAAAGAAATGGAAATGATGAAGGCCCAACATAAGAAAGAAATGGAATCCATGAAACAGATTCAAACTGATATCCAGGAGATTAAAAACTCTATTAAAAGTATTCATAGCAGACTAACCTAATCTGAAGACAGAATATCAGATATAGAAGATAGGATGACTGTCAGTGACCTTGAAAAGAGAGATCTCAAAAATAGTATGGAACCATGAACAATTACTCCAAACAACTCCTATATGATGCAAAGAAGAATAATATAAGATTGATAGGAATCCATAAAGTAGCAGGAGAAAGTACAAATGGCATTTAAAAAACTGTTCACAGAATTAATGGTAGAAAACTTTCAAAAACAGAGCAAAAGAACTTGACATACAGATAAATGAGGCATATAGGACTCCATCTAGTCATAATAAAATAAAATCTACACCTAGACATATAATAATCAAGATCCCAGAAACCCAACCAAAATACAAAATGCTACAAACAGTTAGAGAAAAATTACAAACAAAGGAAAGATCATCAGAATTACAGCAGACTTTTTCAACACAAACCCTTAAAGGAGAGCCTGGAGTGAGGTATTTCAAGCTTTAAAAGAAAACAACCTCCAACCTAGGCTGATGTATCCTGCAAAACTATCTTTCAAAATTGATGGAGAAATAAGATATTTCATGACAAAGAACACCTGAGAAACTTCATGAGCAATGAACCAGCACTCCAAGCCACTTAAAAAAATATCCTAGAAAAAAGACAATGAAGATCAAAGCTCCATGAGGCTCAACAGAGCAAATCCAATAGGTAAGAATTTAAAGGGAGAGGGAGAAAAATAAAAAAGAACCATCAACAGGAAAATAATAGGACAATGTTAAGTCACTACAAATCAGTTATACTCATCAATGTCAATGGCCTCAATTCACCAATCAAAAGAAATAGACTGGCAGAATGGATTAAGAAGCAAAATACACAAATTTTCTGCATAAAAGAAACACACCTACTTGAAAAAGAAATTCAAGGACTGAAAGTAAAAGGATGGAAAACAGTTCTCCATGCAACAGGAACCTGGAAAAAAAGCAGGAGGAGCTATCTTATTTGTAGACAAAGTAAATTTAAAACCAAAGCTAATTAAGAGAGACAAAGTATATCCTTGTAAAGGGAATAATCCAAGAGGAAGAGATGACAATCATAAATATATGTGTATCAAATACTAATGCCCCCAATGGTACAAAGCAAATATTAAGGGATGTGAAACACCAAATAAGCACTAATACAATTGTAGTGGGGGATCTCACTACCCCATTGTCACAAATGGACAGAGAATCTAGACTAAAAATCAATAATGAAATACTAGAACTAAACCAAACTTTGGAAAAATGGATTAATAGATGTCCACAGAGTGTACCACCCCACAAAACCAGAATATATGTTTTTTTTGGCTGTACATGGGTCATTTTCCAAAATAGGCCACATGCTAGTTCATAGAACATGTTTAAGTAAATGCAAAGGAAATGAAGTTATCGCATGTATATTATCAGACCATAGTGCAATTAAACTGGAGATCAGTAGCATAAGAAACTGTAAGAACTTCACAAACACATTGGAATTGAATAATGTTCTTCTGAGCAACCAATGGGTCACAGCAGAAATTAAAGAAGAAATTAGACAGTTTTTACTATTTAATGACAATGACAGTATAACATACAGGAATCTATGGCATACAATGAAAGCAGTTTGATGGGAAGTTCATAGTGAATGCCCACACTAGGAAAACAGAGAAAGTTCAAATGAACAACCTAAAGGTGAATCTTGCTTTTTCTCATTGAGTTTATTGGTACATTTTAGGTATACAGTACAGTTACATTGTTCATTGGGATCTTGAAGCTTTACATGACAGGTCTTGGTTTTCATTTTTTCCCCATACCCCTGCCCTCCCCTCACCCCCTCCTCCCTTCCCTATTTACAAATACTTTGTTTCCATTTTCTCCTTTTCTCATATTTTTTATTTCCTTTCCCCTACCTTTCCTACTTCCCCTACACCTTTAGCCCTTTTCTTCCTATTTCACATTGTCAATTATACCATTAGGATCTTATATACTATTATAGTTTTTTACACCAGAGCAACTATTTGGCATTTACACATGTGTGACTTATTTATTTCACTTAAGAGTATATCCTTAATATACTCTTCCATTATCCATTATCCTTAATATACATCCATTTTCCTATGAATGATTCTAATTTTTCATTCTTTATGCTGAGTAGCATTCCATTTAATAGAAAAAACACATCTTATTTATCCAGTCTCCAACTGATGGGCAAATAGGCTGTTTCCAAGTTTTAGATATTACAAACTGTGCCACTATAAACATGGGTGTGCATATATCACTGTGATATGATTTTTTAAATTCTTTTGGAAAGATACCCCGCAGAGGGATGGCTGGGTCAAATGGAACCTCTAATCCTAGTTCTTTGAGGTATCTCCATATTTATTTCCATAGTGGTTTCACCAGTCTGCATTCCCACCAACAATGGAGAAGGGTTCCTTTCTCCTCACAAGCTGCCAACATTTGTTATTGGTTGATTTCCTGAGAGTAGCTATTCTTTCTCAAATGAGGTGGAATCTCAGTGTTGTTTTCATCTGCATCTCTCAAATGACAAGTGATGTGGAACATTTTTTCACATATTTACTTGATGCTTTTACTTCTTTGAGAAACCATAGGAGCTTCACAAACACATGGAAATTGAACAACACCCACCTGAACAATCAATGGGTCACAGAGGAAATTAAAGAAGAAATTAGACAATTTTTACAAATAAATGACAATACCAATACAACATACAGGAATCTGTAGGACACAATGAAAGCAGTTCTATGTGGAAAATTCATAGCAGTGAATGTCCACACTAGGAAAACAGAGTGAGCTCAAATAAACAACCTAATGATGAATCTTAGACTCCTAGGAAAAGAAGAACAAGAAAAACCCAAAGCTCAAACAAGAGAGGAAATTATAAAGATAAGAGCAGAAATCAATGCAATGGAGATTAAGAGAATGATACAAAAAATCAATGAATCAAAGAGTTGGTTTTTCAAAAGAATAAATAAAATTGATAAACACTTAGCCAACCTTGTGAAAAAGGAAAGAAAAGGGTCAGATTCATGCATGTAGGAATGAAAAGGTAAAGTCAAAACAGATCAAACAGAAATGCAGAGGATCATCAATACCTACTCCAAGAACATGTATTCTAATAAAATAGAAAACACAGAAGAAATGGGAAAATTTCTAGATACTTATGAATTACCAAAGTTGAATGAAGAAGATAAAAATATTCTAAACACCCCAATTATAATCAGTGAAATTGAAAATATAATTAAAAGTTTACCAATGAAGAAAAGCCCAGGTCTTGATGGATTCACCGCTAAATTTTACAACACATTTTGAGAAGAAATACTGCCACTACTCTTTAAACTTTTCAATGAAATTGAAAGGGAAGCAATACTTCCAAATTCTTTCCTGGAAGCAAGTGTTACTTTGATTCCAAAACCAGGGAAAGACCCAACCCAAAAAGAGAAATACAGATCAATCTCCCTAATGAACATAGATGCAAAAATCCTCAATAAGATACTGGCACACAGAATACAGAAGATCATCAAGAAGATCATCCACCCTAACCAAGTCATATTTATGCCAGGGATGAAAGGATGGTTCAACATGTGTAAATCAATAAATGAAATACACTATATTAGAGTCAAGGACAGAAACCATATGATCATCTCAGTAGATGCAGGAAAGGCATTTGACAAAATTCAACACTCATTCATGATAAAAACCTTGCAGCAAATTGGAAAAGATGATCTTTATCTCAACTGGATAAAGGCTATCTATGAAAATCCAATAGCCAACATCATGCTAAATGGTCAAAAACTGAAAAACTTCATGCTAAAATCAGGAACAAGACAAGGATGTCCACTATCACCACTCCTGTTCAATATAGTTCTAGAAATACTACCCACAACAATTAGACAAGAGAAAGAAATAAGAGGAATAAAGATAGGAAAGGAAGAAGTTAAATGGTCATTATTTGCTGATGATATGATACTCTACATAGAAGACCCAAAAAATTCTGCCAGAAGACTCCTAGACTTAATTGGCAGATTCAGTAGAGTAGCCGGATACAAGGTAAATAGTAAAAAAATCAATAGCCTTCTTGTACACAAATAACAGTCTCACTGAGAGTGAATCTAGGGAAACAATCCCTTTCACAATAGCATAAAAAAAGAGAAACATCTAGGAATCAATCTAACAGAGGAAACAAAAAACTTCTACATTGAGAACTACAGCACTGAAGAAAGAGATAAATGAGGATATAAGAAAATGGAAAAATATTCTTTGTTCCTGGGTAGGAAGAATCAATATAGTGAAAATGGCCATACTTCCTAAACTGCTATACAGATTCAACACAATCCCTATTGAAATCCCAACTGTATATTTCAGAGAACTAGAAAAAAAAAATCCAAAAGTTCATTTGGAATCAGAAAAGACCTAGAATAGCAAAAGCAATTCTAGGCAAGAGAGACATTGTAGTGGGTATCACAATTCACATCTTGAAATTACACTACAAAGCCATTGTGATAAAAGCAGCACGGTAAACCATCAGCACAACTAAGAGACAACCTACAATGTGGGAAAATATTTTTACCAGCTGTTCCTCAAAGGACTATTATCAAGAATATATAAAGAATTCAAAACAATCACCCCCCCAAATATAAAGACCCGATTCAAAAATGGGCATCCGAAATGAACAGACATTTATCAGACAAAGAAGTAAAAGCAGCAAGAAAATATATGAAAAATTGTTCCACATCACTGGTCATTCGAGAGATGCAGATGAAAACAACACTGAGATTCCACCTCACCCCACAAAGAATGGCTGCTATCAAGAAATCACACAATAACAAATGTTGGTGGGGTTGTGGGGAGAAAGGGAGTGCAGACTGGTGCAACCACTATGGAAATCAATATGGAGATACCTCAAAGAGCTTGGACTGGAGGTTCTATTTGACCCAGCCATCCCTCTGCTGGGTATCATTCGAAAAGAACTAAAAGAATCATATCACAGTGAAGTAAGTGCACCCATGTTTATAGTGGCACAGTTTGTAATATCTAAAACTTTGAAACAGCCCATTTGCCCATCTGTTGGAAACTGGATAAAGAAGATGTGGTTTTCTCTAAAATGGAATATTACTCAGCCATAAAGAACTAGAAAATAGATTCATTCATAGGAAAATGGATACATATTGAAGATATACTCCTAAGTGAAATAAATAAGTCACACATGTGTAAATACTGAATAGTTTCTCTGGTGTGAATAATCTGCAATAATTCAGAAGATCCTAATAAGATTACTGACATTTAGAAATGGGAAGAAAGGAGCTAAAGGTGTAGGGAAGGTGGGATGGGTAGGGGAAGGGTAATAAGGGAAAAGAAAAAAATGTGAGATAATGAAAAGATGGAAATAAAGTGTTTGTAGATGGGGAGGGGAGGAGGGGGTGAAGGGAGGGCAGGGACAAGGGAAAAAAATGAGAACCAAGACCTGTCATGTAGAGGTACAAGATCCCAACAATGAATGTAACTGTACTGTATCCCTAAAATGTACCAATAAACTCAATTAAAGCTGAAAAAAAAAACAGCATGGTACTGGCAAAGGCACAGACCTGAGGATCAATGGAATAGATTAAAAGATGCAGAAACAACATCAGACATACTCAGCTACCTCATCTTTGACAAAGGAGCCGAACATCCTCACTGGAGGAAAGATAGCCTCTTTAATAAATGGTGTTGGAAAAACTGGCTTTCAACTTTCTGAAGATTAAAACTAGATAGTATTTTTCACCATGCACTAAACTAAAATCCAAGTGGATTAAAGATCTAAACATTAAAACTGAAACATTAAACTTGTTGGAAAATAAGTTAGGTAGAACTCTTGAAGATAACAGCATAGGAAAAAACTTTATGAACAAAACCTCAGTTGCCCAGGAACTAGCACAAACAATCAACAACTGGGATCTCATCTTTTTAAAAAGCTTCTGCACTGCCCGAGAAATCACAAGCAGAGCTAAGAGAAGACCCACAATGTGGGAAAAAAGTTTTACCAGCTGTTCCTCAGACACCAAGTTCTACTATCTAGAATATATAAAGAACTGAAAAAAAAAATCAGACCTCCCAAATATAAACTGATTCAAAAATAGGCATCTGAAATGAACAGACATTTCTCAGACAAAAAAGTAAAAGTAGGAAATAATCATATGCAAAAATTTTCAACATCTCTCAAATTTGAGAGATGCAGATGAAAACAACACCGAGATTCCATCTCAAACCAGAAAGAATAGCTGCTATCAAGAAACCAACCAATAACAAATGCTGGTGGGGTTGTGTGGAGATAGGTATCCTTCTTTATTGTTGATGAGAGTGCAGACTGGTGCAACCACTGTGGAAATCAATATGGAGATACTCAAACAACTAGGATTAGAAGTCCCGTTTGACCCAGCTATCCCTCTGCTGGGTATCTCTCCAAAAGAATTAAAAGAATCATACCACAGCAATATATGCTCACCCATGTTTATAGTGGCATAGTTTGTAATAGCTAAAATTTGGAAACAGCCCAATTGCTCATCAACTGGTGACTGGATAAAGAAGATGTGTTTTTTTTTTTTTCATAAAATGGAGTACTACTCAGCCATAAAGAATGGGAAACTAGAGATATTTACAGCTAAGTGGATGCACATTGAGGCCATACTCTTTATTGAAATTAATAAGTCACATGGTGTAAACCAAATAGTTTCTCTGGTATGAAAAAGTAAAAGTGTAAATAAGGATTAAAATGTATAATTGATATTGTGTAATAGGAAGAAAAGTCTAAAATAGTAGAGGAAGTGGGAGGGGTATGGGAAAGGTCAAATAGAAAAAATATTTGAAAAGGAAAAACATGGAAACAATGTCTTTTTAAATAGGGAAGGTTGAGGGGCAGAAGGGAGCACTGAGGAATGGGGAAAAATAAGAACCAAGATAAGTCATGTAAAAGTACAAGTTCCCAATGATTAATGTAACTATATTGTATACCTAAAACGTACCAATAAATGTAATAAAGATTTTAAAAAGCTTCTGCACAGCAAAGGAAAGGAAACCACTAACAGAGTAAAGAGACAACCTATAAAATGGGAAAAAATTGCCGTCTACTCCTCCGGGATTCCTCAAGGGAGTAATATCCAAAATATATAAAGAACTAAAAAAAATTAGACCCCACACATTTACAGACCTAATTTAAAAGTGGCAACTGAAATGAATAGACACTTCTCAAATGAAGAAATACAATATGGCCAATAAATATATGAAAAAATGCTGTGGCTATTTGAAGAGGAATGCAAATTAAAACAACACTGAGAGTCCATCTCACTCCATAAAGCCTGGCTACCAACAAGAAATTAAGCAATAACCAATGCTAGTGAACCAATTCTGGGAAGAAAGGAACATTGCTCCACGTTGGTGGGACCGTACACTTATACAACCACTATGGAAATCAGTATGGAGATTCTCAAAAAACTAGAAGTAGAAATTCCACTTGTCCCTTCAAGATATCATCTCCAAAGAATTAAAGACATCATATATAGTGATATATGCATATGTATGTTTATAGAGACACAATTCATAATAGCTAAATCTTGGGAATAGCCTATATGTCCTCAAACAGATGAATGGATAAAAAAAATGTGGTGTTTATACACAGTGGAACTGTGAACTGTACCTCAGTTCACAAAGGCTTTTGTTTGTGAACAGGTTTGCAAACAGAAGCACTTGGCAAAGTTTTGCTTTTGTTTGAAAACTCTTTAGTGGTTGACAAACACAACTGAGCCATCCTTCCTGCACAAACGTGAACGTGGCCATCTTTTCCTGAATTGTGGAATATAAATTGCCCAGTTGAGGTAGCACTGTAACTACTTTGTTGTACAAAAGGGTAAACTTAGTCTTTTGTGGGAGAATGGATGCACCCCCTTGAGACCATAATGTTAAGTGAAGTAACTCAGACACACAAGCTTAAATATTCCAGGATTTCTCTTATATGAAACACACACACTCTCCCTCCCTC
>NW_022900928.1:30253012-30254550 GCF_012274545.1 Fukomys damarensis | reverse complement strand
ATAGAAAAAAAGGAAAGAAAAAGGAAAAAAGTGAAACAAAAAGATACTGTAACCCAATGTAGACAATGCATCTAAAAGTGTACCTTGATTTAGCACAATTGTCTTACATGTTTATATATTCTTTGTCCTATTAGTCTGTCATTTAATCTGTATGTGTGATCTTTATATATATAATCATGTACAGCAAACATGTACTAATAGAAGTTTTAAAATGTCTGTAATTGGTAATCAATTAATGGGATATATCTTAAAGTCAATAAGAGAACATGAAAAATGGGTTCAACAGCAGGCAGATGATGCAAAAAAGGTGATTTTTTTTGTTACCAGGGATCAAATTCAGGAACTTGCACTTACTAGGTAGGCTCTGTGCTGTTGCTGCAGAAAAGGCAAATTTAAGAGTAACTGGAATTAGTGAAAAATCAGAAGATTTTTCCACACCACATCATAGTTTAAATACTAGATATCCAAACACAAGAACAGAATCTTAAAAGCTGTCAGAGAAAAAACACTGAATAAACCACTTATAAAGTAAGACTCTTCAGAGTCATGGCTTCTTCTCAATACAAATCTTAAAGCCAAGGAAAATTTGGAATGAAGAGTTTCAAGCCCTAAAGCAAAACAACTTCCAAATCAGACTGATATACCCTATGAAATTATTTTTTAAAATTGATGGCGGAATAAGATATTTCCTTGATAAAGAGCACCTAAAGAAATTTATGAACATCAAACCAACACTTCAGAAAATTCTCAAGGATAATCTAGAAAGAGACATTGAAGCTAACAATGCCAAAAAACACCATAGAATGAATGCACCAGGTAAAGCAAGTTCTTATGTAGAAAGGAAAATAATATAATGACAGGAAGAAGTCAATACCTATCAGTTATAACCATCAATGTGAATGGTCTCAATTCATGAGTCAAAAGACTCAGATTAGCAGAATGAATCAAGAAGCAAAATCCAAAAGTATGTAGGGCTGGGATGTAGCTCAGTGGCACTGCACTTGCCTCACAAGCTCAAGGTTTTGAGTTGTATCCCCAGTACCAAAAAGAACAAACAAACAAACAAAAAACAAACAGCAACAGTGACAACAACTTACCAACTAAGAAAAGCCTAGGATCTGATACATTCACTTTCAAATTCTATAAGACCTTCAGGGAAGATCTAACACCAATACTTCTCAAACTCTTTAATGAAATCAGGAAGGAAGTACTGCCAAAATCACGGAACCTAGCATTACCCTGATTCCAAAACCAGATGAAGATCCACCCAAAAAGAGAACTACAGGCTAGTCTTTCTAGATGCAAAAAATCCTCAGCATGATACTGGAAAATAGAATGCAACAAACCATCAAAAAGATTATACACCATGACCAAGTAGGCTTCAACCCAGTGATGGTTCAACTAATGCAAATCAATAAATGTAATTTATCACATAAACAGAAACAAGGTAAAAAATAACATGATAATCTCAGTAGACACAGAAAAAGCCTTTGACAAAAATCCAACATAATTGAGAGAGAGGAGGAGGAGGAGGAGGA
>NW_022900928.1:30245426-30252950 GCF_012274545.1 Fukomys damarensis | reverse complement strand
GGGAGGGAGAGAGAGAGACAGAGAGAGAGAGAGAGAGAGAGAGAGAGAGAGAGAGAGAGAGAGAGAGAAGCAGATTAAATATGAAGTAGGAAGATCTTTTTCAAATGGTTGGGGACCAAGAAATGAAGGCAGAGTGAGGGGGCCAGGGAAAAGGGATGAAAAAAGAAAGAATTGAAGGGAATTGAAGAGAGCTGAAGGGTAAAGAGCTTTTACCAATGGGAAGGGGACCAAGAGTTGAAAGCAGCAGGGAGGAAGGGAAGGGGGAGGGGATTAAATGCAAATTAAGATATATTACATACGTGTGCCAACTCCCCATGATGAATGTAGTCATTATGTACTATAAACATGTACTAATAAAAAATAGATTAAGGTCTTGTTATATTTCTCAGGCTGGCCTGAAATTTCTGGACTTAAGTGATTCTCCTATCTCAGCCTTCAGATGAGGAGAAAAGTTATTGTTTAAAAGTCTTATACTCAGTTGTGGTGGCACATGCCTTTAATCCCAGCACTCTGTGAAGTGGAGACAGGAGGATCACAGGTTCAAGCCCAGCCTGGAAAATTTAGTGAGACCCTGTCTCAAGATAAAAAAATTTTAAAAGGTCTAGAATGTAGCTCAATGTGAATATCCTGGGTTCAAGTCCAAGGACTGAAAAAAAGTTGAATTTTGTACACTGATATTGCCCCTGAAAAATTTAATACTTTTTTTATTGATGTAATCAATTATCAGTAGGGGTATGTGCGTGTGTGTGTGTGTGTGTGTGTGTGTGTGTGTGGTGTATAGTGTATTTGGTGAGGTTTCTACATAGATTAATAGTTCTTAAGGAGGTTTCTTCCCCCAGGGAGGATTTGGAAATGTGTAGGAGAGGTTTCTTGTGCCCCAGAATATATACATCAAAATGCGTGTTATTTTAGTGTAATTTTTCTTTTATCTTTTATATTAAAATAAGGTACTAGATTGTTTTTGGTGGCACACACTTATAATCCCAGAACTCTGAAAGGCTAAGGCAGAAGCATTGAAAGTGTGAGCCCAGCCTAGGTAGCTCAGCAATTTAGTACGATCTTGTCTCAAAAAATAAAAACCAAAATGGGCTGGAGGGAAAAAAGAGCTGTGTTTGATCTCCAGTAATGGGGGAAAAAGAAAAGAAAAAAATAAGTATGTAAGAAGACTATATTATCTTTCAGGATAAGGTTGACATTAATTTTTATAGAAAGAAGTTGGACCTGATGGGACTGTGAACTTCTGAATTAAATATATATCTTTCTTTCTTTCTCTTTTTTTTTTTTTTTTTTTTTTTTGGTACCCGGGATCGAACTTGGGTCCTTGTGCTTGTGAGGCAGGCAGTGGAACCACTGAGGTATATCCCTGGCCCTACATCTTTATTTTCAATCATAGTTTTGTATCCTCAACATGACAATCTTTATGGTCAACTTGGTTGGTGTGACAGCTGTAAAGCACACTTCTGGGCATGTCTTGGTGGTAATGGAGGTGTGACCTTGGGGACTAGGACTACATCTGGTCCCTGGTGCTCTTCCCCTGTGCTTTTTTTCCTGCTGCCATAAAGTGAGCAGGCTTGTTCCGCCATGCCCTTCTGCCATGATGTTTCTGTGTTGGAGCCAGGCCACCATGGGCTGAAACCTTTGAAACTCTGAGCCAAATCAAATTCTTTTTCAGTTGTGGGTATAAACTGTTTTGTCTCAGCAATGGAAGAGTGACTACTACATTCATTTTGTCATGCTCTCCAGTGCTGGTCAACATTGAATAAAAGTGATGGTAGGCACATCAGATCTTATTCCTAACCTGAGAGGAAATGTTTTCACCTCTTACTAAAGTTGTCTTTCAAGTCACCAGTGGATGTTGAATTTCTCAAACTACCCCCACCCTCCAACTGAGATGTTCCTATTTCTTTCGATGTGATGGATCTTCCAGTTTTTTTTTTTTTCCTTTTCTTTTCAGACAGGGTCTCACTCAGCTGTTCAAGTTGGGCTTGAATTTGCAATCCTCCTGCCCCAGTCTCCCCAGCACTGAGATTATAGCTGTGCATCCCCATGCCTGATCACCATGCCAGGCTCCCTTTTGTCTTGTGATTTATGTTTTCTCTTTTTTGTAGTGCTAGGCATGCAACCTGGGTCTTAGGCATATGGCATGCTAGGCAAGTCCAGTAATGATGAACTACACTCACAACTTGGTATGATATTCTTTTTTTTTGGGGGAAACAGAGTCTCCCTATGTAGTTCAGGCTGGCCTTGAACTCACTATGTAGTCCAGGCTGGCTTCAAATTCAATGGCAATCCCCCTGCCTCAGCCTCTTGAGTGCTGAGATTACAGATATGTGCCACCATTCCTGGTCTATGATTAATTTTCTTAATGCTAAACCCACCCAGACTTTCTGGGATAAACCCCTCTTTGCCATGATACATTCTCCTTTTTACTTATTGATGCTCCTAAAATGGAAAGGAGCAAAGGACAAAGCAGAGACTAACAGTCTCAAAGCATGACAGAGACTGACGGTCTCAAGGCTGATGGGTTTCAAGGCTTGTCCCTCCTGCTAAACCCATGAAGTTCACTGTCCCCAAAAGATGAACTGCTGAAAACAACAGCTGGCTGTACCCCACTATGTCTTAGAAAGATAAACTGTAAAAGTAAAAGACAAATTGTAAAAACATTTGCCTTCACCTTCCAATCCTTCGCTAAATCCTGCTTCAGTAACGTTCTGCTCTTCTCCTGCACTAGTTAAAGAACCAAGAAATATGAGAACAAACTTAGAAATGGGCTCAGACTCTGGAAGATGACTTCCGCTGGGCCCACTAGGGAATAAACCTTCCCCTTCAGTTCTCTCAGTGCCACTCTCTTCCTTGATCTACATGACCTCTGAGGGCCTCTTCACCTCCACTCCCTGTGTTACTGAGGATGGAACCCAGGACCTCATACATGCTACCAAGCACTCTACCACTGAGCTATAACCAACACCTGCTAGGGATTTTATGTAGGATTTGTTGAAAGAAGGGGAATTTGAGCTCTAAATACTTAAAGAGAATAGTAAAAGGAAAAGTCATAAATGGCAAGCAATTTGTCATACTGTTCCACTGGTCAGTAAATCAGAAACATATATCCAGTTTATATATTAAGAAAATCAGACACACAGAGAGTAAAGCGTGGCTTACTGTTACACAGCTAATGCTACTCTGAGTTTCACCACTTTATTCTTTGTGGACCATAGCTGCCACTTGGCCCATTGCTTACACCTAACATCTTGTCAGTAAGGGAAAGTGGAACTTGCCTTTCTTTCAGTAAAAGAGCAGTCATTGGAATCTAAAAGGTGCCATTTTTAATCCTTTATTATTTTTCCATTATATTCCTCTTATTCTGTAAGACCTTAAAATCTAACCAATAATCATGTCCTTTCAGAGTTTTGTAGCTTTCAAAATGTGTTCTGGAAATTAAATTATAATTGATTTATCAAGTTCATTTAATCATCAGAGTACAATTTTATTTGCAGTATCTCTGATGATTAAATGCAGTGGAATTCTCTGATGTGTTTATGTCTTAATTGCTTTGAGGCTCATTAAATAGAGCATTTGTCATTGTTTTATGCAGATGTATTAGAAAATCATCTTTTGGGTTGGGCTGTGTGGTTGGACAGGAGGAAGCCGCCGCCACTACAGTACACCGGGTAGGACTCCCCAGGGAAGAGCTGCGGGGGCACAAAGTACTTGCTCCAGCTGTCACGGATGGGCACGGAGCCATTCATAAGCTGCCCGGTGAAGAGATGGCGGTCCGGCGACTGTGCCTCCAGGAAGCTGAGTACGTTGGTGGTGTGCACGAAGACATCGTCGTCGCAGCTAAGCAGGAAGCGTGCGCGCGGGCAGTGTGTGGCCAGCCAGTCGAGCAGGTGCACATGCTTGAGCGTGAGGTTGAGGAAGGTGTCGGCGTTGGTTAAGAGTCAGAAACACAGTATCATTAGTGTTTTCTTGGAGGTAATAACAGATCATTTTCAATTGTATGTCAAATGTTTAAGCTATTATGTAGAATCAATGTTAAAATTACGTGACGATCACACATATTTTAGATACTTCTAATATACACTTAGTAGATAGATCCATGCACTATATATCATGTAAGGTTGGAACTTTTCAGCCTATGACATCCCAAGTGCCACATCACTCCTAGTGATTATATATATAATCTACATCTACTCCTCTGATTGGGTTCCTTCATCCTGTGTTCTGTTACAAATCTCCAGTTGCATATTTTTCATGAGTTTACTTAGTGTATCTCACAATCCACCTAGCATGAATCTGACATAACTTATTTTCTCCCTGTGCAATTCTGTATACCCTTGTTCCCCACCATGCTTTCTGGAATCTACTTAGTAACCTGAGTAGAAAAGTTAGAGTCATTGTTTTCTTTATCTCATGACATTAAATATTTTTTTCTCTAAATGTCTCAACAACTCTGTGAAGTGTCTCTTGAGCCCATTACACCTTTATAATACTTGTATTAAACAATGTATAGTGCTTACTATATGCAATTATTCCCAAATTTAATCAAGTAACTTTCTGAGACCATGTGACTACTGAAACCTAGAGAAGGGATTAAAGACTAGATAGTGTGGTACTCAATGGTCATAGTGACTGTCCTTTGTGCCTCCCATTGTCGGCCTATCCCAGTACTGCTAACACCATTTGAGTCCAGTAATTTCCCAAATGATCTTTGTGCATCTAGCAATTCTCCTCTGAACCACTCAAAAAGGGTAGAGACGGGAAGAAAGAGAAATTGCTTTTATCCTCCTCTCATTTGAAATCTTTTTTGAACCCAGGACCTTATACATGCTACCAAGCACTCTACTACTGAGCTATATCCTCAGCCATCATCTGCTAGTGTTTTTATGTAGGATTTTTGTGTCTACATCTGTGAGATAGGCGCATCAGTTTCCCAGCTTGTGGAGTCCTTGGGACGTGTGAGTGTCAAAGCCATGCTTGCCTCATAAAGCAAAATGGGAAACTTGCTGTCTGGGGGCTTCCCCTCGTCCTCTGGGCTCAGGAGTGATGTCAGGGCATGTGGGGAGGAAGGGTCTGACTCTAAACTTCTAACAAGGGTGACAGAGCTCCTGCTGCTATTGCCTTCCTAGGACCCCCAAGACGCCTGAAATCATCACCCACCCGGAGGCCTCAGCTCAGTTCAACAACCTCTTGTTTCTCAGGAACTTGAGGGAACATGGACCCACTGTTGTCCTCTGGTGGCCGCAAGGCTCATGAGCCAGAGGAGCCCGCCAGGCTGGGTCAGCCAAGAGTTGGCGCCAGGAGAACCTGGTGGACGTGCCAGACGGCACCACATGGTGCCCTGGCTCTGCGGCCCAAGCAGATTTCCCTGCTCCTGTACACACGAGCAACCCAGCCTCAGAGACTGAGTGACTAGGACCCAGAGTCAACAGCTGACTTGCAACTACTGCTTTCCAACCTAAGCAATGAAGTTCCTGAAACTTGAGATCTTTAACTGTAAAATGTGAATTATCCCCCAGCCTGTCAGGGAAATGGGAGCAAAGTTGTTTGTCGCAGCTGTAGGCAAAATAATGGCCTCTCCAAAAATGTCTACACTGTAGCCCCTGAAGCCTGTGACTATATTAGGTAATATGGCAAAGGAAAGTAAGCATACAGATAGACTGAACGTTGCTCATTAGCCAGTAGTGCAGGCCTGTAATCCCAGCACTTGATGGTGGTGGTGGGGCTAAGGCAGGAGAACTGAAAAATCTAGTCCAACCTAGGCAGTTTAGTAACTTAGTGAGCGCCTGTCTTAACAGCACCCCCCTAACAAAAGGATAATTCTGGAGTATCAAGGTGGGTCCACTGAATAAAAAGGGGTGGAGATGTAGCTCACTAGTAGAGTGCTTGTCTAGCATGTTTGAGACTGAGGTTTGACACCTAGCACTGGGGGTTGGAGGAGTAGAAGAGTGGGAGTGAAATTTGGCTATGGAAGTGAGGCACAGAGATGCAACATTACTGGTTTTGAAGATGGAAGAAGGGGACCTCTTGAAGTTGGAAAAAGCAAAGAAATAGATTCTCCCCTAGAGTACTCAGGAAGGAATGCAGTCCTATAACACCTGGATTTTAGGCCACTGAGACCTGTGTTGGATGACAGAACTGTAGGATAATATATTTATGGGATTTTCTTTTGAGACAGATTCTTGATTTGTAGTTCAGGGTGGCCTCAAACTCATGTCAGTCCTCTTATCTCAGCCTTGTATATGCTGGAATTATAGGCATGAATTACTACACCTGGTGGGAATTTGTTACAGCAGCCAGGAAATTAAAACAATGTCCTCACAGATACAGTCTACATCACTGGGACAGACAGGTACTCAATTAGCTCATTCATTCACCCCTAAAACATTCAGGAAGCACAAGCTATGGGCTGCTCAGAAGCAAGGCCAGCAGAAAACAAGTAGCTATGTCTACTAGGGGTTCCTGGTGCAGACTGCAAAAAGGTCACTTGGATGGTACCGCTTCCTCCTCCTGCCTTGACTGAGCTTTAGTTTCCACTTTATACAATGGGCATTTTTAACTTCATAAGGGTACTTGAAGGAAGGTTGCCAGGTGCTCCTCAGGTCTAAGCACAGGTTGACTTCTGGGAGGGGAGGTTTGTCTGATGATTGTCAGCTCAGTTTGTGTATTTGTAGGGGAAGTGATGGAGATGACAATTCATATTTGTACTGCACTTGTCAGGTGACACTGATTCTGACACTGATTGCTCCATTGCCCACAATGAGTGGATTGTGCCCTGGAAGGCTTGGGAAGTTGAGCTGGTCAGGACTTAGCCCAGTGGTCTTCAAAGTGAGCTGGACGTTACACTCAGTGGAGGAACTAAAAAAAACCTGCTCACTTGTCTGGGGCCACCCCACATCAATTAAGATCAGAACTGCAGAAGATGAGGCCAAAAAATATACCACGATGTAGTTTTCTAGAGCCCTCCCCCAAGGTGATTTTAATACAGCTGAGGTTCAAATACATGCAATTTGTCAGGCAAAATGTGTCTGTGCAGGAGAGATGCATTCTCAACCAGGCAAACATCACAAGTAATGGTCCTAGGGGCTGAAGTCGCTCCTCCACCCACCCCACCCGGTGTCAGGAGATCCTGTGTCCTTGGGCACAACTCAGCGTGGGGCTGTGCAGTGCCTCCCACATGAGCAACAACTGGTAGGGTGCAAAGCCATGCACGATCAGCAGCTCACGGTACATGCAAGGGTCGAAGGAGGGCTGCTGGGCTCCGGGCAGCTGCACGCCATAGGGTCGGATTCCCTCGTGGCCGCTGGGCTCTAGGCGGGCACGCTGCAGACACATGCCCATGTAGGCATCGTCGATGGGGAACAGAGGGGTGTGGCGGGCAGCCGCGCGCAGGGCCTGGGCTGTGTGGTTGGACAGGAGGAAGCCGCCGCCACTACAGTACACCGGGTAGGACTCCCCAGGGAAGAGCTGCGGGGGCACAAAGTACTTGCTCCAGCTGTCACGGATGGGCACGGAGCCATTCAT
>NW_022900928.1:30230463-30245199 GCF_012274545.1 Fukomys damarensis | reverse complement strand
ACGAGCTCGGAGCTCGGCCAGCTGTGGCGCGCGCGCCGCCTGCTGGGGACCTGGAATGCCCAGCAGGAAGAGGCGGCGCACCTGCCGTCCCTCGTAGCTACGCTGCTGACCCCAAGTGTGCCGGATGAGCTCACGGCGCTCGTAGTTCTCCGGAGACGACTTCACAGCCAGGAGCAGGGAGACAGCGCCGCGGCCCGCGCACTTGTATGGAGCTCGGCCAGCTGTGGCGCGCGCGCCGCCTGCTGGGGACCTGGAATGCCCAGCAGGAAGAGGCGGCGCACCTGCCGTCCCTCGTAGCTACGCTGCTGACCCCAAGTGTGCCGGATGAGCTCACGGCGCTCGTAGTTCTCCGGAGACGACTTCACAGCCAGGAGCAGGGAGACAGCGCCGCGGCCCGCGCACTTGTATGGCGCATCCCAAAGCAGCGGAAACTGGCGGCAGTGTCTGTACAGCAGGAAGTCTTGGATCCTCCCAGGCAGCTGCTCAAAGTTGGGCACGCTGTTCGCTGAGGCATTGGCCATACACAGGGTCCCGGGGTGCAGCGCTGAGGGCTGCACAGCGACAGAGGGAACATCAGTGGGGTCCTCCCCCTTCTCCAGCGGGGACCCCAGTTCTTGGAGGAGCCACAGGCGCAGTGCCAAGAAAGTCATGCCCACAAGCAGGAAGGTCACAACCTTCAGATTCGTGGGCCTGCGGCGCAGAAAAGCCATCTGCCGGGGAAAACCAAATCAGAAGTGAACCAGGAGTCATATTTGACATCAGAGTTGTAAAAAAGGAACCAAAATTCAAGATTACACCGCAGTATCTCATGTCTCCCACACTCAGGAGCATTCTTCTGACCTTCAAAGGGTATTTCTCATTGCTGCCTGATAGACCTTGGATGTCACTCGGGCCCAGCAGACTCTTCCTGTCCACAAACAGTGTCCATCTTTCTGAGAATTTGTTTGCATCTTTCTTTTCTCACCGCAGTGAATGGTACCACCATTCATCGAGTTTCTTCAACTAGAAGCCCTACTCCCCTCCCCTGCCCCACCCTCGGTTTATAACCACTCCTCACACTCTTTACTTCTGCATTCTACAGTTCTCTCATGTTTATTTACTTTTTTCCATCCCTGCCCAGCCTGGATCCTCTCTAATCTATTTCCCTCGTCGTGGTTGCCCATGGAAGGAGGTCATGACACTGAACAGTTCTGGCTGCACTTTTTAGGACCGCGCTATCTGACCGAGTCAGTTTAGATCTATGGATCTGAGTGTTCTCTTCTAGAGCATAGGTTAGTAAATTACTACGTTTTAGGGTTGTGAGCATTAAATGAACATAACATGGCCCTGAATGGATGATACCATTATTGTAACCTTTTGGCATTCTTCAGTTCCACTTGCTTTTATTTGTAGCTGCTAGTATTATTTGCTGTTCTTCACACCTGTGAAGTCATGTCCTCTCTTGTATGTAGCCTGCCCAGGTGCATCCCAAGTGTGGGCTTCATGAAGAACCTCCTGGAAGACACACACCTGTAATCTTTACTCTTAGGAGGCTGAGGCAAAAGGACTACCATGAGTTCAAGTACATATTGAGACTCCTGTCTCAAAAAAAATGAAACCAAACTAAATGACCCAGGATAATTCCTAGATCATAGCAACCTTTTTATATTATCCTATTATACCTAGCTTGGTCACATTGAGTTCTGTCATACATGGGGCCCTGTCACTTTCTTAAAACATATTCCTCCTCCATTTCATGGATTCCACACTCTCCTAATTCTCCTCTTCATTAACCATGTCCTTCAGTTTCCTTCATTCAGTGTGCCCTCTGTAAAGACCTTTAGTAGTGAGGGTTATCCAGGGCTCTGTCTTGGATATTCCTTTCACCTTTGTTCAGCGTGACTCCCTTCTCTACCGGGACCCTCAATCCCCAAATTTACCCACCTGCTATTTAGCAGCTCCACCTCTAACCATTTTCAAGCCAAAAACTTTGACTTCCTCCTTTCTCTCATTTCTACATCCAACCCAGAGTGCAGAAATTTGTCTTTTTTTCATTGTCAGTACTGGGGATAGAACTCAGGACATTGTATTTGAGAGGCAGGTGCGCTGCTACTGAGCTAAAGTCCCAGCCCCTGTCTTTTTTTTTTTTTTTAATATGGGAACTCCAGATGGAACTCCAACTTGCAATCATCCTGCCTCAGCTTCCCCAAGTACTGGGATTACAGGTATGCACCACAATGCCAGGTTAGGCCTAGTCACTTTTTTTTTTTTTTCTGGTACCGGGAATTGAACTTGGGACCTTAAGCTTGACGGGCAGGCGCTGTACTACTTAGTCGCTTCTAATTACTAAATATTTTGTTAACCTACACAGTTCCATTCTATTAACAGGCTAATCCAAGCCAGCCTCTCTTGCTCAGATGAGAACCTCCTGCCTGGTCTCTTCTTCCATTCTCTCCCTTTAGCCTACCCCTCCTTTGCTGCAGCTGGGGTGACCTTTGGACTGTGCAGATGCAGATGTCCTTCCTCAGTTTCTTTTCCCCAGTTCCCTGGGAGCCACCTGACTTGGCCATCAGTCAGTCAGCAATTGTAGCTGCCAACTGCTAAGCCTCTTCCTGCCCTACGAAAAAGAAAAAAGAGCTTTATCTTGTGCTGTTCACCTACCACAACTGACTACCCCTTCCCTCCCTTGCCTAGGTAAAGTCTACTCTCTGATTCACTTAATTTTTTTTAGACAGTATCTGTGTCATCCAGTTTGGACCTAAATTTGTGATTCTTCTGTCCCAGCCTCCTGAGTAGCTAGGATTATACGGCACCTGGCACACTACACCTGGCTCCTTGGTCCACTTGAAGGACATTTTTTTTTTTTTGGTACCAGGAATCAAACTCAGGACTTGTTCTTGACAGTTAGGTGTGGCACCACTGAGTTAAATCCCCAGCCCTAAAGGACATATTCTTATAGGAGCTTTAGTGAAGCTCAAAGGAGACCAGGTGCCCTGTTAGTCATTCCTGGGTTATCTCCACATTTAGTCTGTCAGCTTCTTGAGGTCAGGAGTCACATCTGTGTTGTCCACTATTGAATTCCATGTGCCATGAACAATAAAGAGGGGCACATGCTGGTTTCCTGGCTTTGAATTCCACCTGTAAGACCTAGCTACATGGCTGAGCAAGTCGATGTCCAGTGGTAGCAAACCCATGGCACACTATTTCAGCAGGCTGTTTGTTATCACTGAAAACTCTAACAGGTTCAACATCACTGAAGTAGGCTCTCTACTACTCACCTCTTAAGAGTTTTTGTGAAGACTAAGTGATAATTTATGTAAAGAATTTGAGTTGGGTTCCCAGAACTTTGGGAGGCTGAGGTAGGATGATTGGAAGTTTAAACCCAGCTGGGGAAATTAGCTTCTTTGTGAAATTCTGTCTTTAAAATAAAAAAGTGGGGTAGGAGAATGGGTCTAGAAATGTAATGAAGGCCCTGGGTTCAATCCTCAGTACTGAAAAAAAAAGTATAATGATTTGTATATAGTAAGTCTTTACTGCTAGCTATTATGATTATCAAGGTGCCAATAAATAGTTGTTGAATGACTGCTTTCCCCAGAGTAGTCACCTGTGCTTATTCTGTTATGCTCAGTTGCGTGTTCAATACATAATTTCAGAATAAGTAGTTTGCACAGAGTAGATGTCATCGGGTTGGACTGTGCTCTAGTGCTTGTATATTACAGTCCATATACAACATTGATCTCAGAGTGGGCACAGATCAGGTGTTTGTGAGGAATGGCAGCAAATTACCAAGATGAGTAGGAAAACCCTACAGATGTGTCAGAGTCCTCACTGAGCACCTATTAGAAATCTAGGTATAGGTTTCTGTGTTTCTGTTTTGTTTTGTTCTTTCGAGACAGGCTCTTGTTGTGTAGCCCAGGCTGGCCATGAACCGATGATCCCCCTGCCTTGGCTTCGTGAGTGCTGGGATTACAGGTATGTGCCACCATGCTTGGTTTTCTGTTGCTCTTAACACAACCCTGCTTCAGTGTCTATGAATGGAGAGATGAGGAATGGTGAGATGAGCTGTTATGATCAGAGTACTCAGTGCATAGTCCTGTGCCTGGAGTATTTTGGGCAGGCAATAAATAGTTTTCAATGGATAAAAGAATGAAAATAGAATTCGGAGTCTGAACAACTGGGCTTGTGTTTCAGCTCCTTTCCCCAGTTAACCTCCTGGATTTTAGTTTCCTCATCTGAAAAGAAATATTTGTCTCTTAATAACATAAGAAAATAATTTTGTGAGTGCTAAAGTAATGTACAAATGCTAGTTAAAAAAATATGCCTCTTTACTGCAAATCATATCTAGAAAGAAAAATAATCTCAGTTCCTTTTTTTTTTTTTTTTTTTTTTGTAGTACCAGGGATTGAATTCAGGACCTTGCACTTGTGAGGCAGGCGTGGTGCCCCTAAATGAAATCTGCCACCCCTGTGCAATCTGTCTTAATGCAATGATAAATATTGTTCCAAGGAAATGTGCATTTACTTTGACAAACCTGAGCCAGGAACCTGGATCCTAGCCAACTTTAACAGAAGAGAGGAAAAGGTGTAGGGCCAGGTCTGTTTTGAGGTTGGCACTGGCTTGTTCACTTCTGTTCTTGGGTGCTGGGCTGTGCAGCCTGAAAGCTTTGACTTGCTTAGATGTGTAGAGCATCTTCTCTGTGGGTCTTTCTGCTGGACTCCCCTTTGCTCAAAGCAACCTTCCAGGTGTTCTGGACCACCTGCACTTTAAACTTTGCTGACCTCTGCTGGCCCCGATCCCCTGTCTCTCAGGACTCAACTCCAGCACCACCACCTTCAGGTAACCTCTTGGTAAGTCCAGGTCAACAGATTCTGTCTCCTAGCTAGCACCATGGCTGCTGAGTTAGCAAAGATGGTGAAAGAGGACAGACTTGCCATTTACTTGACCTGTTTGAATTGAATGTCAGGCTTTTTATTTGTGAGAATTTAGGCAGGTTATGTATCTCAGCATTTCATGATTCAATGATTAGTTTGTAGGACTATACTTAGTATGTAGTAAGTATTACAGTAATGGTAGTAATTGGTTTAGAGGGCTAATCTTTTTATGGGGTAAGTTCAACCTTCCCTGCTAGATTGAAAGCTACTCCTAGTATGTGACCTACTATCTTAATATGAGGTTTGCTTTAAAGTCTTTTGTTGAATAAATTGCATGTAAAACATTCACACAGTGCTTCTCCTATCCCTAATACTGGGGATGGCCTCATGCATATTGAGCTATACCCACAGCCCCAAGTATGCTGAATTTGACAGTCAGGGGCTTCATCCTACTTCTGAGAATGGTCAGGATGCAGAGATGAATTGACTCAGTCCTGGACTATAAAATTATGTGATGTATACAGAACAGAGAGAAGGAACTTGGGGAAGGGACTCTGAGTGAACCAGGGAAACCTCACATTAGAACTGCATTGTACTAGGTATCCACTGCTGAGAACAAAGTATGCCACAATTTAATGGCTTAAAACAGCCACCATTCATTATTTCTCAAGATTCTGTGGGTAGAATGAAAGATTCTTGTGCTTTTCCCAAGGAAAAATGGGAAAAATAAAGATAGGGAAAAGGGGGACAAAGAAAATCATAACTTTAAAAATAAAACTGAATACCCATGTATACAAGCAAGCCCAGTTTAAAAATTTACTTTCTTTTCTCCTAAGAAACAGTAAGCCTGGGGTCTTAGTTACTTTCTTGTCAATAAACACAATACCCAACACCCAAAACATAAAAGAGGAAAGGTTTGTTTTGGCTCACAGTTTGTAGAAGTTCTAGTCCACAGTCAACTGGCTCCAAGGCAAGGTGGTGTGGCAGAGGGGCATGGCAGAGAACTGCTCATAGCACGGCAGGCAGATAGCAGAGAGCAACCAGGGAGGGAGGGAGATACACCTTTCCAGGCCATGCCCCCAGCAACCTATCTCCTCCAACCAGGCTTCACCTCCAATTTAGCTATAAACTCGCCTATGAGTACATGAGACTTTAGGGGGACATCCAGATATAAACCCTAATACCTGGGCAATTCCCTTTTACTTACAAAGGACTTTGGCCATTCTCTATTTATCTACAAATAGGCTTCTTTCTCCTGTGAAGAAACCATCTCTTTTCACCTTTAAAACAGACCTTTCCCTATAGGTGGGCTATGGCTCTACCATTTCTAATCATTGTTCCCTATGATCAGACCATCACCTCTCTCCCCGCAAAAGAGCTATCATCCTTCATTGTAAGATGAATCCTGTTTCCATAGATTCACAGGTTCTATAGATTTGCCCCCAAATCTCCCATAAACATACTCAGGACTGGACTATGATAGATCTCTTTCTCGAGGCCCACCCTCTTTTCAAATATATACTTCTGAAATTCTACCTAAAGCCAGGCTTGGTGGTGTATGCCTCTAATTCCAGCATTTGCGAGGCCGAGATAGGAGGATCACCACGAGTTTGAGGCCAGCATGGGCTACATAGTGAGTTCAAGGCCAGCATGAACTACATACTGAGATTCTCCCAAAAAACTTTTCTACCTAATAAATCTCTATGCCTCTCACTGACATGTCCTGAAAATTCTTTTTCCATGACAGAAGTCAAATGAACTTACAACCTATTCCATAGGTAGAAAGGGTTTAGGTTCCTCATCACTTCTCTGGGAACCTCTTAGGGCCCTGTCCAGTGATAGATCCACCTGGGTTTACTCCTGTGGCTGTCCATATTCCACTAGTGGTCAGAGCTTGCTCGGGTGGGATGGATGGGCCTCTCATCCCTGTGCTGCTTCATAGTATGCTGATCTCAGGGTTCTAAGGCAGTGAGGCCTAGGCTGCAGAACTTATATAACATTAGTCCTACTCTTACCATGGGTTATAGGGTCTGGGGACAGGCATTACTCAGATTCTAGTGAGTGGGAGTGGTCCCCAAGGGAATGAGGAGTGTTCTATCTATATTACCACCATATTTTGTTGGTCAAAGTATCACCAGACCACTCCAGATGCCAGGGGTGAGGAGTTCCAAAAATTTGTGGCCATATTTAACTTGTCCCATGGATCTTGAAGGTGGTAAGGAGTTTTCCTAGTGGGAAAAAGGTGTAAAGAGGGTGAGGGCATGCCAACCAGAGGTACAGAGAGGGAATAAACAGGATGCATCTGGGAAACATTCAATGTTTAGTATAGTTGGAGGGATAATTACTGGGAGTGCAGAGATTGCAAGTAGAGAGACAGATTTAGAAGTACCCTGAAAATGATCATGGATTTCATACCTGGAGTTTTAATCAATCCTTTGAAAATTCTCAGTTCTTTGTCCTATTTTTGAGTACATTGTTGCTGGGTATGGTGATGGATCCCTGTAATCCCAGAATTTTGGGAGTGAGGCAGGACCAGAAGTTTGAGCCCAGCCTGAGAATCTCAGAAACTTAGGAAGACTCTATCTGAAAGGGGGGGGGGCTGGAGATGTAGCTGTGTGAAGACCCTGGACTCAATCTCTAATGCAAGGATAAAAGTATATTGTAGCATCCCACGATGGAGGCTAGGACCTGAGAGTGGAGGTGGTCCAGTGGAGGAGCTGTGGTCAAGGCCTGACTGGGCAGGGGCTGTCAGAATGTTAGATGGGAGGGGAGGAGGGGGTGAAGGGAGGGCACAGACAAGGGGAAAAAAATGAGAACCAAGACCTGTCATGTAAAGGTACAAGATCCCAATAACGAACGTAATTGTACTGTATACCTAAAATGTACCAATAAACTCAATAATAAAAAAAAGAATGTCAGATGGGATTCATATCTTGGTAATTTACTGGATGTTCTATGATAATGTTCATTTCACAGCGTCCCTGTACTTAGAGGGTTTGGCTGAGAAGAATGAGAGGTAAGGATAAGTGTGGCGGCCCAGCAGTCACAACACGAACATGCCTGAGTTGGGGAGTGAGGATTGAGAAAGGAAAGAACACTCAAGCCTGAGTGGAGACCAAGAGAAGTCTGATTTATTTCACAGAAACAGCTTTTTTTTAAAGGCACACCAACAGGAAGCACCAAGCAACTATTTGTATCTTATGCAAAGACCGGATTTTCTGACTCTTGAAAAGAACATCAGATCTTTGGCTATCTCTTTGAGTTCCTCCCATCACAGGTTCAAAAAACAAGTTTAACAAGCAGAGTGCTTGAAAAGGAACAAATGTTAACAAATGTTAATTAGGTACATCCTGACCACACATTGTGTCAATGCCTTAAATGTAGAGAAAGAAGTTATCTTTCAAATGTCAAACGCCAGTGGGCCATGACTGGCCCCCTCAGATAAGGGGAAGAAAGGAGAGGCCAAGTGTAGTAAAATGTGTCTAGAGGATTAGGGAAGCCTGAAGACTTTATTGGTGACCTCATGGTAGATGAAGATGAAACAGGTTGAAAGCACCAATTAAATCCTGGAGCAATTGAGTACAAGAGACAGGTTTAGGGAGGGACTGAATAACATTCCTCCTAGATCCCATTCATATTTGAGAAGCTAGGACCTGGCATAGAGCAAACATCTCTAAAGGCTGCCTGGATGACTGAATGAATTTTAACTAATTTTCTTTAATCCCCCTAAAACATATTTTCTCCACAGTAGAAATGTCCTTAGAAAGTTTGGATGAATTAAAATGATAAAAATATTCAATGGAGATAAGGCTAATGGAATGCAATGAAGACTTTAGGAGAGATAGCTGTGCCATCGTTAGGAAATTTATGCAGGGGTCAGGGAGGAATTTAATTGGAGGAAGGGAGTATGTGTGTGAAAGAGTGGTTTTGGAAAGGTATATACTGTACTGTTCAGGGGCATAATTAAAGCATAATTTCGACTGTCTCCTTTACAGTGGGTGGTGTGGAAAGTCTTGGTCCAGTGTCTGTTCTGCCACCTTAGTCTGAAAAATGGGGGTGGGATAAGAAAGAAGAACTTGTCCCCACATTCAAAAATAGTTCTGTGGGCACAGGCCAGCACTTCACAGAAAGGAAGGAAGGAAAGTTGCTTCAGGTTGCACTGGTTACTGAGAAGGATCTGGAAGAGGGCTGACTCCTCACTCTGGTTCAGAAGTTTTGAGGTATGATTGGCAGGCCCAGGCTAGGCATTCTTGCAGGAAGCTTCCTGTTCAGAAACTGTTGTAATTAGATTCATACTGACACATGGTATTAAACATTATGATAACCCTACATTTCACAGATGTAGAGTCCAAATTTACATAGGTGATATTGGTCATAATCACTGTATAACTTTTCAGTGGATGATGAGGATCCTAATTCAGGTCTTTAGATACTCAAGGAGATGATGTATCTGTCAATACCCTGTCAGGATTAACACCAGTGGGCTCCTGCTTGGAGCCTGTTCCTCAGGTCATTGTGGTGTCAGGGCTTCTGTCCTGCCCCTCATACCACACACCTATCTCTGCTAACAGCCACCAAGTTCACCCTTGGCACCCACAGACCCTGAGGAAGAACTCAGGCTATCACTTAGGATTCTTTCCCCAGTGACTGATGATTCTCTTTGGAAAGAGCTGTTCTTGTCCTTCAGAATTCCTCTCCTTATTCCTTAAATGGTTTGACTTCTGTCCTTTTTTCTTCCATGATCTTACCCACTTCCATTATTGGGAATGTTCACAATTTTAATTTCACATCTTCAGCTCATGTCTCAGCTGAGGGCCAGATCCATGTTTATTATCTTTATGCTCTGCCAAGAGCTCAACAAATCCCAAACTTACTCTTCCTAACTGATACATTTGATTTTTCATCTCTGCTATGATTACCCCCATATCTTTCACTGGGACTACTATTCTATTTGGTTTTCTTATATCCACATTGGCTTCCTTTCTAGTCTCAAGAGCTTTCCAAGTTAAATTATTCACATAGCTTCCAAAACAACATGTGACTCAATTCTCAGACACTCTCCTCTTGCTGTGTTGTAACTAGATGTTTTTTCTATTCCACCCCTGATTCTTCTTATTCTTCAGTTCCTGACAGATGCTCTTTTCATATCTTCCCTAGTCCAGGTCCTAGCATACATTCCTAGAGCTTTCTACTCCCTTCCTCCTTGACATCACAAATATACCTGGAACAGGTATTTATTAGACACTACAAGGGATATTTGAAAAATATCATGAATACTTAAGTTAAAACAATTTTATTACAGTAAAAGACACATTGACCCTAATTCCCCTCAAAATACTCCCTCTTACTTTGAACACACTTATTCCATCATTCCTGTCACTTTCTGAAGCACTTCTGGAAGTCCTCTTATGTGAGTGTTTTAGCTACACTGTCATGACCGTAGCTATGGTTAGGCCACCCCATAAAGTGAGACAGGTCCTGCTTTCCCTCTTACCTAGGTAGATCCTTTTGAGATAGTCCAGCCCAAAGGTAAGGGGTTGTGGGGAAGGACTGAAAGGGAACCTCAGACTGTACTATAAAGAAACCCAGTATGAGCTCATAAAATTGGATAAATCACACAACATGTGCCTATTTGGAGTTATGTTTGTGAGGAAAGGTGGTTATAGAAAGGTGTGTATGTTCAGAGGTGGAATTAAAGAGCTCCTAAACTTCAGTTTCCTCGTTGTCATCCTTTTCATAAAGCACAGCTCAGATTGCTTTGCAAATTTACTTCTGTGTTCTGTTAGGCAAGAAGGATTTCTGGTTCAACTCCTGTCAGTATCTTATCTGTTGATCCAGGCAAACTGTTCCATCCTGACACACAAAGGAGGGATTAATTGACAGATCCAGCATATGGTCAGCAGTGACTGAAACTACCCATTCTAGCAGAAGTTAGGAAAGCTAATATTTGAAAAGTGGTTTAGCAAACTAGGTGGCAAGATGTAGGAAATTCAAACTTGTTTTATTGTTGTAGGTGACTTATGTGACTGTCAAGATGGAATCACAGGTGTATATGGCTTAACCAGTAGTGTTGTCTTCCTGTCCTGCCCTCCTTTTAGTGTGAAGCTGGAAAACTCATGTGTTTACTGCAGAGCTCCTAGAGTCAAGGATAATATGTACTTATGGATCATAGAGTTTTTTTCCCATTAAGTTTATTGGTACATTTAAAGCAAACAGTTATATTTATCATTGGGATATTGTACTTTTCATGATATATCTTGTTTATTTTTCCCCCATTCCCCTGCTCTCCCTTCATGTCCTTCACCCTTCCTTATTTACAGCTCTTAGTTACCATTTTTTTCCTTTTCCCTTACTTTCTTTCCCATCCTCTTCCCATTTCCCCTTTGCCATTTTCTTCCTATTTCACATTATCAATTTGAACCTTATTTACACTTTTAGCTTTTCCACCAGAGGAACTATTCACTATTTACATTTGTGACATTAATTTCACTTAAGAGTATGGCCTCAATGTGCAGTCACTTAGCTATAAATATCTCTAGTTTCTCATTCTTAATGGCTGAGTAGTACTCCATTTTATGAAAAAAAAATACATCTTCTTTATCCAGTCTCCAGTTGATGGGCATTTGGGTTGTTTGCAAGTTTTAGGTATTACAAACCATGCCGCTATAAACATGGGTGAGCATATATCGCTGTGGTCTGATTCTTTTAATTCTTTTCAGAAGATACCCAGCAGATAGCTGGGTCAAATGGGACTTCTAATCCTAGTTGTTTGAGGTATCTCCTTATTGATTTCCATAGTGGTTGCACCAGTCTGCACTCCCACCAATGATGCAGAAGTGTTCCTTTCTCCTCACAACCCCACCAGCAGTTGCTATTGGTTGATTTCTTGATAGCAGCCATTCTTTCTGATTTGAGATGGAATCTCAGTGTTATTTTCATCTGCATCTCTCAAATTACCAGTGATGTTGAACATTTTTTCCTATATTTATTTGCTTCTTTTACTTGTTTATCTGAGAAATGTCTGTTTATTCAGATGCTCATTTTGAATTAGGTCTTTATATTGGGGGGGTGTCGAATTTTTTTGAGTTCTTTATATATTCTAAATAGTAGACCTTTGTCTGAGGAGCAGCTGGTAAAACTTTTTTACCACATTGTGGGTTGTCTCTTAGCTCTGTTTGTGGTTTCTCTTGCACTGCAAAAACCTTTAATAGGATGAGATCCCAGTTGATTCTTTGTGCAAGTTCCTGTGCTGCTGAGGATTTGTTCATATGCCAATGTCTTCAAGAGTTCTACCTAATTTATTTTCCAGAAGTTTAGTGTTTCTGTTTTGATATTTGGATCTTTAATCCACTTGGATTTTAGTTTAGTGCACAGTGAAAGAGAGGGATCTAGTTTTAATCTGTGACAAGTTGAAATCCAGTTTTTCCAACACCACTTATTAAAGAGGCTGTTTCCTCCAGTGAGGATGGTCAGCTCCTTTGTCAATCATGAGGTAGGTGAGTATGTCTGGTGTTATTTCTGCATCTTTTAATCTAGTCCATTGATACTTAGGTCTGTTTCTTTGCCAGCACCATGATGTTTTTATCCCAGTGGCCTTGCAGTATAGTTTCAAGTTGGGAACTGTGATACCCTCTGCCATGTCTCTATTGCCTAGAATGGTTTTGCTATTCTAAGTCTCTTCTGGTTCCAAATGAATTTTTGGATTGTTTTTTCAAGTTCTGTGAAATATACTGTTGGGATTTCAATGGAGATTGCATTGAATCTGCATAACAGTTTTGGAAGTATGGCCATTTTCACTATATTGATTCTTCCACCTAGGAACAAAGGATGTCTTTCCATTTTCTTATATCCTCATTGAGCTCTTTTTCAGAGTGCTATAGTTTTCAGTGTAGAGGTCTTTTGTTATATTGATTCGTAAGATATTTCATTTTTTGGGATGTTACTGTGAAAGGAATTGTTTTTCTAATTTCTCTCTCATTGAGTCTGTTGTGTACAAGAAAGCTATTGATATTTGAATATTTACCTTGAATCCAGCTACTCTACTGAATGTGTCAATTAAGTCTAGAAGTCTTCTGGCAAAATGTTTTGGGTCTTCTATGTAGAGTATCATATCATCAGCAAATAATGACCATTTAACTTCTTCCTTTCCTATCTTTATTACTATCTCTTTCTCTTGTCTAATTGTTATGGGTTGTGTTTCTAGAACTATATTGAACAGGAGTGGTGATAGTAGACATCCTTGTCTTGTTCCTGATTTTAGCATGAAATTTTTCAGTTTTTGACCATTTAGCATGATGTTGGCTATTGGTTTTTCATAGATAGCCTTTATCAAGTTGAGATAAGACCATCTTTTCCAATCTTCTGCAGATTTTTAAAAAAATGAATGGGTGTTGAATTTTATTGAATGACTTTTCTGCATCTATTGAGATGATCATATGGTTTTTGTCCTTGACTCTGTTAATAAAGTGTATTATATTTATTGATTTACATGTTGAACAATCCTTTCAGCCCTGGCATAAATCTGACCTGGTCAGGGTGGATGATGTTCTTGATGATCTTCTGTATTCTGTGTGCCAGTATCTTATTGAGGATTTTTGCATCTATGTTTATTAGGGAGATTGGCCTGTATTTCTATTTTTGGGTTGGGTCTTTCCCTGGTTTTGGAATCAAAGTAACACTTGCTTCCAGGAATGAATTTGAAAGTATTGTTTCCCTTTCAATTTCATTGAAGAGTTTAAAGAATAATGGCGATAGTTCTTCTCTAAATATCTTGTGGAATTCAGCAGTGAAACCATCAGGACCTGGACTTTTCTTTGTTGGTAATATTTTAATTTTATTTTTAATTTCACTGAATATAATGGGGTGTTTAGACTTTTTATATCTTCTTTGTTCAACTTTGGAAGTTCATACGTATCTAGGAGTCTGTCCATTTCCTCTGTTTTTAATTTTATTAGAGTACAGGTTTTTGAAGTAGGTATTAATGATCCTCTGGATTTCTCCTGGATCTGTTGACTTCACCATTTTCATGCCTAATTGCATGAATTTGAACCTTTTCTTTCTATTTTGTTTGATAAGGTTGCCTAAGGGTTTGTCAATTTTATTTATTCTTTTGAAAAACCAACTCTTCAATTTATTTTTTTTGCATCATTCTCTTAGTCTCCATTGCATTAATTTCTGCTCTAATCTGTATAATTTCCTCCCTCTTATATACTTTTGGTTTGCCTTTCTCTTTTTCTAGGAGCTTAAGGTTAATCATTAGGTTGCTTTTTGAGCCAGCTCTGTTTTCGTAGTGTGGGCATTTATTGCTATGAATTTCCCTCATAGAACTGCTTTCATTGTGTCCTGTAGATTCCTGTATGTTGTATTGGCATTATCATTTAATTGTAGAAACTGTCTAATTTCTTCTTTAATTTCTGCTGTGGCCCATTGATTGTTCAATAGGGTGTTATTCAATTTCCATGTATTTGTGAAGTTTCTGTGCTTTCTTTTGCTATTGATCTCCAGTTTAATTGCACTATGGTCTGATAATATACATGGGATAACTTCAATTCCTTTGCATTTACTTAAGCCTATTCTGTGAGCTAGTATGTGTTCTATTTTGGAAAATTACCCATGTGCAGCTGAGAAGAATGGATATTCTGATTTTGTAGGGTGGAATACTCTGTAGACATCTACTAAGTCCATTTGTTCAAAGACTTGGTTCAGTTCTGTTATTTCATTGTTGGTTTTTTTTGTCTAGATGACCTATTTGTGACAGCGGGGTATTGAGGTCCCCACTACAATTGCATTAGTACTAATGTGGCTTTTCATATCACTTAATAATTGTTTTGTATAGTTGGGGGCATTAGTATTTGGTGCATGTGTGTGTGTGTGTGTGTGTGTGTGT